>NC_138151.1:24319024-24399024 GCF_964199315.1 Orbicella franksi
TCTCCACTACAAACTCTCGTCGTTTAGTAAGAGTTTTCTTTAAAAACTGTTCACAATCATTTAGGTTGTGAGGTCCTTTGCATAAAGAACACGACACGAACTGCTTGTTTCTACTTTCCTGCTTTAATCCCGTAGCAAGGGTTGTTCCTTTTCCTCTGCTACGTGACCCTCTTCTGAATTTGAAGTGAGTGCCCTTGTCTTTCTCATCATGATGAAGTTTGCTAACATTTTCTCCTGAGAATACAGGATCTGTGGCAAGCTCTGCTTGTTCGAGGACAAATTGTGAAAACTCCTCAAAGTCAGCTATCATTCCTTTCGCACTCTTGGTCTTATTGTTCCTTTCAGTCCACTTGCTTCGTAGATGCCTGGGTAACTTTTCCCAAAGCTGTCGCAGTACATGAGCTGTGTTTAAATCGTCCATGTGAGACATGCCTTTCATAGCAGACTTTGCTTGGTCCAGAGCAATGGAGAAATTTTGCAGAGCTGAGCCATCGTTTGCTCTGATTGGTGGCCACAAAGACAGTTTGTTGATGTGGGCGTTTGCAATCTTGAATGGATCTCCGAACTGTCTCTTCAGCAGTCCCTTGGCTTCTCTGTAGGATCCTTCTGATTTTCTCTGAAGACAACCATTAATAACTTCTTTAACTTTACCTGAAGTGTACTGACCCAGGAAATACAGCCTTTCACAGGAGTCTTCAACTTTTGATTCAATCAAAGACTCAAAGGCAGTCATAAATGCAGGAAATTCTATAGCATCACCATAGAACACTGGAGGCTCGCTTGATGGTAGAAGGCTCCTTGCTTGCTGGGAGACCATAATTTGAGACAATTCTGTCTGCTTTCTTTGAATGTCCACAATATCTTGAAAGGTATTGTCCTGGACTGCCAAGGGGTTAACAGACAAACTTGTTGAACAACCTGGAGGGCTATAAACATGTTGCAGTGTCTGGGGGTTCTCCAGTGATTGATCTTTGAAAGGATACACAGCTGCAGGCCTGTCTACGAAGTGGGGTTGAGGTAATGAAGTACGTGTACTCGTGGGGCTATCAGTGGGGTTTGCTCTATACCCAGAAGTCACAGTGTCTGTATGGATTCCAAAGTCGAACGCTGTATTTCCTGATAAGCAAGCTGTCATTGGGCTCGTGTAAATGGGAGCTGGTTGCCCCATAGTAAATCCACTAAGAGGATTTTTTTGAGAGGGGTTTTGGTGTCCGAAGACATAACTGCCAGAAGAACTTACTGGGAGTGACTTTGAAGCAGGTTCCAAAACTGAAATGGCATTTGATGGGCGTGAACTAGCCGCCACTGCTGTTGTTGTCATTGTTAGAACCGATCCTTGTGTTGTCAGGGAAGTAAAGTTTGCGTCCTTTGCAGTATTAGCTGGGAGCAGACTGGACACTGGAAATGTTGGAAGACTTCGTGTCTGTAAACAGGCAGGTGTGGAAAACAATTGTTCATTGTTCATTTGTTCATAAATCTTTTCTTCCTCCTTTGCCTTAGCTAGACTCTTCTTAAGCTCCAATTGTTCCTCAGCCATTTTCAATGCCTGCTTTTCCTTAAGAAATGCTGCTTCGACTTCTAGGGCTGCAACCCTAGTCTTAGCTTTTATCAATTTCGATTTAGATGAAAGTGAAGACAAATTTGAACGTCCAGAGTGATTAGACTTTCTTGAGTGATGAGACTGGTTAGAAGCAGCAGAATTTAATTCAGCAGACTGAAGTTCTTTCGCCTTAGACAAATATTCATAGACAGACTGCTTAAACTTAAACACATCTCCATCGTGAACTTCATACCATGAATTACCACTGGCAATATCTGAATCATTCTCTAACACCTCGAGGAAATTATCCTGTGCAACTTGTAGCTCGACAAGTAAATTATTAAGACCTTCCATTTCAACTGACACAAACTCAAAATTGCTGAAATCAGCGAGAAGAGGCTTCATTTTGTTCATCTGCCTAGTCACGTGGCGAAGAGCCACAGTTCTACGATCTTTTAACCTTTGTTTTTCGTACTGTTTACCTTTATCCGTTGGAATTTTCTTCCTTCCGCCCGATTCTAACTCCTCAGCACCACTGACCGTCAATTTCTCCTCCATATTCAGTGAACCTTGAACCTTAGCTGAATCATGAAGCCACATTTCTGATGCTGCATCCGTCGGTGGAGTATTAAGCGGTGAGATAGCACGAATTAATTCCATGTCCATTTAAGACGACCGTGTACGCCAGGGCTCGGAAATGCCTTCCATCCAATAAGCCATAAAACCTTTGTTTTCGCTCTCCACGTCCGTAATTACTCTTAATAACCGTAGATCCGTTGCAGTTCCGTAGACGAGCAAAGTGAACCGTAGTTATCCTTGAACATTTGGCCATAAATCCCTCGACAAACCATCCATGAGGTCGAGTTAAAACTGTAGCTGCGAACGGCGACAAACCATGGACGAACTCACTTTAACCAGAACGTCTAATTCACGATAGGCCATGAAAACAACTCACAGTGATGCCGCGATATTACAACGGTATAATTCTCAGAAAAACACTGACAATTTGAACTAAATCTGACCTAAAAACCGAAGAAAACTTGACATAACTGAGGTTTTAACTCGGTGGCCTCGTGGTCACCGTTCGAAGAGGCCACTTCTACGCATGCGCGAACCTAAATGTGTCTTCACAGGGAACCCAGCAGCAACAACAACAATGAGGCTTTCTGTTTAAATTAACAGCTATTCCAAATGCTTAGTATATTTACTCTACTCTGCAAAAATACAGCAAGAAATCTAGTACACAGCTGTAAATATATTTCTGATTTATACCATGCCATAGGAAATACAGCCAACCACCAGAAAATAGGAAAGCTGTTGAATACTCGACGATATTACACTTAGCCTTTCCACTGTGGGCTGGATTAATTGGGTTGGCCGCTGTATTTTCTACGGCTTGGTATAAAATAGTTATGCAACACTATCTCGTGGGATACGATGGAATATCCCACTTGTCACTTGTATTTTCTTGGTATGCAAACTCGCTTAAACACTTGTGTGTAAACAGAGAAATTGAAACGTGGGATTTTCCATGGTACACCATTCGAAAGCGTTGCATAACCAGTACATGTTTTCCTGAATAAAAGTTTGAAAAAAATTATGCCATGGCTGTGATTTCACTCACATCCTCCGCCTGTATACTAGTCAGGGCTTAAACCACAACATCATTCGAACAATAACGCTCGCATCAGTTGTGGCACTAACAGAGGTGATTGGAGCGGCTTCCTCATGAGCCTTCAGGAATATTTCTTTCTCGATGATGACGTAATGAACCTATAATTACGGAACTTGTAAGAGAACTTGCTAAAGAACTTATAGCGTAGAACTGAGAATTGATAACTACGTTCAGTTTGTATCCCATCTAAGGGCACGACGTTAGGTGAACTACAATCCCGGCCAAACGTAGTTTGGACACTTGAGCTGTATCAGCTACCTCTATCCCCCCTAATCAATGTTGAAAAATATCGCGTTTTTTCCAACAAAAAGGGAAAAAATTACCTGATTATCAACATTGAAAGTGGGGGAAGGAGAGAACTTGCTTCGTGTTCCAACTTTTTTGTCTGGGATTGTAGTTACAAGGAATCATTTACGAGGGATCCGAACACTTTTTAAATGGTTGTGTAAGAATCTTATTAACTAGAACAAACAATTCTCCGAGGCCAGCCTATCAGGGAGAAGTTTTGACAAAGTACTGGGTTCTTTCTCGTGTATAAAAGTCAAGACCAAACAAATCCTTTGTTTTTTTGCGAGCTTAATGAAATAATTCCAACCAAGTTCATTTTTTTTCTACAATGGAAATTTTGGGTTAGTCTAAAAATCAGTTTCAAACTAAATGCTGTCTTCTAAAAACCTAAATTTCGAAGCCAAAATAAATCATCGCAGCACTAATTTTAATGAGTTATGGGAGTAACTGTTACAATGTCCATACAGACAGTCAGTACTGTCTTCCACACTATTATTATTATCTCCTACACGACCAAATCTTCAACGTTTGCGTACAACTGCTTGTCATACATTTCCATGTTGATCAACCTCTGCGGAGAAGAAAATATGACAAGAGTAATCGGTTATTTGATACGTTTGTCCGTGTTACCTTACCACACCTTACTTACGTATATGGAAGGAAAGTATCTGATTTTTTCTCATTTGCTAAGCTCTAGCAAATACCAACAGACTTGTCGATAACCAAAACATTCATTTGGCTTGCAAGGGGTCTTGCAACTTTTACCGTGCAAGTATGAAATAGTTCGTCACGGTAATTGTTTCTTATTTGCATCATGCATAATATAATGCAACCCGAATGAGAGGTACTTTCCGGCAGTTTTGTAGGTTTAACCCGAAATTTCCTCGCATCCCCGTTGAATTTTAGTATATTCCAGTGGAGGTTCGAGCCCTTGAACTGAGGGGAGGTGGGGGGAGGGGTGTTTTGCTCGGCCTGACGGCTTTTCCTCCCTTTGTAATTGTTTCCTTTTTTACCCAAAATAAAAGGCGGACTCCCCCCTCCCCCCCCCCCGGCCCCTCCCCTCGATCCGCCACTGGATTCTAAAAGACAAAAATTATCCGTGAAAAAAACTATTTCCAGGTCTTACTAAGAGCTGTGATCAATACCTTCACCTGGTTTCTTAAGCGTGTTGTCATCAACAAACGGAAACGGCAGCCGTCTGGACTGGTTCACTATAACTCCTGATAAACATCCCCAGTACTGTTTTATAACTGAAATTAATTTTGACAATTGAAAATCAATCCCCCAGCAGCTTACCTTGTGTTGGTTTTCCATTTCTTTGAGTTCATTCCTCAGTTCAGTAAATGTTGGTCTTTCATCTGGGTTTTCTTGCCAGCATTTCGTCATTATTCCATATCTAAAAATTGAATAAACTAAGAAGTCATGTTACTTCCGTTCGGAGGCGTGGTGGCCTAATGCTGATTAGTAGTGGTCAGTGTTTGAGCCATGACTCCGGCCTTTAAGGTTTTTTGTATTGTTGAAATTTTGGACCGAGGGGAAAAACGGGCCGGGTGGATAAACTTAAATGGATTAACATCTCTTTCAGGGGAACGGGGAAAAGACAAAGAGGGAAGGGGACGGGGGGCGATGGTGCTGACATTTTAGTTAGGCTTCTTGGTGAACTAGATAATCCAGGGTAATAATTTCTTAAAACTAGTATTCATTTAGTATCTCATGTCATCTCGTCTCCTCGCCGGCAGGCACCTAAGGACTAATTCTATTAAATAGCTGAACTCAAGTAACTACAACAACTAGTTTCATGTTCAACGACAATAATGTTGACATAAAAGGTAAAAAGAAGAGCTGGTTACAATTTTTCACTCAGGTGTTGTGGCTTCGACATTCTGTGTCCTAGCTGTAGCCAATGTACAATTTTTCTGGCATCCACTTGTGGATATGGTGAGCCCCCTGGAAGGGAACATATTTTAGAAAAGACATCAAGATCTCGATCCCTTCCAAAATAAACAGAATCTCAAAATTGTAACTATTTCTGCAGCAATTTAGGTAGAGTGGTTGCTACTAAAAAAGTCATTAAGTATCCTCTCGCAATGACAGGCCACACGGGATAACAAAACACAAATTAGAAAAGAATATTGAAAACAGAATATAACAAATTATGCCGGAATGCTATTTGAGAGAGAGAGGAGGCAGACCAGTTAGCCATCTTACAAACTTCGTCGTAGAGTTGAACTCAAATCTATGGTAATGAAACTCCAGCTAGGGTCAGAAAAGAACTTGAACCCGGACGTTCTAGCTTTCAAGTGCAATACCCCAACAGAGCTAAGCCACCAAATTGACTGTAACCTCCTTTATTACATATATTTCTGCGTCTTTTAACAACACGCAAAGTTCAAACCTTATAACTGAGGATAGTGTTTTTGGCTGGGTCAATCATAATTACGAGCACCACTAACAAACTTTGAAAAAAAAGAAGTGAACAATATGGATCGAAAGCTACCACTCACAACCCACAGATATGACTTTTGAAAACATTGAAGTTAGCTTCTGTGTCCTGAAAGGGCCGCTAAGATAACTGTCGATAGCGAAGTACGTGACCGTTAATTGAGCAGATGTCGAGTGTTATGGAAAGGGACAGTAAACAAACTACGAAGGTACAAGCCGCTACCTAGCTTACCTATGGTGAAAATCTCGTAAAGGAGAACTCCATAACTCCACCTGTTAGACAAATAAGTGTTTAAATAAAAGTTATGATATGGCAAAAATAAACCTTTTTACTTAAAAATAATAGCATTGGAAGTTCTTGGGCTTGTTTCCTGAATGCTATTACACTACTGCCCTTCTAAGGGATGATGTTATAAATAGTAGTACTATTTTGCAGGTTGTGCATACGTATGACAAGTTTTAGAAGAACTTTCTCTTATGTCTTAGGCAAAAAAAATCCTTGTTTACATATAAATAATTACAACAAACAATCCTTGGAGCCCAAAATCCTTGAGGAATTCACCAATACCAGTCTGGCCCCAGTTGTTCTAAGACCGGATAACGCTATCCACCGGATAAATTGCTATCCAGTGGATAAGTGTCGACAACACCGCGGTACCCCCTGGATAGTAAATTATCAGCTGGATAGTGTTATTCACCTTTCAGACTACCCGAGACATGTCCAATCAGTTAACATTAAAGTATATATTTTCTGTCTTATCATGGAACAGTATGAGAAGTTGTTATTATAAGTCGAGTAAAGTAATATGGTCATCCTGAGATAAGCCATTGTATGAGAAATATTTACATCTGTAACGTTGAATCACGGTACATGTACTAACACATCGCTTTTTGTTGAATATGTCCCATAAAGCAGTGCTTCCAATGCAGTCCACTTAACAGGGAGACGCCCCTGGAGAAAGAACAGAACTTTTGTAGCTCACAAAGCAGACGAGAAGGTCTGTATTGTGGTTTGATACATGAGTTAGTAGTTGCTTACCCCATTATTTGGTATAACTATAAAATTTCGCAACTCCTCGGAATAGTCCCTGTGATTAGTCTCTTGAAGAGTTTGCACGAGAGAACTAGTTCCAGGGACTGGTCCCTTGTACTGTTTGCATTAGGGGACTTATTGCACAAAATATTCGAGAAAAATGTATTATTCTTAACTTTTTTGGCTTTCAAAAGCGAGACGGGAATTATTAAAATAAGTGTGGCAATGAAATATATCAGGCAAACAAAAATTGTAAATTAACCATCGTAGCGAGATAGTGAAACTAACATTTCGAGCGCTACCCCTTCGTCAGAGCAAAGTGCACTTTGGGAAAGTTAATAAAAACCTGATTTGTTGTTAAATTATTTTCATTCGGTCGCAGGGACTTGTCCCGCGAACAGTTCACACGAAGGGTTTTGAAGAGACAGGTCTCTGGGACTTATTCCTACATCTTGTCTCTTGCCTTTGATTTTCGTTCGTAAATGTTGTCTTCTTGAACATCTCTGGCCATTCCAAAGTCTGTCACTTTACACATTTCTCTTTCAGCAACCAACACATTACGAGCCGCAAGGTCTCGGTGAATAATCTAAAACAGAGGGTTATTAGTGACATTTGGAAGCACCGGACTCAACAAAATGAATCAAATACATTAAATATTAGTATAATTTGCTGAGGTGAATATAAGAACTGGACATTCTGATTGGTCGAAAAACTCATCATAAGACGCTATGTTCACCCCGCTAGAGATTGTTTACTATTCGTTACTATATTTGAAAGGATGGAGAATTTTCAAAATGACCGCTGTCGCTCTTGAACCAAAAACCTTTTCAAGAACTCGTATTGAAGGCTTTTAAGAATCGTAAACGCAGTGGTTGCGTTGATCGCCAGCCGGTCAGATCCATTGACCGAAATTTATTTTTCTTAAAACTAAAGCTACTCATTTTTAGGCGCTGATGACAACTGTGATTGAAGTCAACAACAATAAAACAAAGGTAACGGATGAATTTATTTTTCGTAGTGTTTCGCTCGTTCGTTTTACTGCCAAACTCGATGAGTAAATTGATTGACAATCGATGTACATGTAAGCCTAATTATTAAAACTACGGCTGCATAGCATGACGAGATTCATGCGATTCTGAAATTCGCAGCAGGGTATGGGTTCTAATTTCCGGTGGGTTGTGTTACGAGATCGAAAATTCTGTCATCGCTGTGTAGTTTGCGGTAATCGACCTGTCACGCATCTCACCGCAAGAAGAAAGAAGAAGACCAGACAAGAAATAGTCATGCAATGCGAATGGTTAATTATTATGACAGCGATAATAACATTTAAGATTGAGCGCCGGAGAGAATGGTCGTATGTGAACTATTATCTGCTACTATTATTCACGAATGTTCGGATACTACGCAAACCGGACGCAATTTCGAGTGAATTGTCTTACAGACCGAATCCTATAACTACCGTAACAAGAACAGTTTATCCATGGTATTGTTGAAGTTTGCACCGACCTTACCAAATCGATCACATTTGGCGCCAAGGTCGATGGACCTCGATGGTTTGGCTCGGAAAGGAAAAGGTATACGGTCGGTTTCCACTAGTTCTGGCATTCTTGCTAACCCAATTCGACGGTAAAAATCTACAAGGCGATAAATGATCGTTTCAGTGGAGTTCAAAACAATCAAACTTTGATAAATTCCCTTCCAATCGATGAAATGGCGGGAACTAGTGAGATTTCCGCCTACTTGCTCGAGACGCCGTCACCTTCACCAGAAAATAAAAAGCGTGTTCAAGCCCTGCAATGTCGAAGCAAGTCTGGCTAAACAACCGTTGGAAGCCTTGAAAGAGTTCGAAAAATGCTAAATGGTCCTAGGATCGATCCTCGGCTAAAAATGAAGTGAGTGTAAGTCCTCATTGCATCACAGCGAGTAAGTCTATTGTTGTCATTGTCACTAAAACATAAGTGTCACAGTGAGTGTAGTTTCAAACACTACGTAATGGCTAAATTAAGCATTTTTTGCCCTGCCTATTCAAGGTTACACATCTATTGAATTTTGACCACTATATACACTTAAAAATATTTTAAATGTTCATTTTACTACTAATTGATTACTAATTTATTATTAAAATATTACTAAACTTGAGAATTTAATTTTGATTTGGCACCAAATATTGTTAAGCCTCATCCCTGAAGCAAGAGAGCAGCTTAGCCTCTCTATGCTGTGGTTCTGTGAGAATTTATTCTCCGGGTGTTTCATATGGAACTAACCGTCAAGCTTATTTAAATATACTTTCATGCATAATTTTGAGGATTTAAATTTTAATTGTGTTGACACCTAAATGATATTGTTTTGGCTTAATCCCTGAAGCAGCAGAGCAGCTTAGCCTCTTTAGGCTGTGGTTCTGTGAGAATTTATTCTCCGGGTGTTTCATTGGGAAGAAAAAGTCAGGCTTACTGAAATTAAACATTAATACATAATTTTTGATCAGTGATTTAAATCTTAATTGTTTCGATACCAAAACAATATTGTTTAGCTTAATCCCTGAAGCAGCAGAGCAGCTTAGCCTCTTTAGGCTGTGGTTCTGTGAGAATTTATTCTCCGGGTGTTTCATTGGGAACTAAGAGTCAAGCTCATTTAAATATACTTTCGTGCATAAAGTTGAGGATTTAAATCTTACAGTAATTGTATTTACACCCAAATGATATTGTTTGGCTCAATCCCTGAAGCAGCAGAGCAGCTTAGCCTCTTTAGGCTGTGGTTCTGTGAGAATTTATTCTCCGGGTGTTTCATTGGGAACTAACAGTCAAGCTCATTTTAATATATTTTAATGCTTTTGAGGATTTAAATCTTAAATTATTTTATTGACACCCAAATGATATTGTTTGGCTCAATCCCTGAAGCAGCAGAGCAGCTTAGCCTCTTTAGGCTGTGGTTCTGTGAGAATTCATTCTCCGGGTGTTTCTTTGGGAACTAACAGTCAAGCTTATTTAAATATACTTTCATGCATAATTTTGAGGTTTTAAATCTTAATTGTATTGACACCCAAATGACATTGTTTGGCTTAATCCCTGAAGCAGCAGAGCAGCTTAGCCTCTTTAGGCTGTGGTTCTGTGAGAATTTATTCTTCGGGTGTTTCATTGCGAACTAACAGTCAAGCTCATTAAATTATACTTTCATGCATAATTTTGAGGATTTAAATCTTAATAGTTTGCCTGGAATTAATAATGAAATACAGTTGTCATTATTAAATATGATTTATCTGAGCTGAGCTGAAGAAAAATCCAGGAAACTGAGAGATTAGTGTACCATTAGTCCCTTTAATATCTTTTATGCTGTCTGACGATGTACTTTTCCAACATAGAGTCCCACAGTTAGTATCCATAAGTGAAAGTGTCCAACACGGGACACCATAATTTATTAGTTCGCAACACTCCCAAGTTTCTCTACCTTGCCCTTCTCACCAATTATTATTTCAGAGAGTGAAGAGAGGCTTGCTTTGTAGTAGTGCTTTGTAGTCTTTTTCTTTGTAGCTTCCAGGGCTCACAGTTGAGGAGACGACCCTTTTCTCGTTCGAGTGCAAGCGACTTAAAGGGATACGAGGCTTAACAGTTTCTCTTTTTTCTTATATCATCACACGCAAGTCGCGCTTTTTGCTCACCTCGCGCTTGACCATGTTGACTGTCTCTTTGCCAGGATAATTTAAAAGTTCTACATTTCTCGGCCCTGGTAATTAGAACGTGATGGTGTCAACTCATTGTGCGGCAATTTTCTAAAAATTTGCGGCACAATTTAAGTACTTAAAAGTACTTACCGGGAGCATTGGGATTGTGCGTAAAGCCGATTCCCTCCGCTATTTATGTCAGCCGTTCCAAATACTGCAGATCACGCTCTTTTAGAAGGCGAGGATGAACTTTCGGAGCTGTTTTGTTTGGTAACGAAAACTCAGTTCTGCTTGGTGTATCATTTCCAGGTTGCTTTGTGTCGAAATGTTTCTCTAATGACTTCCTTATTTTAGATTCCTTTTAACAAAGGGGACATGTCACGTAGATCTAAGAACAAGTAGAGCCAAACTTATGATTTCGTCACTTCTCCAAACGAAAATCTCTTGCTGTCGAAACTAAGAAACTCCGTACAAATCTTCGCACCAGAGATCTTAACTGGTAAAAGGGGACTGAGCCGTAGGAGCAGTATTTACCGCTTTAGAAAGGTTTGTAATGTCCATTAAGTGATCAGTCTATCCAGAGTTCCGGCCAGATTTAAAGGCTATTGTTTAAATTTGTGAATAGAATAGTACGCCGTTATACTTAGTAAAAATACGTGTTGAAATTCTTGTGCTTACTTTATTTCGAGCGGTTCGTGTGCCATATTTTGCGAGTTGTTTTGAATGGAAAGAAGCGATTGCAAAAAAACTCACTCCTGACCAATCAAACATTAATTGAACACCGAATTTCATTCCTGCGATGCCCAAGGACACCGTGTTGTTTTGTTTACAGCGAAGAAGCGTCCTCTATTAACAAATACATTTACCGGCATCTGAAGCGGCAGGTTTTTCAATTTATCCGCTGAATAATCTCTGTGTTTTGTCTTTGCAGATAAATAAGAAAAATGAAAATGTCTGTTTGCGCCCTTGTTTTTTAGCCTGTATTCATTCGATCAACTTGACGGGTTCGTGTTTCTGTCGTCAGATCGCGGTCTGATTAAATTGATTTCTTAACACGTCTCTTGCGAAGAGGCGTCAAGGAATTTCATTCCCACTGTTAAGCTACGTGTCGAATAAACTAGGACCCCTGCCGATGTTCTACGGTTCAACCGTAGAACATTGGCAGGGGTCCATGATTTCAGATCCTCGTGAATCTCGTAGTGGTATGCACACGAACAATTGCGTCTGTATTTTTATTTTTTAGTCTGTTATTTTGTAGTCCTTGATATTCATCTCTGAAAATTAAACTAAAACAATTATTCGCTCAGGCTCAAATGAACATTGGTGAATATTCACCTCGACTTCGTGTCGGTAAATATTCACCAATATTAACTTCGCCTTTGGCGAATAATTGTTATATACTTGCCAATTACTAGCGTACGAGCATTTCGACGTTAAACTCTATGTGTATGTATATTAGATCAACAGGTAGTACACAACAACAAAAAACTGATTTACAAGTTTTGTACAAACTGCCTTGTTTAATCGTTATAACATTATATAATGATATTAACAAAAAGAAAGTAAACTATTATATATCAAAAAAAAAAAAAAAGAAAGGAGTCGATAGAAACTGGCCTGAGATTACGAAAGTACAAATTTGGGTACAATGTGACTTTTTTCACACTACACATGTAGAAACATGCCCACTATACAGTAGACGACCAGAGTGACTACAGAGAAAGGATATGCCAGGACATGACATTACATGACATTACACGACACGACATGACATGTGTATATTTCCTTTAAATGATTTGTCACCAGCACTTCCTATAATCAGGACGATCATATCGTTTTGGGCAAATCTTTTTACCATCTGGATGGCATTGTACGTAACGTTCACATGACGATATTACCATGACGATAGCTTCCTTACAGCCGAGTCACAGTACAAGGTCACAGCATGGCGCCGTGGAGACCGTTATGGTTAGTGGCCTCCATCAATAACGTGCAAATCCGCAATATATCAATAAAGGCGCAACAATTAAAGGTTTAATAACTCAGTACGTTACGTACTCGTTTCGATGACAAATAAGACATTCCATCAGCGATTTGCCAAGCAAACTTCATTAGCCGTTGTGACGTCAGACTTGTCTTTGGTTTTATATCCAGATCTTTGTAATAAGTGTCATTCAGTCCACGGCTCTTTCTCAGGTATCCCAGCAGGTCTCCAAATGGAACATACTCTATAAGCACTAACAAAGGCTCTGAGAAGAAAAGAGACACTGCTGATGTTAAACAATAATGGGGTCGCATTTTGACAACTATAACGAAAGTATCAACGCATTCGTAAATTCATCTAGTTGACTCAACAACAAGAAGGGAAAGCTCATTGAATAGAGTCGAGAGATATTTCAAATCAACACAGTTTCTTTAATGGTTTTAGCCCAAAACTTACCAGATTTAGTGACGCATCCCAGGAGTTTGATGACATGTGGATGAGGCTTGAGCTGTTTCATTATTTCAAGTTCTGATAACAAGTCTGCCTTGTCTGTCTCGGGCGCATTCTCTGTAACATAATTCCAAATGAGATTCTTAAAACTCAATAATTATGATTTATACATTGACGCTTTGCAGGTGCCGACCTACTAATATGACAAAGCTTTCGGGAAAGAAAAAAAAAACCCTCATTACTTCAACAATAACCCAAAACAACCTTGTTCCTTTCCCTTTAATTGATCTGGAAAACAAAGTTGAAAGTAATTGACAGATCAGTGTGAAATCAATGATATCACGATATCACACAAACCATATTGCTGTGACAGAATACTAACATCAAATCAAATGAGTATTTTAAAGTCTACCTAGAGTCCAAGCTAGAAATGGACGATTAGAAAGTCCGTAACATATTCTGCACTGTTTTACCAACATTTTTAAAGCATTTTACACCTCTTAACATTTTAACAGCCACTAGGCTCTTCCCAGGCCGTCCTCGAATATTTAGTGCTGTTCCCTTGGCAACCTGACCAAACGCGCCTTTACCAATCATCTTCTTTAAAGTCACGTGTTGTCTAGGAACCTCCCAGGAGCGTGTGGATGGATGAAGAGGTGCGTATTGGCTGCTTTGTGAAGCGTTTGCTGAAACATTATTCCCTGTGTCTTCTGATACTTTTGGTAATCGAGAAGCCTGATCCAGTGAAGTATATTGGCTTTGATGGGAAACTTCAAAACTTTGAATCCTGGCGGGATCTTCGTCCGGTCGAATGTCATCCATTTCAACTTGAGTCTAATGAGCGAAAAAGTATGAACACACATTTTCCGTTTAAACATTACTTTTCCTGAAAACGAGATGTAAGTTGAGCCGAGTCAACTGCAAAACCCAATTCAGACCAGAGCCCCTTCCAACGCTTAAAACTTTAAAAGCACTAAAGCAATGGACTTCAAATATGACGACTTGGCCCAACCATGTCTAAAATGCATCTGGAAAAAAATATGAATCACACTTCATTAGTCAAGGATCTTGATGTTTCCATAGCAGCCGTATTCCCACAGACATGTTTTTCTAATTTTGAATTTCTCTGTCATAGTTAACAATTATTCACGAAGTGGAGGTAAATGTCCACCACTTTCACCGACACTGAGGTGAACAATTGTTTTAGTATATAACACACAAGCTGAATAACTAGCGGACCAAAGGGTCACTTTATTTGTTTAAGAGTAACTTTATTTGAAACGGGAAGCCATTTTGTTTCTCTTCGGCTGCTCGGAGGTGAATAGTACTTGGCTAATCACCTCCGAGCTAGCCAATCAGCGTTCGCGAAAAGTACTATTCACTTGTGTGGTATATACTAATTAAATTTATTAACCTTTTTGATATTCTAAGCTTCCTCTGTCGGTTTTTGACTATTTGTGACAATATACTGTACGCACGATGGCTCAAAGATGGCGTCTGTTCAGATATAATAACGTCATTTTACGTCATATGACATCCTCTCTGTATGGTTTAGACGTGCTGCAAATCCTGCAAGTTCCATTGCCATAGTTTTAATGCTCTATGAGTGACAGGTTGATAGCCTCAATATACCACCCACCCATCAAAGGGTTAATTGCAGTCAAATGAAAGGCTGCTCATGTAATACCAGGAGCCATAATCGGGGACGGAGACCATAAGCGCGCGCCATTTCTAGTATTGGGGCTTTCCCCAAGATATGGGACAATTTTTCTATTTTTAGCACAAATTGCGCCATCGCCTGCGGCACACGCGCGTACATGCTGCGAGGATTTTTGCGGATATCTCGCGGGGAAAATGGCGTCCGAAAGTCCCCAAATTTATCGTGTTTTTGGCCCACAACTCAACGCGTTTAGGTCTGTTTGAATTTTGCGTAAGTCTTTTCGTCGTAAGCTGCTCCAGTTTGAGTGAAGTAAGACAGTTTCGAATTTAGGTATGTTCCGCCTTAAGCTTATATATATCGCTGACCAAGTTGTGCTCCGATGCTTTTTTTGCATGAGCTGTACGTTACTCCACTTTAAATTTTACATATGTTGAAGATTAACAGCTTTTCCATGACACAGCAAAAAACTAGCTGGATATATTTAAATATAGCAGAGTTTCAAGACTTCATAGTTTCCTAGCTCCTGTTGCCACACGCTTGCGAGGAATTTGCCAGTCTATCGCGACCGAAAAGTAAAACAAAATAATTGCTAGTTCGAGTTTCGCCTCACTTGTAAGCAACGCTTGATGTTTCATCAAGGACCAATAACTTTACGTCCGTAGATACTGCTCAGTTTTATTTGTGTAAAAATCCACTAAATTATCTGTTGTCGATGAATGAGAGCACCCGCCGATGTAATGTGTGTTTTGTACAGTAAACATGACAGATTGTACTTCCGCCGCACTTTCGTGTGAAAACGTACATCGAACTCAAATAATAACTCTATAGTTTTGAAACGTGTTTAAGATTGACAAATGTTTGAGAACATGTTAAAAGCTAAGCTGAAAATATGTGAATAAAGCAGAAATAATCAGCAAAGTTACGATGACGCTTTCTTTAATCAACTTCAAATAATGATTTCGATTTTGTTGATCAAGTTACCAAAACTCCTTGTCTATTTTCATTTTCGCAGTGTAAAATTTCACTCTCTTGAAGAAACACACATGATGCTAGTAGCCGTTTTGCGTTCGTGAAATTTGTTGCAGCATCTCAGCACAAAAGATAACGAAACAAATCTTTGTCAAGATTTGTTGACAATTGAAAACATCGATTCGGACTTGAAAGTGCACGAGCTCCACTGTGCAAATGACTACTTGTACGCGTCAGGCTTTCCTTTAAAAAGCTTTTGCAAACTCGCTTAACAGGTGGAAACAACGAGAAACCATCAAAACAGGTTTTGGTTATGATTAAGCATTGTCTGAGAAACTCACAAATTAACTCGATACCATAGTAGAGAGTCAGTTTCTTGTTATATTCCTAAGTCAGAACAAACGCAGAAGCATACGCGTAAGTTTGCAACTAGCGCGAGCAGATCTTATTATTCATTCCCAGTGCGAGATTGAAGTCTTGTTTTCGACCCTGAAAAACCCACCTTTTCTGTTAGCTCAGAGCATAAAACTACATATAAGCGCCCTGGTTCTTAGTCCCTGCCTTATTCCCTGCCATTGCTGTGAAAAATATGCAAGAGAATCTCTCAACTCTCACCATGTGATCACGCAACGTGACAACATCCACGCGGGAGCCCCCGACATGTGCGTGGATCCGCGCGGATATATGACGTCAGGATGGCGCAATTTGTTCTAAAAATAGAAAAATTGTCCCATATCATAGGTGCGCGCGGATCCCAAGACTTACGGTCTCCGTCCCCGATTATGGCTCCTGGTAATACTTTATATTGACAACTTGAATTTTCTGTTACGTAGAGACCTACATGTATTGTGCCTCTTTCCTCATTAGATGCCGCTCGATTTACCCTAAGATAAAAATAACCAACAAATTAGTCTTCTTATGAAGAAAATCCACATTTAAATACGCATCCGGGGACTGGTAGCTCAGTTTGCAGTATAAGGCCCTTCAAAATACATTCTTATGAATTCGTCCCAGATCGCAACCCAAGATCTTTAAGTTTGAGAATTTAATTTATATGTAAGGGGCTAGATTTAGCGTTTTAAACGTATAAAGTGTGTTAACTTGTGAAATGAAAGGCTTCATTACTCCAAAAGTACAAACAACTTTTGAACGGGCTCGGAGTTTTATGCTCCTCTCCGTTAATGGGCTGCAAGTCTATCGCAGGGCTCTCTCTCAACATTCTATTCGCCAATACCTACTTATGGTCCTGGGCGGAGAGAGGCACTGTGAGAGTAATGCGTCTTGCCCAAGAACACAACACTTTAACCCTGGCAGGGCTAGAAGCGAGACTGCTCGACCTGGATCCAGCACACTAAACACCAAGCCACCATAGTTGTTTCTTCATTGAAGTGGCACATTTCAAACAGCAAAATTATGAAGCGGAATCAGCGTTAAGACCTAAGTAATGAAATAAGCGAACACAAATGCGCTGCTCTAACAGACTTACCTATGCCTTGTTGCAGTCCCTGAAAGGGGAAAAATGATATGATTAACATTATAATCAAGTTGGTAGGAGAAAGGATGGAGAAATGGATGAGACTTCTCATTTCTCCTTTCTAAATGAAGAGACAAAACAGAACTTAACTGATGCCAGAGGTCTCTGAACATGGCATTATGGGCCACATTGGGTGTTAGTGTTGCAAGGAATGCTCATGAATGATTTAAAAGGCGTAAAAACTTTAAAAAGAGGAAAGAAAACCACAAGACTTCCCGTACCTGACATTAACGCTTAGTGTCTCAGTTGCCTGGTTCAGTTATAACTGTTTTAGCAGTTACATCATATTTACATCCTATACAGTAGAAGCTGAAAGTGGGAGGTTTAGCAGAGACAGGCAGCGTATTAACAAGTGAAGTAGCCTGGAAGTCACTGTTAACAGGTATTCAGAATATCTAGAATATTGCTTACCTTTCTTGTGAAGCCATAAGATGTAGACAACAAGAGCAATGATTATTATAACAAGGATACCGATCACAACTCCCAATACGGTGCAGCTGCAGGCACAATCCCCGCACGCTTGAACTGTTAATATATTATGATAAAAAAACGTCATCAGATCTCTTTCAAACCAAACGTATTTCGCATGCTTGTGTTAAGCAAGACAAATATGTCTTACTGTCTGTCTGTCTGTCTGTCTGTCTGTCTGTCTTTCAGTCTCTCTGTCTGTTTGTCTGGGTGTCTGCCTGGCTGGCTGGCTTGATGGCTTGCTCCCCGAACCTGCCTTTCCATCATTCTGTCCTTTTTTCCACCAATCCTTCTTTCTGTTTGTCTGTACATAATTGTTTTAAGCGAGACTTACAAGGTATAGCAAGGTATAGCAAGGTATTTAGTTCCCTTTGGTGCTGATCAACTTTGGCAAGCACAAAATCATGTGAACTTAAACGTATCAATTTCCTGGTGCTCGTCACTTTTTGTAAGGGTCAGTAGATATCTTCAAAGTACATCATAGATGAAGCTGGTGTAATATAAGGGTGCCATCATTATCTGATCTCAATTTTGAAGATTTTTACATATATCCGACTTGCTGACCGAATTGTAAAATAAAGTTAACAATAAAATAAAAGCATCGCCACGTGGCTACTTAATAATTAGCTAAGGCGTCTGATAAACAGATCACATTACTTTAACAAATTCACACAGGACAAAATGTCATAATATGTTGTGGTAACATACCGTCAGATGAGCTGGTAGATGTTGTGGCCATGATGGATGTGTCTCGTGTGCCTGTTATGGCACTCACACTAAAATCTGCAAACCTTCCACCGTTAGCAGCGTCGCGAAGTATAAAGAGTACCTCGCTTTCTCTTACAGTTGAACTGAACCTCAGGGCCAGATCAGTAATTACACTTCCACACCTTGGAAGAAGAAGGGAAAACATAAGTACAAACTTATCTGGTGATCAAACTAAACGGGAAATTATGTTACTTCATAAATTTTCAGATAGTAGAATCTCACACAAAACGAAGCATTTTAACAAATAAAGTGGACTTATTTTTAATTGACCTTAAACATGTCCCAGTGGATAACCAAATAAGTATGTAACCCGTTCGAT
This sequence comes from Orbicella franksi, assembly GCF_964199315.1. Classification (NCBI taxonomy): domain Eukaryota; kingdom Metazoa; phylum Cnidaria; class Anthozoa; order Scleractinia; family Merulinidae; genus Orbicella; species Orbicella franksi. The sequence continues at coordinate 24,337,813 of NC_138151.1, forward strand.
TTACTGGCCTTAGCCAGTCACCACTGTATCACCGAATGTGTAAGATAGTCGATAACTTTTCGGAAGCTTTCGGAGAAATCGTACGAAGCTAGGCCGAAAATACATCGAGAATTGCTTGAGTTCCTAATGAAAATAACTGCTTTTACAGTTTAGTATTGGTTCCTTTTTATTGAATTTCACATTAGGAGTGAAAAAATGCGAGTTAACTACCAGAAACATAGCGCTACGGAGCGTTACGAAATTTCTACAATCTACAGCCGCTGACCTCACGTAGTCAAAACGTAGAACATTTTAGACTCGTTTTCCCACGTTCTTCGAGACGAGCCGAAAAAACGTCCGAAAGTTTTCCACCCAAAATGTTAGTCTAAAAGAAAATTTTGGAAGTTTAAGAAATCAATCTGAAGCTGATTGAATACCTGATACTTTTCAGTTGCACACTTTCATAGCCCAGTTTACCAACAAATATCTCGTCTATCTGAAGGAAACATTTTAAATGAACTATTGTTAATATTTATTTTGTACATTTTTAAAAGGGCTTATTCAATGAACATGTTCAACACAAATTACCAGGGACAAATGATTAGATTAAATAACACGTTCTGCTAAAAACTGCTAAAAGTGCTGCCAAGACAGATAACTTAATCTGTAACATAACTTATCGTAACAAAGCACAACATCGACAACGTCGTCCCTTCGTTTCTTTAATTAACAGTGTCCTGTTCACTACACAGTATTTCAACTATTTCGAAAATATGATTTCCATCAATCCATTCCATCAATTTGTCCAACTGATAATGTTCATTTGTGTGTCAACTTGTTGTTCTGCCTGCCCAGCTGCCGCCTAGCCTGTATGACAATTCACAGGCCCATTCACTACGTATTAACGGTCTTGAACCTCGCTTTTTCCTAAGGGTGACAGCATTACAAGGTTTGGACCTACAAGTGTCTTACATAAACAAGGTAGCTACCGTTTTGCTGAGTTTCTCCCATAGTTGACTGTATTCCCCATCAGCGCACTCTTCATTCGTGATAACCAGGGTCACGTTAATTACATCACTTGCTATGACTAATAAAACAACAGTCAGCGTGAGAAACTGTACCTTTCGTGTACAACCAAATACATACATACAACTTTAGACCCACAGGTCAGTCCAAGCACAGGACCGTAGCTAGTAACAGGAAAACGGAGGCACTTGCCTCAGTCATTTTTTTCGTTTCTGTTGTTGTTGTTGTTGTACTTTCTCAATCCAGCTTACCATTCAGCTATCAAAACATATATGCACTAAAATAAACAGCTAACAAGCAATTTTTGTCTTTTCTATAACTATAAAAGGAAATTGAGTTCTTAATTTGCTGAAGCTGGCAATACTTTGATTTGATAATATATTTTAAAAAGATATTGAGTATTTTCAGCTCCCAAACCTTGCAATGAATGCAATTTATAGCTTGTTTGTAACTTACACCACGCTGCATATTTTAAACGTGTAACCAATTTGAAAAAGGATGGTTCTTGTGTGTCATTGGGAGATCAAGAAGGTCCACGTCAACTATTGTAAGAAGCAAACATTCGTTGCGCTGGCCAAGTGCATGTAACAAAATAAAGGTCAAAGGGAGCAAGAGGAGAGGACAGGATAATAATAATTAAAAAGTACATGTAACAATGTTTTATTGAAAGCTAATGATCATTAAAGATGGAAAGCCATTGGTATGCAAGTAGTTTTGTTCTTACTAACTTACAAAGAAAGGTATTTCTTTTATCACTGCCCAGGTTATTTGCCACTTTGCAGGTGAACGTGTAGGCACTTTTGTCACTGGCTTGAAAATGTAGCACGCTCTTCTGACACACACTTTGCTGTGGATCACATGGAGTCCAAGTATAAGTCGGCTGGGGATTTCCTTCTGCTTGACAGTCAAGAGACACACTTTGATGTGCTGCAACTTCATGTTCACTTACAAGTTTAACAATCTTGGCAGGATCTACAAGATTAATAAAAGAGGCTAAGAATATGAAAAAAAACTAACTCTAACTATGGTTACAGCGGCCTTACAGCTTTTCCAGCAGTCCGCTTAGGGGGGCCAGTCTTAAATGAGTGATAGCCTTTATTTGGCACGCAAATATATATATAAAATAGCCTCCGTTTGGCGCAAAAATATGCTCCGATTTTTTGTCCGCGGATACTATCTGTTCTGCAGGGCGGAGAAGCGAACAATCTGCTAAGAGCGAAGCTCGAGGAAAACTGTGAGCTTCCAGAAACAGTTAATGTCCAAGGGAGGCTCCCAAGTAAAGACCCCTCAAAGAAGCTTAAAAAATGTCCGTTTCAGTACAAGTCAAGTGTATGTATCATTAGCAACGGTCCGAAAGTAACAACGGTCGAAAGGTAGTGACTGAGAAATTACTCGTCTTTTTATTAAACAAGAAGAAAATAGGTTGTATCCAGAGAACCCAAGTATTCACAACTCTGAAAATCGTTGAGATATTTTCGTTGATTTATGCTATTTTGTGATAGTTTCGCTCTTTTCCTTCCCTCTGATTAAATGCTGCTTGTGGTCAAATGTCAAAACTACAATGTATTGAGAATCCGTAGAAACAGAATTGAAAGATTGCAAGGCGATTTTTTACAGGGTGTTTTACTTCAGGGACCTCTTGCACGTACATGTAAAGTTTGTAACATAAGTTTTTCGAAAAAAGGTTTATCAAAAGTTGTAGAGAGCCCCAATTGGAGGCAGATAAATCAGTTACATTAAATATATGAACTGTGATTGGTTGAATTTTAAACCAGGGTGCACTCTTCCTGTTAATAAACAATGTTTCGGACACGTAAAATACTTACGTGTTACATTCACTTTAACTTGGTAGCCAACTGGATTTCCAAATCCATTGTAAGCTGTACAGCGGTATGTCCCAGAGGCAGTTCTGCTGATGTTTGGAAAATCCCAAGTTGCACCCTGATGCAGTACTTCACCATTACTACCATCCTGCAGCACTCTGGTCCAGGTGATGTTTGGTGTTGGTTTACCAGTTGCTTCACATAGTAACTGAATGTTCGAGTCTTCACGTACAGTCGAGTCAGGACTTACATTAGTAAGGCTCGCTGGAACTGATAAAAGCATGTACACAGTGAAGGTTTACTCTTACATGTAAGTAATCTCAAGACAAAGACATGCATATGTTTGATCCTTCGAGCAAAGTCTGGTCACGAACATTAGTTACCCTGGCAGAAACCGATGATGATGATGATGATGATGATGATGATAATAATAATAAAAATAATGTAATAATATAATTACGCACAGTAACGTATCTCTGGCGCTCGGACAGGTCTTGATGCTTTGCCAGGTATTACACCGCTGAAGAATTCCTGTTGGTGTTTTCAACTAGAGTCTTTTAACAAGGTAGATAGGAGTGGGGGATGCCCTATATTTCAAAGTACAGAACAGAATATGAAGTCTGACGTGAGCGTAAATGCGAATGCAAGCGAAACAGCGACGGATCAAGAACTGCTTAGAGTAGGGATGGGTGGGGAGAATTATTGCTCTAAACAGGACGGAGGACGTGCCTTCTGGCCTTTCCCTTAGGTCCATTAGTAATTGCAAAATTGTTTACGCCTAAAGATTTCTTAAGGTCACCTGCACCGAGATTTTTGTGAAACTTTGCCTATTGATTGTTTATATTATAGGAACTTAAATTTTGAAATAAAAATGAGGGGTCCCCATGTTCGTTTACGAGCAACAGCATCTTGTTTATACCCATATAAATCCTTATAATAGCACCATGATTGTAGTCACAATTGCTTGCCAAATTCACGTTTTCGACGATTGCTTTTTGTTCTACACTGAGAATTGGTCGATATTTATTTCACACAGAGAAATTTATTACTCAATTCAAAACAACAGAAAACCATATTCGTTTGCGAGAAAATGACGATTTACCTCTATGGCGAGGTCCAGCTGTAAACAAAAAGCCGCCATTTTTTAATGCGCGCGCGCTAGTCACACGTGAAATTATGTGCAGTAGGGATGCGCAATGCAATACTGTGGATAAATCACGACAGGTTTCTGCCTGGGAACTCGGTTTTCGAGCAGTCATTTAGTTGTGGCGAGCACTGCTACTTTATAAGTAAAATCTACCCTTGGGGAAAAGTGTAACTGTAAAAAAAACTTACAGTACAATAAACGAGAAACAGTGACAACCAGAGAATATTAATATAACTAGAAGTAATCAAAGATTATGAGAGTGCGTTCGACGCTGTCACTTAATTAAGTATATATAAATGATTTCACTGGCTGACTTTTAACCTCTGTCTATTGCTAAAATCAACGTTTTTCTTCAACAACCGCGGTTTTATACAGACAGATTTATCATAGTGTCAAAGTCCACCATTTGTTGACACGTTGCGTGACAGCGCAAGTTTCCGTAGACTCACAAGTTTAATAGAACGAAAATATTTACATTTATAGCCTTCAAATTTCGTGCTAAATATTCTCACATTAACTGGTAATGTTTGAACGTAAAAGCTAATTTGTAAAAGTAAATTTTACGTACATTATTCTAACCTGGAAGCTCAAATGTAAGCAAACATTTGCAATCGTGTGCTCGTTTATCGTCAGCGTAAACAAACTCCGTGCGACTAATTCGCGTATCCTGTTCCCCTGATGAATATGGTAGACAGTATTTAAATAATTTGCCGTTCCTTGGTTCAGGCTCACTCTTATGGATCTTGCCCTCAGAGCACTTTTCCACCGATTCCAAACAATATTCAACCGGATAAGGACTGAGCTATCTACGTGTCTGTCGCGACTGGAAATAATCAACTAATGCTATCAAAATATAGCTTTTCCCACTGTTAACATCCGGAAAGCTAAGGCGTTTCAAAGTCGTGTTCGTTTTGAAACAAATAACTCAAACAAGGACAATTCCATCAGATTTCGACAAATGCCAACGTCGAGGCGTTTAAATTCACCTAAATCCAACGCTGAGAGCACAATTGAATACTTACAGCTTCCAAATTACAGTGTAAATGTCCACAAAAACCCGCACTTGAACGAAACAAAGACCCGCACTCGAAAGAAATGTACAGCACATGGTTTGGCCAGTTTGTTCGTGACCTGATCAGTCCTGCGGGAACATTTCCAATGCTAGTTATTAGAAGAGACGATTTTGAATGGCTAGTACCTAGGTGCATTTTTCTTTTTGCTCGATTGTGGCAATATTCAAATAACAACGAAATTTGAGCGTAATTTGCGGCTAATCAAAATTTTCTATTTCAACGGCTAGCAATAACACTGTTCCCACATGACTGGTTCGATCACTAGCAACGCAGACTGTTTTCTTCACCACTAGGCATTGATCGTTGTAATGTATAACCTGGCGGTTACATTTTTAATTGCTTTCTTGATTAATAAGTGATTGATAACGTTGAAATAGTAGTCACGCGAGTCACTCGAGTATTGTAACTAGCGTGACTTTCCTCTAAAGTTTAAACTCGAATCTCTTGTTAACCAAAAAAGCAAATAAATCCTTAGCCGCCAGCTTTGAGCGGCAAAACAAAACATACTAGAGAAAGATACTTGTAACTAAAACAATGTTTACACGCATGGATAACCAGGATTTTGGGGCCAAAATTATTCCGGCACATTTTTGAGTCTCGCTAGCGGCTCGCCTCAAAAGTGTGCCGGAATAATTTCATCCCCAAAACCCTGGTTATCCATGTGTGGGTCCGTCTTGAGAGTGGCCCTAGAATCATATATCAATTGAACATGCCTGCAGTAGTATAAAGCAACCATGGCCGCGTCAAGTTTTTCTGATGTGTTAGAGAAATTTTATGGCCCTTAGTATCTCGGGAGAAGAGAACGCGAGGCTCCGATCACCCTTAACACCCATCAGAGATTCTTACTTCCATATGGTAAGAACCAGCTTCGGCGAATGGCTCCATACATGGAAAATGGTAGTTTTAGAATCCAACGGAGACCTTCTGAAATTCGCAGAAAAAGTTAAACCGAAATTCGAAAAAGTGGTTAAGAAAGAAATCACTTGACGTTAAGGTTTCGATAAATAGAGGCGTCCGAAAAGAAGAAATGAAATATTTTTTCAAACAGAGAGAGCCAGCGATTTTTAATAGAAACAATGTGGCGACAGTAAGCGACGTATTTCACCGCACAATAGATGAATTTAAAGGCGAAATAGAAGCATGGTCGCAGAGAGGCTCAGGCTAGGTGGTGGAACGCATCTTGGAAGGGTACGTCAACGTCGCCCGATACGAAACATTCCGCGGAGGCAGCTACAATCCGCTCCCCCCAAAGCTGAAAAACAAAAAAGGGATCATCAACGTCCAAAACCGAGACAACCAGTGTTTGAGATGGGCGCTACGTGCGGCGTTATATGCACCAATGGATGGGAAAAAAGTGAAAAGAACGTCAAGCTACTGACAGAAGACAGGTTCAATTTCACAGGAATAGATTTCCCAACGCCCGTATGACGGATAAAAAAGCTAGAAAAGCAAAACCCGAACCTGGCAATAAACGTGTTTGGCTGGGAAAAAGAGCGCGTTGTTGTCTACAGGTTCAGTGAAAAAGAGGGAAGCGTTCCGAGGATAAACTTGATGCTTATACAGGACAAAGAAAAATCTCATTACAGATATGTGAGAAGGCTGAGCGCGCTGTTGCATTGCCTGCACGGCTACATGACGGCAGAGCTGATGGAAAGGCACAAACCCGAATGCATGGGGCACCTGAAACGCGCCACAAGGACAGAGCTGCCCAAAGAGGGCGAAAACAAGGTTAAATGTAAGAACCACTACAAGCAGATGGAAGCGCCGTTCGTGGTGTACGCAGACTTCGAATCGCTGATAAGGAAGATTCACGGCTGCGCAAAAAAGGACCAGGCAACGGCCAAAACAGAGCTCCACGAGCCCTGCGGCTTTTCATACATAACCGTGAGAAGCGACGGCCAGACGCACGACCCGTACTTGTACTGCGGGGAAGACGTGGTGTACAAGTTTTTGGAGAGCCTTCAGTACCACGTAAAGTTAATAAGGGCTGAGCTAGCTGACAAAAAGCCCATCGTGATGGCGCCAGAAGACTGGCAAAAATTTAACAGCGCGACGGAATGCCACATCTGCAACGAAAGCCTGGTGAAGGCGGGCTTCCGCGACGCGTTCGACGCGTACGACCCCAACACGGGCAAGTACTGCGGCCAAAGCCACAAAAGATGCTATTACAACGCGATAAGAGGGTTCGTGGGCCCAAAAAGAAACAGGCCAAAGGCCCCGACAGCGAAGCCTGCATATTTTGCAGAAAGCCGCTGATGGTAAACAACCATAGAGACGCGGTAAAAGACCACTCCCACATAACAAGAAAATACCGGGGCGCCGCTCACAGCGCTTGTAACCTGAAGCTCTGCATAAAGCCCCGAACGGCGCCGATCCCGGTGGTCTTCCACAACCTGAAGGGCTACGGCGGCCAGCTGCTGATGCAGGCCATGGCGCGGGTTGGGGGAGAAATAAGCTGCATTCCGAACAACACGGAGAAATACGTTTCCTTTTCGCTTTGGAACCTGAGGTTCATCGACAGCCTGAAGTTCATGATGAGCAGCCTAGACGCGCTGGTAACCGGCAGCGCGCCAGAAGACATGAAAATAACAGAAAAATCTTGCCAAGAAGATAGCAAGAGGAAGCTGCTCTTGAAAAAAGGGATCTACCCACACGAGTACATGGACAGCCTCGAAAGGTTCGCCGAGACAGAGCTCCCACCCCAAGAAGAGTTCTTTTCGAAGCTGTCCGGTAAAGGTATAAGCGACGAAGAGTACGACCACGCGAAGAAGGTCTGGGCCGAGTTCGGCAACTACCACGACCGCTACGTGAAAACCGACGTCGTGTTCGAAAACTTCCTAAAAGTCTGCATGGAAAAGTACGGGCTGGACCCGGCTCATTATTACACAGCCCCAGGCCTGAGCTGGGATGCACTGCTGAAAATGACCGACGTCGAGCTGGAGCTCTTGACAGACCTAGGCATGCACTTGTTCATCGAAAAGGGCATGCGGGGCGGCATCGATGGCGAGCAAGCAGTACGCGAGGACGAACAACCCGCGGGCGGCCGACTAGGACCCAAGCAAGCCGAACAAATAAATCACGTACCTGGACGCGAACGACCCGTACGGCTGGCCCATGAGCCTGCCGCTGGCCAAAGGAGGCTTCAAGTAGAAGAGGGTGATGCCGACCGAAGAGCAAATCCTGAAGCTGAAAGAAAACCCGCGGATAGGGTGGATCTTGGAGGTGGACTTGGAGTACTCGGAGGAGCTCCACGAAGCCCACAACAGCTACCCGCTTGCGCCAGAGAAAAAGGCGGTCTGGGTGGGGCAGATGTCAGAATACCAAGAAAGATGATGCGCGACCTGGGGCTAGATTTCCCGAATTTCCAGCATCTGTGCGATTTCTTCTATAGTTTTTGTTTCATCAGCTGTAAGCTCCGCCATTTAGTTATCGTTTTCTTTTTTAATTCGAAAATTTAATCTCGTACGGGTGGCGAAGAGAGAAAACAAGGTGGGAGAGCTTTCTCTCTTTCAGCCTCGCAATCAGCTGCTTGAGGGCATCTTGCAAAAGCTTTTTCGCATATTCTTCAAAAATCGCCTTCGTGGTCTTGGCGGAAAGTGTGTAAAACAGAACGATGCTAGAGAGCTGCTGGGTCAGCACCCACACGCTGATTTGCGCGTGGCGGGCAGAAAAGCCGAGTTTCGCGAGCTCGCGGGTGCACCCTTTCACGTCTTTGGAGGCCGCGCAGTCATCAAGGATTATCAGCGTTTTGATGCCTACAAAATACATACTTATGACTCTCAACCAAAATTCAACCCTGTGCTACTCGCAGATGATAACGAACAGCCGCGGATCTCTTTCAGCGAAGCGGAAAAGCGTCTTGTTATGAGCGAACGTCGGGCATGTGAGCGCGGCGTAATCGAATTTGCCACGAAAAGGGCCACAGAGCTGGTTCACGAGGAACGCGTTTTGCCTGAGTTAGTCGGGCCCACGATGAGCGCGTTGAAGGGGATGTTGCCGGGGTCCATTTTATTTTTCAGATTTCTTTCCAATCAATACTGCATAGATTCCAGCTGCCTTCCAAGGATGCGTAACTGGGCGTCGGAGATCACGAAGATATGGCAATTCACTTCGCCCGATCCGGTGGTATTCCGCTCGATTTCCAGCTGGACGCCGTCGGTGGTGTTCACAAGCCGCGTGCCGCTGCCTTGCGTCGTTTGGTCGGCCATGGAGCGCAGGCCGATAAACAGCCCGAAACGGTTGCCGGTGTAGAACTTTTCCAGCGTCATGTGTTCGGTTTTGCTTTTTTCTTTGACTAAGAAGCGACTGGCCTCTTTCCACATGTCCTTGCTTGCGATGCCTTCGTTGTACAGCATTTTCGGCGAGCCGTTTATGGTGACGCTAACTTTGGTGATGTCAGGAAAGATGTATTTTTCCGAGTCTCGGGTGCCTGCTGTATAGGGCTCCACGAAAAGCAAGAGGATCCCTTTCATGGACCGTCTCTGAGCGTCGACTTTAATATCCGGACGCGAATCCGTGCCTTTTTTGAAGGAAACGATTTTGTGGCGCATCACGTGGTCATAAGCGAAATCTTTGCCGGCCTCATACAATCTGAGCGCCTCGGACCCGAGAAACTTACTGCGTATCACTTCGTACTCGAGCTGGATATTTTTCAGTTTGTATTTCAGCTTGGTGGGGTCCGAGCCTTTGACCACCTGTGATGCAGGGGCGAGCGTCACTTCGAAAACGAGGTCATTGTACAAGGCCCGGGGATAGAAAACGCCGTGGTCGGTCAAGATCTGGTGGTCTAGCCTGATGTAGTATTTGCTTCCGAAGATCTCGTTGAGCTTGGTTTCAGCGGGGTCGCTTGCCTTGTCCCCGGCTTTTGAGCAATTTTTCGCTCTGTAACCCCTTCTGCACCATGTTGTCGCGTTTTTCGACCGGTAGGAACAGGTCTTTTGTAGATATCCTAACCAACCGTTCCTTGCAGGATGGTGCCATGAAACTTCACGATCATCTTGTCAACCAGCGCCCGTGTAACGTTCTGAACGACGTGGTTATTGGCATGTCCACCCTGCAGGTCGATTTCAAAGCGCAGCGCCAGCGAGCGGGGCACCAGCACCTCGTTTTCTACCAGCTTGGGCACCGAAACGTACAGGGTGTTGCCGGGGTCGGCTTCGGTGGGATTGAAGGTTATCCGTTTGATGGCGCGAGGCGCCTTCACGGCCCCCAAAGATTTCGCCGTATATGTTGGAAGCATCACGTCTGGGATTTCACCCGGGATTTTGACATCATCGGTGAACATCGTATAATCAGCAGAGATTATTTTCTAATTTAAAAAGAACACAATTGAAATATATTGCAACGGCGACAGGAGGGCGGCGAATTTGGTTACGATGAACCGGACCTTGACTATCACATTGACCACGATTATAACGATGAGGAGGAACAAGAGGTCAACAGAACACAACCCTTTCAGCTAGGCGCGGCGTCCACTCCCTACCAATGCGGTGAAGAAATCGAAATGCAAACGGGGAAACACGAGCAGAGCGGCCTGCCTGACATTTCTTATGATGAAGAAACCCCTTTGCTTAGAAGAGCCGGGTCAATCGCCGACCTGCAAAACGAAAGCGTTTTGAGGCAAAACTCATAATGACTGTAGACCGGTTAAAAGCGAATTCCCCAAAAGACAACATGAAAAAAATGTCAATCCGAAGAGGGACCGGAAAAAAACGAGGGCAAAATTGTTGCTATGGGGAAGGGAATAGAAGAGTACAAGATTCTAAAAGATGACGGGTCAGGCTTCATGAAAAGCTTTTTAGACAAATTTGAAGATTTACTTGGGCCTAGAGCAGAAGAAATCATAGCTGAAGATCGCGACGCCATCCGAGAACAATGCCAAAGACTGACAGAAGCTGAAAATCAATTAAAAGAGGCAGAGGACCTCGCCGCAGAAAGAGAAAAAGAAGAACTTCAAATTAAACGCAAGAGCTTCGGAAAAAAACCGAGCAAACACAGGCCTGGATCGATGCTCCTCAATCAGAACAGGGCACCAATCTTGAAAATGAAGCTGAAATCCAAAGGCGAAAGATTTTTTTAAAAAAATAATCAAAACGATTTTGAAAAAGCAAAAAAAAAGAAGTGTCCGCGCTTGAAAACAAGTAAAAAACAAAGAAAAAGCCCAGGCAAAAGTCGACAGTCTAAAATCAAGCCTCGCGTTGAAAGAAAAGGAACAGAAATGTCTTAGAAGAAAGGTTAAACAGCACCAAGCCTTTGGACGATTTGAAAGAGCAAGAAAGCGAGCTGCAGCGCCAAAACGAAGAAGACCAGGTGGTCATCCAAGATAAAAAAAAACACCACGCCCTCCACCAGAGAAGCCGCAGAGGCAAAGATTGAAGAATGAAACGAGGAGCTCGCGCGTTTGCAAACTCAAATTGAGGAACGAGAAAGGGCGCGCCCTCTCGCTGAAAGAATCGGAGAAATTTTCAAAAAATATAGATTAACGGTTACGTCCGTCCTGTTGGCAGCCGGCATCACGATCGGAGCTGTCATGGGCACGGTTACTAATACTTCGACAGCCGCCGGCAAAGCACTGGGAAACGGTCTTAGAGAAATAAGCTCAAAGCTTGGGTCTATGCTACCCGGTCTGATCGGCCAGGTCGCGAGCTTTCTTTTCAAAACCACGGGGCAGGTGGTCAGCTATCTCGCTGAGCACATCTGGCTGCTGATCTTGGCTGCGGTGGTCTTTTTGTTTGAAAAATATATCAAAAAACGCGGCTAACGCCAGACGATCAATATCAACGCCGCGAGCCCAACGACCCCTATTATTACAGCTGTCTTGTTGATTTCGTGTTGGCTTGCTGTTTGCTCCTCTTGTGCCGTGGGCTCCTCTTTTTTTGCTGTGGCTTGCCTGTTAGGGCGGCCATGGCTGCTTTGTGGATCGGGTTAGATGAGTGGCTGTTGGGCGGGTTGAGTTTTGATGGGCCACCTGCCATGAGTTTGAGTGCGGCTTTTTTTGTGCCTGGGTTTACCTCGTTGTTTACCCCCATTTTCGTTCCAGCAACAGCCTGTTTCGGCTTATTGTTGTAACCCACCCTGCTTTTAGTGTTGATGATCATTCTCGCGGGCATCAGCCACGCGCCCAGGCAGACCGCCAGGCTGAGCCTTACCTTGGCTTCATCTACCGCCAGCTGGTACCTTTGCACGCTCTGTGCCAGGTCGGGCTGTCTGACCACCTCTTCCATCAGCACCAGAAACTCGCTCTGGGCTTCTTTCGCCCGGCCGCCTTGGCCAAGAATGTTGCTTCGCACGTTGACCTGCGCGCCCAAAATGCAGTACAAGAACGCTTCGATTGACTGGTTTATGCGCGCCAGACCTGCCTGCGTCAACCCAGAGGCTGTGTTTGGGGCGAACCAGTCGTACTGGGGCACATCCTCCAGCTCGATGAAAGAAATCAGGTTTCCTTTGATGGCTTTCCCGCCTTCATCGCTAAAGTTACTGTAGCCTGGGTACGGGTTTTCTGTTTTCGTTAGGCGGCCTGACACATAAAAGTATATGCTTCCCAGCCCGTGGTTTGCCCCGCGTGTGAAGCGAAAATCGCTGGATGAATCTATGCCAAACTCGTCGCAGAAAAAACCCTGGTTATCCATGTGTGTTGTTTTCATCCCTTCTTTTCAGTGATTATTAAATGAATATAACCAAGATAAGATCAAGATAAGTATCTTGATCTTCTCTTCATATAACCCAGCTGGTGTTTAAGCCCTTGGTTGGTTATTTACCACCTCGTATCGAACCCAGAATCATTATCTAATAGAGGTTATTCAAAAACGTGTTAATTAGAAGGGAATTTCCAGGAGGATTCTTGAACAGTAACCCAAACAGCAATGCAAAGACCGAGACGAAACTTGGAATGCAGCTCGAAAGCCAATGGCTACTCCAGCTACCACGCACATGTCTATTTAGCCTTTTCCCAAACGACATGTTAGAAATGTTTTTCCATTGCCTGGTCTCAAGCCCAGGATGCGCAGAGCCAGCGACCTTAACACGTAAGAAAAGCATATGCTGCAGAAACTTTAGCCTATGAACTTTTACGGCCTTAAGTGCCACTTAAGATTATTAATGTATATGAGTAGTGTAGAGGATGGCGGTTATAGCGCATTTTCACGTTTTAAAATTAGAAGCCTTTTCTCATCACCGAGAAGATCTTAAATTTTCCTTTCTAATTTCCAAAACTCGCCAAACGTTCTGAGAGCCGTGAAACGCAATTTATTTTTAATGTATTTTAGACTTTTTGACCCGAAATTCGTTGATTTAACCTCCAATTAAGTCAAACGTTATTCATGCAATTCTCATCAATTACAAGCATAATTCAAAAAATGAAAAAAATGACTTTCAAGCCTCTCAGCAGCACTATTTATTTTTAAACCCCTCAGCAGCACTTTTTGACTTTTTTTTTTCCTAAAAAAAAAAAAAAAAAAACCTTGATTTTGAAATTAGGAGCTATTTTTCATCACCGCAAGGCTCTTCGGATCAAATTTTACCTCTTAATTTCCAAAACTCATCATCCGCTGATTTAACCTCCAAATTGAAAGTTATTTATACCATCCTATTCGGATATGAACATGATTCCATCGATAACATATATATAAAGAGAAAACGTTCTATTTTATTATGGCTAGTGGAAATAGAATAATGGATATTGATAGTGAAATTGTCCAATCTAATAATATGATGATATACACATTGAGAAAATTATCAACGGAGCAGTTAATTGTGTTGCTTTTGAAAAAAGAAAATAAACGAATTTCTAAATCGCGTATAAGTCTAAGGAAATACGATGATGATATAATAGAACCTCCAACTCAATTTAGGGATGAGATAATATCACCCCCACCCCAATTTAGGGATGAAATACCAAAAACCAAAATTACAAGAAAGTTGAAAAAATCACCTGTGAAGGTGGAAAAAACGAAGAGAATACCCCCACCTATGGCTTCTAAAATAAGAATCGTGGAAACGGGTGTTGCTCTGGAAAACGTTGTTAAATCTTATTCAATTGATATTAAACATGACAAAGATCCGCTGAAGCAATTGAATGAAACAAAAGGTCAGATCTTAAAACATATCCGGAATTTATTGTCGAATAAGACAGGAATTAAGTTGGTTGAGATATTGAAGATTACTTTCAAAAAACCAAAATGTGAAGATATTGAATTCAAAACAGCATTTTTCGGTAGTAAAGCGTCAATAATCATGGATGAAACTGAAATTAAACATTTATTGATATTAGCGATAGAACAGATTATCGAAGGAATTGGAAGATGGCTTTCTGAAGGATCAGGATGATCAATAGAATCAGTTGACAGACATTATTTGAATTTTGCTAAATATTTACCATTGAAGGGATCGTCTTATATTCAATTACCAAAAGAATTTTAAAATCATGTGAAAGGTTTGGGAAACATGAAAAATAAAGATAATGAATGCTTCCGATGGTGTCATATCAGACATTTGAATCCACATGTACAAGATAAAGATCCACAAAGAATTAAACAGGTCGATAAAACGTTTGTTAACCAATTAGATTATTCAGGTATAGAATTTCCGGTTGAAGTCAAACATTATAATCCAATGGAGAAGCAAAATGAAATTAGAATAAATGTTTTCAGTTATGAAAATAAGCAACCATTTCCGATCTTTCTTTCAAAAGAAAAATTTGATGATGAATTAAATCTTTTGTTGATAACAGAAAATTAGAATAAGCATTATGTTTTAAGTAAAGATTTTAATCGATTCATGTATAACAAAACAAAACAAGAGCATAAAAACCATTTTTGTATGAATTGTCTTCAATGCTTCTGTTCAGAAGAAATTCTTAATAAACACTGATTGATACAATTAATTGTATAGCAATTAATGGTGAACAAGCAGTCCGAATGCCTGAGAAAGGTTGAAAAGTCAAGTTCGAAAATTATTACAAACAATTACCTGTTCCTTTTGTGATTTATGCACATTTTGAGGCTATAACGGAGAAAATAGAAGGATGTCAACTAAATGATGTTGAATCGTTTACTCAAGCTTATCAAAATCATAAAGATTGTAGTTACGGTTACAAAGTCGTTTGTTGTTACGATGGCAAATATACTAAACCGGCACAAGCATACCGAGGTGAAAACGCCGTCTATTTATCTTTGGAAACGATATTAGAAGAAGTTAAATACTGCGAGCGAATAAGCAAAAATAATTTCAATAAGTCATTTTATAAGGCAACAGATTGGACAAATATCCAAAAATCACAAGTACAAAAATAAGAAAGGAGAAGAAAAACAAATGACTGTTAATGCGATTCTCAATAATATGGAGAAATGTATGGCAGTCATGCTTGGTAATGATTTGACTTTTATTGATTCATTTCAATTTATGAGTTCCAGTCTTGATAAACTAGTCAGCAATCGTCCAAAAGAATCGTTGAAATATACTTCCGAAAAATTCAGAGGAAGCAAACTTGATTTGATGTCTCAAAAAGCCGTTTATCCATACGATTTCATGGACAGTTTCGAAAAATTTGATAAAACGGAATTACTAACAAAAGATGAGTTTTATAGCATTCTGAATGATGAGAGTATAACAGATGATGATTATGAACATGCTCAGGACGTTTGAAGAAATTCAAGCTGAAAAACTTGGGAGAGTATCACGATCTGTATTTGGTACCTGATATTCTACTGTTAACAGACGTTTTCGAAAATTACAGAAAGACTTGTCTGGAGTACTACAAATGAGACCCCTGTCACTATTTTACTAGTCCTGGGTTATCTTGGGACGCAATGTTGAAAATGACTGATATCAAACTTGAATTGATGTGTGGTATCAATATGTTTCACTTCATTGAGAAAGGAATGAGGGGCGGTGTATCGTATATTGCTAATCGATATGGTAAAGCAAATAACAAATATATGAAAGATTACAACAAAAAGGCGTCTTCCAAGTATATTATGTGTCTTGGTGCCAAACATTTGTATGGTTGGGCTATGAGTCAATATCTTCCAACTGGCGTGTTCCGATGAAAAACTAATGTTGATAAAATTGATGTTTTCAAGTACAAAGATGACAGTAAAAAAGGTTCAATTTTAGAAGTAGATCTAGAATATCCACAGGAGTTGCATGATTTCTACAACGATTATCCTCTTGGACCAGAACAGTTGAATGTTTCCAAAAGTATGCTATCAGAATACTGTCGAAAAATAAAGGATAAATATGGAATATTAATTGGACAAGTTGAAAGAAAATTAATTCCAACACTGAGTAACAAAACCAAATACGTCCTCCATTATCCTCCATTGTATGTTCAAAAATTTTCAACGAGAATCTTGTCGCTACACAAAATCAAGGAAACGCTTGTATTAAACAGACCCGCGTATGTTGGATTGTGTATTCTCGATTTGATGAAGACACTGATGTAAGATTTTCATTATAATTATATATTGGATAAATACGGCAAAAAAGCAAAATTATTATTCACCGACACCGATAGTGTGACCTATGAAATTGAAACCAAAGATGTCTACCGCGACTTCCTAAAGGATAAAAATAGATTTGATAATAGTGATTTCCCTGAAAATAGTCCGTTTTATGACAAGACCAATAAGAAAATAATCGGTAAATTTAAGGATGAAGCAGCTGGTGAGTTTATTGGTTTACGAAGTAAAATGTACTCATATGTCAAAGACAACAATGAAAATAGTAAGACGGCAAAAGGTATCATGAAGATTGTGATACGAAGGACATCAAACACGAAGATTACAAGAATACACTTTTTAATAACGAACAAATGTACCACAAAATGAAGACCATCAAGAGCGAAGAACATCAGTTGGGAAGTTATGAGCTCAACAAAGTGTCATTGTCGTGCTTTGATGATAAACGTTATATTTCAAACGATGGAATTACAAGCTACGCATATGGGCATTATAAAATATAAAAATAAACTGTGGAGTAAAGTTTGGAAGTAAACTTTACTTTTATTTATTATAGTAGCGACATATGATTGGTTAATAATGACCCATTTCCTGGGGAAAGTAACGCGGATATACTTCTTCGGGAAAGTCCCTTTTAGACTTCCCGTCTTTCCGAGAAATGACGCGCAATTATGTAATCTAATAATATGGAGAAACAAGATAAATGGTATTGTAGTGTATGTTGGAACGGTTATAATTACACTCTAGCTGGAAAATATATACATTTGAAAACTAAAAAGCATCAACGAAATGTGAACATCACTAATGATTTTTTGAAACTTAGAAATGAAATCTCAAGTGATGATTTTTTGAAACCAAAACCGAAACAAAAGTCTTATTTAGTAACAAAAATAATAAAATAATCTTTTTCGTCTAACTCTCTGATATGTTCTTTTTCAAATTTTGATTTATTGGTTTTATGTTTCATCGTGAGTTTGTGTTTGATAATATATCCTAACAACTAATATTCTGAACAATAAGGACAAAACCAAAGTACAACTTCCACATATATGAGTTAGATAATTCACACCCACAATAAACGTTTCAACTTCTTCCACCACTTTTCTTTTTTGAAAGCTTTGAATACAGGTCTCTTACGAAACCAAATAATATGTTTTTCCCACTATTTTATACTAATAAGGTTAGATTACCATAACAAATGATACGACCAAAAATTTGGTGAGTTCTTATCCATATAAGTTAAATTACCATCTCTATCCCTTATTCTCGATGGTCTTTGACGATATCTGAAGCGTCTATTTTCATCTTCATGAATCAAATAATAGGGAGTTTAAGCAAATCACTACGGCTGGTGCTACTACGGCTGCCATGACTGAAATGGTCTGGGGAGAATACGTCTCGGTGGTCTGCCAAATTTTAAGTCTAGTGAGTAAAGCGAAATACAGAGATGAAAGAAACATCGGCTAAGGAGTTTAAAATCTCTTTTATTTAGTTTCTCACAGCCAAATGGCCTCGCTCAAAGGACGATGGCCGTTATTCGGTAAGACGAACAGATTATTTCTGAGCGATAGCGAATGCCATACACTTTGTACCATAACAATTCGATGGATGAAACATATAATTTCATAGACAAATATCTCAAAGAATATCGAGTGAAGAACACAAATATATCAATAATCAAAGAAGCAAAATAGCATCGTACAGTTATCCAGATATAAAACATCTTCACTAAACCCTCAAAACAAACTTAACCGAAGAAAAACAACCTCGTTCACAACCCGAATATTTCACTTGACTCGCTTCGCCATTCCAACACCTGTGCTAAAACTTATCGTAAATTCAGGATACGGATTTACAAGCTTATGAAAGGTAACCTTGACACAATCTTTGACTTAAATTGAGTTTAAAGGATATAGTATCCAATGGAATTCTTAAAATGTCAAGATGTCCGTTGAAAAGGGCCAAAGAAGCGAAATAAACCCGACGTAGTAACCACTACGGCAAAACATCCCGACTCACGTAGTCAGATTTCACGCTACGGCTGGATGCAACCGACGTACATGCGCAGTGTCTCATTTTGGGGGAAATTTACTTCCGGCAGCCGTATCAGAGCCAGCCGTAGCGATTGGCTTAAACTCCCTAATCTTCATAATCAGGATGTCCGAAGTGAATTTTTTATCGTTGGGAAGAGTAACAACGTATTTTTTTGTTTTGTCTGGGTGATATTTGGAGATTTACAGCTTCAAGTAACATAGCTCCTCGTTTTAACAAGTCAAAATCTTTTCCAATAACAATATTCATATATATACTTAAACGTTAGACTATAATATATATATGAATTGTGATCAAAATATGCATGATGAATTTATCAGTCAAGAATTTGTAATTTGTCCATTTCATGATGAAGAATTACAACCATCAATAAAACACATTCCTTGTTGGGATGAACAAGATATGATTAATCATGATGGTTCAAATATTTGCAAAAGTTGTGGTATGGTGAATGATTACCAAGTAGCCAAAGATTTTATTGATTTTCATGAAAACAAATACAAGATTGTGAAGAAATCAATATATCATAGAAAATATCATCTGGAAAATATAATAACTGAAAATCAAATCACCTTATCGTATCATGAAAAAACTAAAATACACGAAATATTTGTAGAAATTGATAAAATACTCCCACAAATCAACATAAATCGTAAACGAATGATTGATATTAACTTTATCTTCAAAAAAATCTTTGAGATATTGAAAACACCTTGTGATAATATACAAATCACAAAGTCAAAAAATACACTAAAAGTATCTGAGTAATATTGGAATAATATATTGTCATTGATCGGTGATAACATAAAATACATCATTCAGCAATAAACGTTTTGTTATATTTGTTCTCAAATTTGTCTGAAAATGGACACATATCAATTTTAACATAATCAAGAAATTCTTTGTTATTGAACTCCAATCCTCTCAGGAAGGATCGCAGATCAGTCAATATTTTTTCGTAGGAAGTGTATGCAAATTTACACATTTCGATCATTTTTTGTAGTTTTTGGCCTCAGAAAGCGTTGTCAACAATAAACCAACAACGAATATTGTCTCAAGAACAATGGGATTCAATGTTACACCACACACAACTGTACCTGTTACAACCAAAACAGCAGATCCAATATGACATGCAAGTTCCGCTTTTTTGAAAGTCATTTTGAAAAGCCAGTATTTTTTGTGATAGAATTTGTACAATGCTTTTAATTCAGATATTTCAGATTCTGATAGATTTGGATTGATATGATTGAAACTGAACATTGAATTTGGTCTTTTCATATATATGGTTTAGATATTAATTTCGATTAAAAGAGTCACAATAGCATGAGTCACAGAATTGTTTGATGTTTTTCTGATAAAACTGATTCGATCGCCAGTGGATACTGAAAATGGTGCTGTAAATTTTCCTGAATTAATTTATATCAGTGCTGGTTTGATAAGTTGATAATATAAAATACAGTTATATTATCAGTATCCAAAATAAGTTCCTTTTGATTTTTCAGCAGAAGCGATTTTCCAATACTGTTTGCTGTTTAGTTCGTACGCATTTTCACTGTAACCAACCCGTAGACTAAAATAGGGGATGGATAGTGTGAATCTTGCTGGTGAATAACCACGTCTCACAAAATTTTCTGTTATATTTGAATGTCGTTTGTAGATGCCAACTTGGTGTTTGTTTCCTTTCTGCATAAACCAAGGCATCAGATGTTTGTTTCGATGAGATGGTAAATATTCTCTGAAACTGGTTTCAATGATGAAATTATTTGATTCAAAATGAATGCATAACTTTTTATTTAAATGAAAGGCGCTCGTGAAATACCTATGAAGCCTGAGGCGTAATTTTGGCCAGTGAATTTTGTGTCATGTTTGAAGACAATAAAAAAGGTCAGATCTTCACTACTCACACTTCCTTGCAGCTGAATATGTGAATCACTAATTTGCAATCCGTCTTTTATGTTGAAGTCAAAAAGAGATTGGCTGCTGTTGAATTGTAAAATATTGGAGTGTGATGTTTTTTTTTATTATCCATACCGTAAAAACGTAGCCATCCATGTGGAAATGAGTTTGGTCTAACAAATCGAAATAATATTCAAAAATTTCATTATAATAATCATAATCAGGTTTCGCGTTTATTAATCTTTGCATTTTAGTTTCCAATGAGCTGATATCATTTTTCAATAAAATTTTAGCTGCATTTACAAACCAATTCAGTTCCGAAAGTTAACAAGATCTCCATCATCATCTCCAACTTCTACATTTGTTATTTTTTTTGTTGTTCATGTCTATTGGAATAATCATATTCATTTCCCATTCTCAATCACAAAAGCAGTATCGTAAACATCTGAGCTAACATCATTCTGTTTCCCCTCAATGCCATAAACAATCAAATGGCCAACACCCTGAGCCGGGCTGCTTACCTTACCCTGACATCTCAAGTCAGTAAAGATGCGTTCAGGAGGAGCTACATCTCACTTATGCAGGTGAACGATGGATCGACTGTATTTGGGAAACTGTTTGGTTGATTCTTAGCCAATGTTCAATGAAGTGGAAACAACTGACACTTTCACCTGAGCCATAGATGGTGGGAAAAATTCAATCACCAAAGTGTACTCACCCTGGGGAAGTTGATACATTTTCAATCCCAGTCGGGCTGAATACTCGTTTTTTGACCTTTTACCCATTTTGAAATGTAAGCTTTCTTGTTCACATCATGAGGTGAAGCAGGGAAGTCTTTGATACCATCAACGATGATGTTCTCTTGTTGACTCATCATCCTCTCCCATGATGTATCGGAAAACATCTTTTTCGCTAGCGGAGCTACTGATATGTGATTCATTTATTTTTTGTTGAAACTAGCAGTCAGCGACATAGTCAAATTCGCTTTGATTTGGTTTACATACCTGAAATTGGTGGCTGACAGTACGTTTTCAGCATCAGTGGATAAGTCAGTTATTTTGTTGTTACCCATATCAAGAAGAATCGATGAATTAACCGCTGAAATAAAATTGTTACAAAAATACGCGAACAGAACAAGGCTCATGAAAGAAGGTTCTAAAACAATTGGTCAAAGTATATACACACAAAAAAAGAGAAATCCTTACAAAATCAATCCACAAACTGGAGCTTATGGTAATTTAGCAATAGACCTTCCGAAATTACATGGTCAGCTTAAACTCATCGCTTATAAGAATGGTGAAAAGGTGTACGACAAACAGGTTGATTTTGATACAACCGATCTGCTTACAAAGAGATACAACGGCCACAAGAATTACAGTGGATTGCCAAAAACGGTATTTGATGACCTCAACAGAATAAGTGAGATTCCAATTCACAGAACTTCCAAAAAATTCAAAAAGATCGGAAGCAAAGTGATGTACTACAATAATCCTAGAGATCTTCTACGCCGTCTTGAACTTCTTGGAGATAGTATTATGGCTGGTAATGACGGGGTAAAAGAAGAATTTGTGCAAATAGCACATACGTTGAATAAACTTTGCGTTATAAATAACGATCAACTCAATGATCTGGTCAGGGATTATATAATTATATCATATAATGCAGCCATCACTACATTTTTCTTCTCAAAATAGAGACAAAGTTGGGACTAGTAAAGCTCATGATTTCACAATCAAATTCGATCCTGTATTGAAATTGGCAAGTGACATGAAACATGAATTGGCTGTTAACAGAATAGCAATGACATACAGTTGGCAGAACATAACTCCCGAGTACAAAAATGATACCATCAGATACAGTGCCGATAGTGGTTCGACTTGGGGAACAATAATTTTTGTCAATGGTATGTATCCTTATACCGACGTCGATGACTATATTGATGAAGTTATAAAGAAAGACAGTAATGTAAAAGCGGATAAAACTTACAGTATAAACCTCACGTTTGTTTAGTCAACATACAAGGTAGCAATACAAATAAGTGACAATTACCGATTGGATCTGAGAAATTCTAAATTTGGTGAATTAATAGGTTTTGAACCAAAAATAATATCGAAAACGGAATATGGAAGCAAATTACCAAACATAACCAACAGTATAGATGTCATAAATGTGAATTGTGATGCTATTACAGATTCACTAGTCGACGGACGATCTTCTAATACAATAGCTGTAATACCAACAGACAATTTGACGAGATGTTTTCCGTTTCAATATCAACCAAGGTTTTCATCCTTTTCACCTGTATCATCATATACAATGAGCCGAATAAGGTTTTATGTCACATATTCGATTGGAAGATTGATTTGAACGCAATTGATTGGTGTATAGATTTGTTTTTGAAATCAACACCAATTATCTAAACTAATGATATGAGACAGTGTGAATATAAGAGACGTTACGATCCTGAAACGGGTCGATATGTTAAAAAAACATGTTTATGGCGAAGGGATATTTGATACAATAAAAGCAGTTTTAGGTAAAACTGCCAAAAACGTAGCTACTAAAGCAGGTGAGAAAGCTGGTGTTAAAATAATCAAGCTTTTGAAAAAGAAAAAGAAAACTGAAATACCACCACCATTGATGGAAAAGAAGAATGAAATGCCAACACTGACCGATTATGAAGTAAATGAAAGAGTAAATCGGTTGCCCAGTGGTGGAAAATTCAAATAATCTTATCTAATGTTATAACATGAATAACTATCGTAATCCAAACTGTGTAGAAAGATACGAAGATGCTGTTTTCGATTTGGAAACAGCATTGAACATAAATGTTGCCAACAATGCTCATCAGAAAAAAAACCGGACACAGATTTGTTGTGGACAACAGTGGTGAAGTGACTCTATTTGATTGATATAATGCCCGATTGAATATTGATTTCAAAGTCAAAAAACTGGCAAATGAGGTGCTCTTGCAGCTGATGACCATAACGGTATTGTCAATGGCAGTTATAGTTTCATAAAAAATATTGACGCGAAAATGAATGGACACCAAGTTTATGATTGCAACAAGGTCAATCATTTAGTGAATGTTAAAAACCTTCTTGAATACAGTCCAGACTATGCTTCATCCACAGCCACGAATGAATTCTTTTTCCTTGACACAAACAGAAGTATTAAAGAAAGATCTGATCAAGCGGGTTACAAAGGTTTTGGCACGCGTAAGACGCTGTTAGGATTTTCTGCAACTGTGAATACTGAAATACCATTCCACAGATATTCATTTTTCGAGCGGCTTCATGATGAACTGCTTCCAAACTCAAGAGTTTAGATTAATATTGACCTTGAATCTGATGGTAACTTGATTTGGCAAGGTGGAGCTGCTTGCAGAGTTATAATCACATAAATGCATCTTCTGGTTCTTCGTGTGACATTTAATTCAGAAGGTCAGAAACTATATATGAGTAATTATCTGGATACACCTATGACGTCATCATTTATAATACAAAAACGTGAATATCTCTAAACCGAAAAAAGATATTCCAAAAAGGAAAACGACATTCTTCTTTATTTTGAAAAGCCTTTCAAATCAGCAGCAATTATTTTTCACTTCATAGGCACTTTAAGAGCCGATTCCTGTAAATACCGAAAATGAGATGACAGTCGCGAAATTTCGGATTTCTTCATATTGTGCCCAAATAACCTCTATAGTGAG
Organism: Orbicella franksi; assembly: GCF_964199315.1. Taxonomy (NCBI): domain Eukaryota; kingdom Metazoa; phylum Cnidaria; class Anthozoa; order Scleractinia; family Merulinidae; genus Orbicella; species Orbicella franksi. The sequence continues at coordinate 24,361,977 of NC_138151.1, forward strand.
TTGTTTTCGAAAATACCATTCAAAGGTCCTGAAGCGCTTTAGTTTTATCGAAATCGTGGAAAGTCCGAAAATCGCCATTTTATCTGCCTGCCGCTGCCGAAAATGGCCCAAAATTGTGCATTTTCTTTTCGCTCGTACAGCTCAACGGGATGATATCTATCAATATACTTTGGGTAGCTCATAGTGCACGTCTTGCTATTTCTAAAGCATTAATTTGATTAGCAAAAACTCCAAGTGTTATAATATTTTAGGCCGATACAAGTACCTTCATCGAAGCTCGTGAGCGAAAGGGCTAATTTTAGCTAATTTCAATACCATCAAAAGCCCACTAGTACATTGAATTTGAAGTCGAAACCAAAATTTTCTGAAAGCCCATACTTCATATTATGTTGTGTGAGAGTCTTCTCCGCGGAGCGAAAAAAGTACTTTGTCGAGAGCAATAAACGTGTGGTACATTTTGAGAAATTCGTCATTCGTGAAACCAACTTGGAAAGCTACCTTCATCAAGAACAAAACTAAGCGAATGGAAGCCTTTTTCGTCAATAAAGATGCTTGCAATCTGTTTTTGTTTCCCTTTTAATCTGACCACATGATTAACTTTGGCAAACATTTGCAGTTAAATGAAAAAAGACGCTGCTTTCGGTGCATTGTAATGTTATGCAAATTTATTTCGATCACCGGCACGTGCTTATCGCTCGAAACTGATTTTACTTTTGCCTACTGTATGTTTTTTTTGGAAGGTTACAACTGTAGCACACATTATTCGTTCAATATCGGCAGGTTTAATTTCTGTGCAAGACCCACGGCTGAACCTGACTTCAAGAAAAAACAAAAACATTTTGAAACGTGAAACTTGAGTAATCAATCGAACACAGTTGCATCCATCATGTTTGGCGTAAATATTCCAGCACAACCATTTCATGTAAACAGGCACACTCTACTTTAAAAATAACCGTCTCGTTGTTGTATTTCTTGAAATCCTGGTCTGAGACCAGGTAATAGTGATAACAAAGCGCGAGCAGTTGGCGAAACCTCATGATCAACTGTCGCAAAGTTGTGGCGTTATAACAAAACAAGGTCAACTCCAACCTCGCTGCCATCCAAAGGCCAGGTCACTGAGCAGACAACTGTAAAATGGTCTATTCGACCGCTGTATTTCTTACCCGTGTGCTTGCAGTTAATATAATGGCTACAATTGCCCCTGTCTTTACCAACAGACTTATAGATGAATCGTTCGTTTCCTATCACCTAATACGGCACATACCTCTGAATAAAACACATATTGTGACACCATTTTGCTTCGAATGTTCCAACAGTCGTCCGCCACTTGCAAAACGTATAAAGCAGCAAGACAGAAAGCCACAAATGTTTCTTCGCCAATCGCACTACGCTTTCCAGATTTCTTCCTTACAAAGTTTCCAGACTTAGCTCCCTTTGAAAACTCCACGACTTCGCCGTCCTGTTAGCCAGTCGGAATAACTGTCATGGTGTTAGTTGAGTAAGTAGTTGACTTTTGTTCGGTGGTTCCAGTTCAGACAAATCAGCAAATGTGGATTGCGTGACAAACACGTGACAAACGGCCACTTGCAATTGCGAAGTGAGTGCGGCGAGTGAATCCAAACTGTTTGCTCGTGCAAGTAAAGTAATTCGCACTGTCAGCCTAACTTAACATTTTTGGACGAAATTAGAAGATGTAGTGGGGAAGGGGGTGTGGTTTAATTCTGCAAAAGGACAGAACTCGACGAATCACCTACAGAGCCACGGGTCCTGCTATTACGGCATGTCTACGTAGATTAATGTAAAGTATTACCGCGTTCACAAAAGTTGTACAACACACCTTTCTCCTTTACCTTTAAAATACATGTTTGTCGTTTGTGCTTTTTGAATAGAACTGCATCGTTGATAGTGCTGGGATACAAGAAAAGCAAAAGAAGCCTAAAGGGCATCGGATTTTAGATACGCGGTGTGCGTTTACATACATATTCACCCCTGTTGCTTTCTGCTAAAATATGTAAACTAGAATATGGGCGTTTTTCATTTGACCAAAAATTCTGAAATTTTCGAAACAGGCGTAAATGGTACGGAAATTTCCTGGGAAACGTTCCAGAAAATCCGGAAATTTTTGACCAAATGGAAAGCGCCCATATATATACCTCCTTAGCCGGGAATTCGGTAGCAGAGAAATCGGATAGTCAGAAGAGCTAAAATTTTCCTTTATTTTACCTCGAAAATTCACAATTATGGACAAAGCGAACTTCTACATCCATAATTAGGCGGTTTAAAATAGTAAGCATTATGTATTCTAGCTTTATTTTGCACAGTTTAGAGGAAAAAGTAAGAGCGAATGTAGCGACTGTCCACCGGGACAAAAATGGGTCTGTTGTAGAGAGGAGTCCGCTGTGGAGGGGTCACCGTTAGTGGAAGTTCGACTGTATAGTCTATATAGTTTTAAAAAAGAAAGTAACAAGAGTGAATATGTACGTAAATTCTCAACATGTACCCATTTAAGACTAGTGCCTCCTGGGCCTCTTTTTTCCATCCCAGTCATGTCCCCGTTGCATTTCTATACCAAAAGCAAAAACAATATACCTGTGTTTTAAAGTTGAATAGGAAGAGTGTGGTTTTTTATTAACGGTAATCAAGTCGAAACTTTCTACAACGGCCACGTTGGGAACAGAGGAAAGTGGCTTTTATGGAACAGTATCAGAAGGGGTGAAGTACGACACCGATATTTTCTTGGGATTCAAGATTTTTCTCAGTGTAACAGGTAAATACGTAACACAATCAAAATGGATCAATAAGACAGAAACCAAACAGAAATAGAGACCAACGACGCGCGGTATAGATCAAGTTTCGTGACCATGTCCAATAAAAAATGGGGTTTTGTAGACAGGGTTCGTCAGTTGTTGATTAACTGGCCGTTTCGGAGAGGTTATTTTGGCAGTTGGTACGCGTTTTAGTGGCTGTTGCCGTTGTGTAGAGGTGGCCATTCTAAAGAGGTTAAAATAAGAGGGATCGTCCGCCAGTACGAAAAAAGTGGCTGTTGCAGAGAGGTGACCATTTCTGTAGAGGTAGCTGATAGTGGAAGGTCGACTGTAGTTTCCTTTTTTTTCACGCAGACGTAGAGAGAAAACAACCTGCCTACACGAGGCGAGCGAGGAACAGTTTTGATTCCCTGTTCACGCCCCGTCGAGGCGGGCAGACTCCCATATAAAAATGATGGGGGTGCTTTTCCTACCTTTTAGGAGTTAAAATTGAAGTTTAAGAGCCGATTCCTGTAAATACCGAAAATGAGATGACAGTCGCGAAATTTCGGATTTCTTCGTATTCTGCCCAAATAACCTCTATAGTGAGTTGTTTCCGAATATACCATTCAAAGGTCCTGAAGCGCTTTAGTTTTTCCGAAATCGAGGAAAGTCCGAAAATCGCCATTTTAGCCGCCTACCGCTGCCGAAAATGGCCCAAAATTGTGCATTTTCTTTTCGCTCGTACAGCTCAACAGGATGATATCTATCAATATACTTTGGGTAGCTCATAGTGCACGTCTTGCTATTTCTAAAGCATTAATTTGATTAGCAAAAACTCCAAGTGTTATAATATTTTAGGCCGATACAAGTACCTTCATCGAAGCTCGTGAGCGAAAGGGCTAATTTTAGCTAATTTCAATACCATCAAAAGCCCACTAGTACATTGAATTTGAAGTCGAAACTAATATTTTCTGAAAGCCCATACTTCATATTATGTTGTGTGAGAGTCTTCTCCGCGGAGCGAAAAAAGTACTTTGTCGAGAGCAATAAACGTGTGGTACATTTTGAGAAATTCGTCATTCGTGAAACCAACATGCAACTTGGAAAGCTATCTTCATCAAGAACAAAAATAAGCGAATGGAAGCCTTTTTTCGTCAATAAAGATGCTTATAATCTGTTTTTTTTTTCCTCTTAGATTGACCACAGGATTAACTTTGGCAAACATTTGCAATTAAATAAATACAGACGCTGTTTTCGGTGCATTGTAATGTTATGCAAATTTATTTCAATCACCGGCACGTGCACATCGCCCGAAAAAGATTTTACTTCCGCCTACTGTATGTTTCTTTTGGAACGTTACAACTGTAGCACACATTATTTCTTCATTTATATCGGCAGTTTTATGTGGATGACCTACAGCCGACAAAACCCATTTTGAAACGTGAAACTTGAGTAATCGATCAATCGATTACAATTGCATCCATCATGTTTGGCGTAAGTATTCGAGCACGACCATTTCGTGTAAACAGGCATACTCTACTTTAAAAATAACCGTTTCATCGCAGCATTTCTTGAAATCCTGGTCTGAGACCAGGTAATGATAACAAAGCGCGAGCAGTTGGCGAAACCTCATGGTCAGCTCTCGCAAAGATGTGGCATAAATATTAGGGCAAGATAATTCGACCGTTGTATTTCTTACCGGTGTGCTTGCAATCCTAATGGGTACAATTGCCCCTTTTTTTACCACCAGATTTATAGATGAATTGTTCGTTTCCTATCACCTAATATGGCACATACCTCTGAATAAAACACATACTGTGACATCATTTTGCTTCGAATGTTCCAACAGTCGTCCACCACTTGCAAAACGTATAAAGCAGCAACACAGAAAACCACAAATGTTTCTTCGTCAGTCGCACTACGCTTTCCAGATTTCTTCCTTACAAAGTTTCCAGACTTCGCTCCCTTTGAAAATTCCACGAGTTTGCCGTTCTGTTAGCCAGTCCGAATGACTGTCATGGTATTAGTTGAGCAAGTACTTGACTTTTGCTTGGTGGTCCCAGTTCAGACAAATCGGCAAATGTGGATTGCGTGACAAACACGTGACAAACGGAGTGAGTGAAGACGGCGGTGAGTGAATCCAAACTGTTTGCTCATGCAAGTAAAGTAGTTCGCATTATCAGCCTAACTTAACATTTTTGGACGAAATTAGAAGATGTAGTGGGAAAGGGGGTGTTGTTTAATTCTGCAAAAGGACAGAACTCGACGAATCACAGAGCCGCGGGTCCTGCTATCACGTCATGTCTACGTAGATTAATGGAAAGTTTTAAGTTGTACAACACACCTTTACTTTACCTTTATAATACATGTTTGTCGTTTGTGCTTCTTGAATAGAAATGCACCGTTGATAGTGGTGGGATACAAAAAGACCAAAAGAAGCCTAGAGGGCATCGGATTTTAGATACGCGGTGTGCGTTTACACACATATTTACCCCTGTTGCTTTCTGCTAAACTATATAAACTATAGAGTCCTAAAGTGTGACGTCACAAAAGAATGAATTTGAGAAGTTATGGGATCTGGCGCCATTTTCAAATAGAGCGTCCTTAAAAAAGGGTCCTTGCCAAAAATTGCCTCTTAATTGTAATTCCCAGCCGAAATATAAAGGATGAAATTTTGGTACTGCCCCATATAAATCTCTCTAATTTTGAGTCAGTTCTAAACTGAAGGAACTGAAACAAAGTTTGAAGGATTTGTATGGGATGCTATCAAACTTTGATCCCTTATATCTCTATCGGGAATTGCAATTCAGAGCTAATTTTTGGGACGAGGGCATCTTTTAGGATCCTCTATAAGAATATGACATCATATCAGGAGCCATAATCGGGGACGGAGACCGTAAGTCTCGGGATTCGCGCGCACCTATGATATGGGACAATTTTTCTATTTTTAGAACAAATTGCGCCATCCTGACGTCATATATCCGCGCGGATTCACGCACATGTCGGGGGCTCTCGCGTGGATGTTGTCACGTTGCGTGATCAAATGGTGAGAGTTGAGAGATTCTCTTGCGTATTTTTCACAGCGATGGCCGGGAATAAGGCAGGGAATACGAACCAGGGCGCTTATATGTAGTTTTATGCCCTGAGCTAACGGAAAAGGTGAGTTTTTCAGGGTCGAAAACAAGACTTCAATCTCGCGCTGGGAATGAATAATAAGATCTGCTCACGCTAGTTGTAAGCTTGCGCATATGTTTTTGCGTTTGTTCTGACTTAAGAATATAGCAAGAAAACTCTCTACTCTGGTATCGAGTAAATTTGTGAGTTTCTCAGACAATGCTTAATCATAACCAAAACCTGTTTTGACGGTTTCTTATTGTTTCTGCTTGTTTGGTGAGTTTCCAAAAGTTTTTGAAAGGAAAGTCTGACGCGTACAATTAGCTCATTTGCATAGTGCAGCTCGTGCATTTTCAAGTCCGAGTCGGTGTTTTCGATTGTCAACAAATCTTGACAAAGATTTCTTTCGTTATCTTTTGTGCTGAGATGCTGTAACAAATTTAACGAACGCAAAAAAGGCTACTAAGATCATGTGTGTTTCTTCAACATAAGCATAGTGAAGTTTTATACTGCGAAAATGAAAATAGACAAGGAGTGTTGATAGCTCGATCAACAAAATCGAAATCGTTATTCCAAGTTGATTAAAGAAAGCGTCATCGTAACTTTGCTGATTATTTCTGCTTTATTCACATATTTTCAGCTTAGCTTTTAATATGTTCTCAAACATTTATCAATCTTAAACATATTTAAAAACTATAGAGTTATTGTTTGAGTTCCATGTACGCTTTCACACGAAAGTGTGGCGGAAGTACAATTTGTCATGTTTACTGACTGTACAAAACACGCATCGGCGGGCGCTCTCATTCATCGACAACAGAAAATTTACTGGATTTTTACACGAATAAAACTGAGCAGTATCTACGGACGTAAAGTTATTGGGCCTTGATGAAACATCAAGCGTTGCTTACAATTCAACCGAAACTCAAACTAGCAATTATTTTGTTTTACTTTTCGGTCGCGATAGACTGACAAATTCCTCGCAAGCGTGTGGCAAGAATAGCTAAGAAACTATGAAGGTCCTAAAGCTCTGCTATACCTAAATATATCCAGCTAGTTTTTTGCTGTGTAATGGAAAAGCTGTTAATCTTCAACATATGTGAAATTTAAAGTGGAGTAATGTACATGCATCCGTCGGAACACAACTTGGTCAGCGATAAATATGAGCTTACAGCGGAACACACCTAAATTCGACACTGTCTTACTTCACTCAAACTGGAGCAGCTTACGACGAAAATACTTAAGCAAAATTCCAACAGACGTAAACGCGTTGAGTTGTGGGCCAAAAACATGAAACATTTCGGGAATTTCGGACGCCATTTCCCCGCGCGACATCCGCAAAAATCCTCGCATCATGTACGCGCGTGTGCCGCAGGCGATGGCGCAATTTGTTCTAAAAATAGAATTATTGTCCCACATCATGGGGACAACCCCAATACTAGAAATGGCGCGCTTACGGTCTCCGTCCCCGATTATGGCTCCTGATCATATCCCATAATTTCAAAATGTTTTATTTTTGTGACGTCATCACTTTAGGACTCTATAATACGGGCGCTTTCCATTGGACCAAAAATTCTGAAATTTTCGAAACAGGCATGAATGGTACGGAAATTTTTTGGGAAAGGTCCCAGAAAATCCGGAAATTTTTGGTCGAATGGAAAGCGCCCATATATATACCTCCTTAGCCGGGACCGGGACAAAAAATGTGCCTGTTGTAGAGAGGAGTCCGCTGTGGAGAGGTCACCGTTAGTGGAAGTTCGACTGTATAGTCTATATAGTTTTAAAAAAGAAAGTGACAAGAGTGAATATGTACGTAAATTTTCAATAAGTACCCATTTAAGACTAGTGCCTCCTAGGCCTTCTTTTTCCATCCCAGTCATGTCCCCGGTGCATTTCTATACCGAAACCACAAACAATATACCTGTGTTTTAAAGTTGAATAGGAAGAGTGTGGTTTTTTATTAACGGTAATCAAGTCGAAACTTTCTACAACGGTCACGTTGGGAACAGAGGAAAGTGGCTTTTATGGAACGGTATCAGAAGGGGTGAAGTACGACACCGATATCTTCTTGGGATTCAAGATTTTTATCTTAAAAAAAATGCTCAGTGTAACATGTAAATACGTAACACAATCAAAATATATCAATAAGACAGAAACCAAACAGAAATAGAGACCAACGACGCGCGGTATAGATCAAGTTTCGTGACCATGTCCAATAAAAAATGGGGTTTTGTAGACAGGGTTCGTCAGTTGTTGATTAACTGGCCGTTTCGGAGAGGTTATTTTGGCAGTTGGTACGCGTTTTAGTGGCTGTTGCCGTTGTGTAGAGGTAGCCATTCTAGAGAGGTTAAAATAAGAGTGGTCGTCCACCAGTACGAAAAAAGTGGCCGTTGCAGAGAGATGGCCATTTCTGTAGAGGTAGCTGATAGTGGAGATTCGACCGTAGTTTCCATTTTTTCACGCAGACGTAGAGAGAAAACACCCTGCCTACACGAGGCGAGGAAGGAACAGTTTTGATTCCCTGTTCACGCCCCCAGTTCCCCCCCCGCCCGAAGTTTAAGTAGCCTTTAGGGTGTTTAGCCTAAAAAGGTCCACAACGGGAGCTATTGGGATGCCTTTTAGGGTACTGATCCGAACAGGATCCCCATAACAGGATCCCCATAACACATTACAGGAGGTAATGTGTTATGTAAGAATTGGTATCTCTTAGGAGAGAAAAAATTTCAAGCCACCCCCACAAAACAGGATCTTGGTACATCGTAAGGGTTCTTTTCAAAATTTCCACGAGCACCCCCGTCCTTTTCATATGGGTGTCCCCTCACCTCGGGGTCTACGTCGCCATCTTCGATCACTTTGCAAATCGTCATATGTTCACGATTGTCACGCAATCCACATTTGCCGAATTGTCTGAGCTACGACCACCAAACAAAGTCAAGTACTCAACTAACACCATGACAGTTATTCGGACTGGCCAACAGAACGGCGAAGTCTTGGAACTTTACAAGACAGCGAAGTCTGGAAACTTGGTAAGAAAGAAATGTGGACAGCGTAGTGCGATTGACTAAGAAACATTTAGGGTTTTCCGTCTTGCTGCTCACGTTTTGCAAGTGGCGGACGACTGTTAGAACACTCCAAGCAAAATGATGCCACAGTATGTGTTTTATTCAGAGGTATGTGCCATATTAGACGATAGGAAACGAACGATTCATCTATAAATCGGCTGGTAAAGACAGGGGCAATTGTACCCATTATATTAACTGCAAGCACACGGGTAAGAAATACAGCGGTCGAATAGACCATTTTACAGTTGTCTGCTCAGTGACCTGGCCTTTGGATGGCAGCGAGGTTGGAGTTGACCTTGTTTTGTTATTATGCCACAACTTTGCGACAGTTGATCATGAGGTTTCGCCAACTGCTCGCGCTTTGCTATCACTATTACCTGGTCTCAGACCAGGATTTCAAGAAACACAACAATGAGACGGTTATTTTTAAAGTACAGTATGGCTGTTTACATGAAATGGTTGTGCTGGAATATTTACGCCAAACATGATGGATGCAACTGTGTTCGATTGATTACTCAAGTTTCACGTTTCAAAATGTTTTTGTTTTTTCTTGAAGTCAGGTTCAGCCGTGGGTCTTGCACAGAAATTAAACCTGCCAATATTGAACGAATAATGTGTGCTACAGTTGTAACCTTCCAAAAAAAAAACATACAGTAGGCAAAAGTAAAATCAGTTTCGAGCGATAAGCACGTGCCGGTGATCGAAATAAATTTGCATAACATTACAATGCACCGAAAGCAGCGTCTTTTTTCATTTAACTGCAAATGTTTGCCAAAGTTAATCATGTGGTCAATCTAAAAGGGAAAAAAACAGATTGCAAGCATCTCTACTGACGAAAAAGGCTTCCATTCGCTTATTTTTGTTCTTGATGAAGGTAGCTTTCCAAGTTGCCTGTTGGTTTCACGAATGACGAATTTCTCAAAATGTACCACACGTTTATTGCTCTCGACAAAGTACTTTTTTGGGACCGCGATAGAGACTTTGACACACCATGATATGGAGTATGGGCTTTCAGAAAATTTTAGTGTCGACTTCAAATTCAATGTACCAGTGGGCTTTTGATGGTATTGAAATTAGCTAAAATTAGCCCTTTCGCTCACGAGCTTCGATGAAGGTACTTATATCGGCCTAAATATTTTAACACTTGGAGTTTTTGCTAATCAAATTAATGCTTTAGAAACAAGAAGACATGCACTATGAGCTACCCAAAGTATATTGATAGATATCATCCCGTTGAGCTGTACGAGCGAAAAGAAAATGCACAATTTTGGGCCATTTTCGGCGGCGGCAGGCAGCTAAAATGGCGATTTTCGGACTTTCCACGATTTCGATAAAACTAAAGCGCTTCAGGACCTTTGAATGGTATTTTCGAAAACAACTCACTATAGAGGTTATTTGGGCACAATATGAAGAAATCCGAAATTTCGCGACTGTCATCTCATTCTCGGTATTTTCGGGAATCGGCTCTTAACAGAAGTAATTTTAGAACCATATTTCCGCTTGTTTATTTTGATCTCACGAAACAAAAAATGGATATCAAAGACGGCACAACTAACTTGACGTTCAAATATAAATTAAGCGGTGCTACAACAACGGATCATTCCATTTATGCAGTTACACTATACGAGCAAGATGTTGAACTAAAAAAGATTGATGATAAAATAATACTCAGAACATAAATTCCATCGGATGGTAATTTATGAAACTTAAATGGCTTCCCGTAAAGGAACAACGCGAATGGAACCTACTTAAGGCAACTCACAAAGCCCTTCACAACCCATATTGGCCAAGTTATCTGAAACTTAATGTATTTCAACACGAAAGATGCTTAAGATCTAGTAACAGCATTCAGTTAGAGAGATCTTTAATTAATAATACTCTACAGGACCAGACTGCAAGTTTATCTGACACGTTGCCCAGCAACGTGAGGTGCTGCCAAGACTATATTAAATTTTGTAAAGATACCAAAAACATTATTTTTAAGAGAGCTTTAGAACATCTGGCATAATTTTAATTATTTATTTATTTATTTATTTATTTTAGCATATTTTAAAACACAATTTTATCTCGTTTACATATAGATATAAATTTTTAGATATCTTTTAACGTTTTTACAATTGTAAATTTAGTTAGCATCGGGCAGGCGAAGAGCCACCCTGTGGATATACTGCCCAAAATGCCATTATTATTATTATTATTATTATTATTATTATTAATTTCTTTTATTAATCATATATGATACAATATATGACAATTTTTATCTAGCATATATTATATCAGAACAATGACAAAATATTATCCTCATGGAGTAGATCTTTTAGATAGCCAGGGGTTACTATTGAGAAAAAACAGCTCTTTCAACTTAATTCCCATTCTCGGACAAATTTTGTAAACAAGCCATTGTCGAATTATGATCTGTTAGACTTTGTCAAACAATTTAAAATAAAATATTTCAGAGGTGTTTTCAGCAGAGATAACCTACCAAAACGAATAAAAAAAAGAATGTTGCATCAACAATCTTGATAATCATAATGGACCTGGTACTCAGTGGATTTGTGTCCGAAATATGGATGATAAATGTGAATATTTTGACAGTTTTGGACTGAAAATGCCAACAGATGTTCAGAAACACATGTTAACAAGTGGAAAACCAATTGTGCAATCTGTGGATATTGGGTTTTGTATTATCTCTTGGAGAGACAAAGAGGAAGATCCATTTTGCAAACAATACACAATTCTAAATTTGACATGTCAGACCAAAGTGTTAATCACAGATTCATCATAAATTATGTAACTCGATATATATGAAGTCTTATTGTATAAAACAGAAAAAGGTAACTGATTGTGTTCCAGGTAGTGAAAAATATGTCAGAGCCAAAAATGGAAGAATGATGCTCAAATGTACTTGTGCAGAATGTGGAATAACTAAATCAAATTCGTGAAGTCAAATTTTGAAGTCTAATTTTGCCCTCGTAAGACGGGGGCGCACTATTTGATGCATTTAGTTCTCATTCAGTTGGTGAAGCTGCTCTCAAATCTGGGTTTAATGCTTTGGAAGTATTGGTAAGACGTGGATTGTCACAAGCGATTAAATCAGATTTTGCAAAGAAGAAAATAAAGAATTTTGCAAGTAAATATTTGGATCAAGCTCTTGATAATATCACGAGTGATATCACAAAAAAAAAAGATGGCGGTGCTTTTGATATTCACAAAGCCATTGGTAAACAACCTAAACCCAAAGGTGGATGGACAACAGCACAGTACAAATATATGGGTCGGTACAATCCATTTGAAAAACAGTTAGAATATGATAGAAACACTGGTAAGGTCACCAAATGGCATGTTCAACCACGCAACAAAGTTGATGAAATAGCAGCCCATCTGTTTGTGAAAGATGAAGCAGAACAATAAAAACCAAAGTGTGAGAGCAGTTTACTGCTAAAGGTAATACACAATATTTGAACATTCTACCTGAAATATTGCAAGAGTACAACAATACCAAACACAGTTCAATCAAAATGACACTAACAGAAGCTAGCGCTAGTAAAAAGAAGAATCAAGGAGTGGCATATTTCAATCTGTATGGTGATAAGGGAATCATCATCAAAACCAAAATTCAAAATTGGCGATAAAGTGAGAATAAGCAAATAAAAGTCTTTGATAAAGGATATACTCCAAATTGGACTGAAGAAGAATTTACAATTGGTAAGATCCAATATACGAATCCAATCACTTATCTTATAAAAGATCTCAATAACGAGGGAATAAAAGGGAGTTTTTATGAACCTGAAAGCCAAACAGGATATTTTCAGAATCGAAAAAATCATTAGGAAAAGGAAAAAACAAGCATTGGTAAAGTGGAAGGGATATAGTGATGATTTCAATAGTTGGATACCTATGTAATTTTATATTGTGGAACAAGAATATCTCAATCATCAATTTCTGACAAGTCTGACTCAGAATGGCCACAATCAAGCGAGTGGTCACAATCTAGTTTCGATTCACAATCATCAGGTGAAGAATGGACGCTCTCGGATTCGGATTGTAGTTCTGATTCGCAAGATTCAAGCTTATTTATTTTTTACTAATTTTTTGTAACAAAAATAGCCAAAAATATCATTATTTCTGGCTAATTTATTCTATTTTCGTCCGTACGCTTATCTTTCCAATCAATGATTTTTGGATTTTCTTTTTGGTTCGCGTATTCGAATCGTACGATTGACTATTTATTTTTGATTTTCCTTTTTTGCAGCCGTAGAGTTGTTCACTTCCCTTTCTAGTGGTTCCAGCATCAATTCCCAGACTTTTCACCGCAGCAGACATGCTAACAAAAATTACGACTTCATTCGTTATACAACTGATTGCTCTCACACGCTTCTTATTCTGATAATTATATTTATTAAACGAATAATCACGTTTTTCAGCTGCTTTCTTTTTATTTTGCTGCACTGTTAACAATTGTAGATTACATAATCGATTATCATCTCTGATATCATTCATATGATCTATCTCTTTCCCTTCTGGGATCAGTCCATTGCAACATTCCTATATGAATCTATGAGCACAATATCTTTTTTGGCCTACTTGTCCAAATTTACGCGCACTACATCTTAAATATCCATTTTTCTCAAGTGTACTAGTCATTAGTATTCGTTTTCCAATGTAAATGATTTTCCCATCCACTGATGATGCGCACAAATTGTAAATCGGATGTTTTTTCTTATTAACACCTTCAATTTTTATTATTTGACTCCTTGGTGTTGGTATTGGTTTCAATTTTCCAATTTCAATTATATTTTCTTCATAATCTTGTACCATTTGCTTCACCGATTTTCGAAGATGAGGTATTGATTTATTTTTTTTATTCAATAATAAATCAGTCTACTGTTGCTTTGACAATTTTGTCAATTCATCAATATTCATTATTCTATTTTCACTAGCCATAATAAAATAGAACATTTTCTCTTTATATATATATCATCGATGAAATCATGCTTTTATCCGAATAGGATGGTATAAATAACATTTGATTTGAGGGTTAAAAGAGCAAATGATGAGTTTTGGAAATTATTAGGTAAAATTTGATCCGAAGAGACTTGCGGTGATGAAAAATAGCTTTTAATTTCAAAATCAAGAGAGTTTTTTTTAAAAAAAAGCGAAAAAGTGCTGCTGAGGGGCTTGAAAATAAATAGTGCTGCTGAGAGGCTTGAAAATCATTTTTTCATTTGTTGAATTATGCTTGTAATTGAAGAGAATTACATAGATAACGTTTGATTTGAATTTCGGGGCTTTGAAAATACACTAAAACTAAATTACGTGTCACGGCTCTCAGAGCGTTTGGCGAGTTTGGAAATTAGAAAGGAAAATTTAATCGGAAGAGCCTCTCGGTGATGAAAAAAGGCTTCTAATTTTAAAAACGTGAAAATGCGCTATAACCGCCATCTTGTACACTACTTATGTGTGTAATACGAAGTAATGTAAACTCTGTAAATAGTGTGTAATAACGAATAATTAATAATAACTGAGTTGAGCTTAGTTGAAACGAAGACATGGCCGGAAATTCGGGACATCGAGTCTTTTAATTTTCGTGCGGCATACGTCTGGTACACAATTTAGTGGTGCATACCGCTGTTCAGTACGGCGTACTTCGGGCTCAACGACATTACAGAAAAAGGTGTTATACAAAAAGATGTTGTTGGGCATGTAAATAACTGCTGACCGAAGTAATTGCATAAAAGTAAAAACTAGAGAAAATTGCCTTTTAAACGATGTCTTTTGGAGCAAAATCGGACCATTTGCAGCCGAAATATCGCCGTGTAAAGACAGCGGATTTGGGGATTTTAGCGTGGCTTTTTACGAGCTTGCTTTCCGTCATTTTGCAAGCTTTTTAAAACCAAAAAGCGGAGCGAAGAAATCAGCATCGCAGGTGAAAATTGGTCAAATAGTACATCATACGGTGCTTTTCTTCAAGCGATCGCGGCACTTGGGATATCCCTGCTACAGAGGATCAAAATCTTCTTGGGATGCAAAAATGGGATTTCAAGCCTCTGTTTTGTAGAGCATTGTATGGGCCAAGCTTCGAAAATAAACATCGATGAAAAGCAGGGCGAGTAACATTTGTTGATGAAAACCAACTTATCAGAATAGCCGAGGAAACTTTCAAGAACTCTACCGGATCGCGGCACTTGTTCCCGGTAAGCCAGAACGTGCTCTATTTTATTTTGTTTTATTTCTGCCATACATTTCCTTTGAGTGTTTGGCGGCCATATTGTCAAGTAACCTCGCGCGTGCGCCGTTGCGATGTCCGGAATTTCTGGCCATGGCGATGTTCTCCGATAGTGAGTCGGAGCAGGGTTTGTCAATGGAGAATCTGTCATGCGACTTTGCCATTGAAAGTGAAATGTGAAAATCGCAGAAACTTTGATAAGATCATGAAAAAAATAAAGTATATTAATTGATCCACATTAGTTGTTTTGTCCTCTCAGCTTTCCAGGTCAGTGATATTTTCTGTAGTAATATCATAGTTCTTGTAAAAGCTGAGTGCAATATATAACCCCGTCTATTGACTTCCTTTAGTGAAATTAAGATTGAGCAGCTACTCAGTATATTATCAGGGCATCACCAGTTTAAATATCTAGTTCTCCCATTGGCTTACTTATTCAAAAAGAAGCATAGTCGGCGGCCGTCTTAGCAAGGTTTGTCCTCAAACTGGATCAAGTTTTGTGAAGATTTTTAAAGTGGTATCACTGACCTCTTTCTTTCTAGCAACGGTTTACGGAACGGAATATTGACGTTAACGAACAGACGGTCAAATTAGCAGAGGAAATAGTTCACTTATCATTGAAATGTTTAAAAATCTAACGAAACTTACAACTTTTTCTGTCAAAACATCAACATAATCTCATTAATTTACTGTCTATCCCATGGGCAAATTATAGCAATTGGTCTTTGACTGCACAAAAAAAACGCTCTCCTTGAGTTTATTTCCAGTCGAAATTCAATTGATTGAGTTCAAAACAAAGCCTCAAAGCACTGACTTTCCATAGTAAAATTTTTATTTTAAAAAAGGTTTCAAAATGCGGCTCCTTTTCTGTCAAGTCAGAAGTTCAAAACTAGCGGTATATATACAAATATTTAAATAACATTAATCAAATAAAAAGCAATTTCCGCCTCTCTCAACCTTTTTTTAATTAAGGTGGCCCGATAGGCTAAAAGGGAACAAAAAGTTTGCTTGAAATACTCTATGGTGAAGAAAGATCAGTTGCATGTGATTGCACTCTTGAAGAGAAAATGAATGTGGAAGGTTTTACTTCAAATGGTTGCTATTGTAACCAGTTACATCCTCCTTTTGAGGTTTTAATTTATAGCATTGACGCCAACAGTTCCTGCTCTTTTACAAAATATTTGACATTCAAACAAAGACACCTTGTAAGTTCAGTTTCTGTTTCGTTCAAGGCAGTGAACCACAGTTTTGACAGTCAACTCTCGTTTTCAGCGCTTTTTATGGGCTTTATCTGGAAATATCCTGATTTTGCACCATACCCAGTGGACAAATTATCTAGTGTCACGTGACAGAAGTTAAAATGTTACGATATTTTGGTTGATTGCATCACGGGACTATTGGTCTTTGGGTACGCCAAGTTTCAGGAATTTCTGTTAAATACTTTCCAAAGTAGAAATGTTGTCATTTGGTACAAAAGTATACGTTTGACTGAGAAAGATGTACTTAAAGTTTCTTACACGATGGCTTTAGTATTTAACAAGCCGCAAGTGGGGAGGGGGGAGGGGGTGGCGTTTGCAGGTTGGTAAAGAAAATGCAAAAGCAGTTGGTGTATTTTGTAAAAAAAATTACCGCATAACTGGGAAATATTACTTTTCATAAGGGAAATAAATGAGCCTGTGATGGTCATTCAGGCAACGCTTTTCACAAGAAATTACAATTGTCGAGCTGTGCATGTCTTAACAAATTTTCTACAAAGCTATCGTTCATATTTGTTGAAACTGATCTCTATTTGTGGTCATTCTCTAACTGTAAAAAACCGTCGCTATGGCCGTTGCTACGTAAAAAATTATACCACTGTGTAATTTTCCTTAAATTTCACAGCCACCTAGAAGCTAATTCAGCAAGATCGATTCAAAATCTTTCTTACAAGTGTTCAAGGGCTTTAAATCTTATGTGTTTTTAAAAAATTGCACTTTTCCCGAACATCGTCATCTTTTAGCCTATCGAGCCACCTTAATAGTTGACAGAACTAGACAACTCCGCGTTGTCCAATTCTGTCGGTAATCATGGTCGCGATTACATAAATCAGCCTCCCGTCTCCCGCGGTAGCTCTGATGCTGTTGATCAGCCGTATGAATATTTGCATCATAATTAGTTTCATCGACCTAAATGCGAGGCAAGCTCGGGTAATTTTGTAGTTTCTCTCCAAAACTGCACTTCGGTGACAAATACACAGTCTTCCAATCCACAGCGATATACAAAACTAAACGCTCTTAGAGCGTTTACTCAGGCTTCGTATCGCAATATCAAATCGTAATTTACAAGTAAGCTTATTAAAGACAATGAAAACAAATAAAAGAATCAGGGTATTTTAACACGAGAGTTACGCTTAGATATTCACTGTTAAAGTTGCTTCGTTGAGTATCTTGCATGTCCAATTGCAGGCTGTTTGTCTCATCTTCGAAGTTCTGTTTACGAAGATTCTTCATTTGTTCAACATCTGAGGTATTCGTCTCAGTATCATAGTTTGTTGTTAAGTCGTTACTCATAGTTTTTTTTTTTTTTTTTCCTTTCGTAGTTTTTTTGTCTCTTCATTTGAACTCCTACATGGCATATTTGTTACCTCGGATCGTGAGAACGTTCTTGGATTTTGCTTATTTGGCAGGCTTTCAACCAATGCTATTCGTGGACCGACCCGTTGAGAAAAAAGTTCGATATCTTCATATGTAAGATGAACGTACAAGGTGGGATTTTTTCCACGACTTTCTTCACAAAACATAGCGTTCTCTGTATTACGTTGTTCTCGAAGAGGGACCACACGATCCCCCCGCACGCTCTACGCTAGCAACGCCTAGCTGGGACCATGACTCCCTTTGGCGACCAAGCCAAAACAGCTTGCATTTTATGACGCGGGCTTTCCTAAGGAAGCCAGAGTAATAACGTGAAAGATAGAGCGGGGCCTTGGTTGCAGTCTCGTGCTGCTACTACACGAAGTACATTTCTTTTTATACGGGTAAAAAGAAAATGGACAGGACGGAATTGGGACGACTTACAGGATAGCGTTTTCTCCTTGGATTAGAAAACAAAGTCCTTCCTGACTTCCTACACAATTGACCAGGAATAATAAGTCATAACACTCAGCTTAACTCTGGAATTACCACTCCCGCACAGTTATCAAATTTGATAACCCCATAGCGTCAAAACATGGCGACAATTTATAACTCGATGAATTTTCGGAGAACATTAACTTTGTTCGTCGAATCTTCGCTTGTGGTCGCGTTGTATACCCATAGCTCCACGCGATTACCTTGCGCGGAAGACGAACCTCGTGAGTGCGCAAAATGGTGGCCGTCGGTTGATGATTGTGCGAGATTTTGCTCGATGATTAGAGAAGACGGCCCCAAAGATGATAGCTTATTTTAGGCATGTTTGTAATCTTTGCCTTCAATTTTAAGGCAATTGTCAATTTTTGTGGAACACGAAGAGAAAAAAGCATGCCCTGTTCTTTAGTTCTTTTCTTTTGATTCATTGCTTGCTCGTCAAATGGCACAAAGAATTGTATGAGGACGCTGTGGTTTTTTTTTATTTGCTGTCTGATTCCGGTACTGACCGCTATGTTTAATTACTTGTGCTCCTAGGGAATGAGTTCTATCAAGTGGCAGAATATGGATGCTCACTGAAAATAGCATTTAACTTAAAAATAATACTTAATTATCTTAACAAAATCTTTTGTCATTCATAATAAAGCTTACAGGTTCACAGAGACAGTAGCAGTAAACTCTTACAAGTCATCAAATTCAAATTAAGTATGTACAAAACATTACAGTGTGAGAACATTACTGGTGAGAATTTAAGCAAGTTATTTTAATGCTTTATACGATATACAATTATATTTTCTGACTCAAATTTCATGTGAATACATCAATCAGCACTTCAGGTAATGATGTGAAGTATATATGAAATAATTCATATTTGAACTGCGGTTGTAGATGAAAGTGAAGAATGATCATCGCAGTAAATTTTCCAATTTAAGCAAATGGAATGAAGAAGCCTGAAAAACTCAGGGCTTCAACGGGATTTGAAGCCGTGACCTCCACGATACCGGTGCGATGCTCTACCAACTGAGCTATGAAGCCACACATTGGAAGCGAGGTCAATTAATTGAGTTCATATCTTCCCGTGCGCTCCCAATGTGTGGCTTCATAGCTCAGTTGGTAGAGCATCGCACCGGTATCGCGGAGGTCACGGGTTCAAATCCCGTTGAAGCCCCGATTTTTTCAGGCTTCTTCTTTCCAATTGCTTAAATTGGAAAATTTACTGCGATGATCATTCTTCACTTTCACTTCAGGTAATCCCAGCAAAGGGGAGTGCATGGATGCAAATGTAGATGAAGTCAAGTGAAGTAGTATATCAAATACGAGAGACGGTGTTCCATCGAGATATCCAAACACCGAGAAGAGAGTTGAAAATACGATGCGCAGCGGAGTATTTTTGACAATATTCCAGGTGTTTGGATAGCCGGTGAAATACTGTCTCGAGTGTTTGATATATCTCCTCAATCGAAATAAAAGCCGACAAGTAAACGGGAAACTAAAATCGTCAAAATCTGTGCTAATTAAGACCGGGTATTCAAACCTCCTTCACAGTGGTGATTTTCTTTGTTTTAACTTGATGAATTATTAATGAGTTTGAGATCAAAGAATCAATGGTTTAGCAGCATGGAGTGATGAATGCCCTTGACTGGCTAAGAATTTTTCATAATCTTGGAAAGTTAAGCAAGGCAAGGGTGAATACATTGTGCAATTGCTATGAATGATTCATTTTCTCGTCCACGGCAATTGTTTCTTTGAAGGTAAATATACATGTATGTTATTGATTTATTCCAATTATTTTGTCATATTCTGGAAAACTTACATTTCTGCCAATCACTTCAGATTTATGACACTGCAATCAGTCATTGAGGGTGTATGTTATGTGATTTGGCGGATATTACCTATTTTACCAGTTCATGTTCTTGAGTACAAAGGGTCTTAACATAAATGCTACCTCTACCATAACAAAAATCAGGTACATAATATTCTTTCTTTTAGGTACGTGACTGGCTCTTGAAGTGAATTGAAATGTGTGATCCCAAAACAGAAGCAGCAGTGTCGAGAAAGAAGTATGATTTTAAGGAAGAGGTTCTTGCATGGAGAATCAAGCTTAGGACAGAAAGGACAGTCTTTGTCCAATTTACAGTTATATTTGATTTGAAATTTTTCAAACCGTTTGTTTGTTTATCTGTTTGTTTTTTGTTGTTTTGTTTTCATGTTTATCATAACCTGAAACGAAACGGAAATAGAAATAAGACTGGTTTGAAGAAGTTTAAGACCAAAAATAAATTTACACCGCAGCATACACATGAACTGAAATGTGTTCCCCTCTTTGTAACTCAAGACACAACCTTTTTCATCTACCTGTTGCCATCCATTGTAAACATGTCCCATGACAAGATGTATCGACAGTATAGAGTAGAGTGTGTGCACGTGACGTCATCAAATTCTCAAATCCAAAACTAAAGAGCGCCTCAAGGTTTTATCCTCATCAGGCATAAGAGGTACTAAATTTATATCTGTTACAACTTCTCAGCTCAATGGCGTCCTCTCGTTTAGAAACCAGCGCATTTTGAATTTCGGAATTACGGCGATGCGTGACTGAAGCTAAGATCGCGTTTGTCGAAAAATATACACTTATCACGTATTTTTAGCCATTTTAGGAGTTAAAGTATTAGGAAAAGTACTCTGTAAATGCTTTTTGGTTCGGTTCAGATGATCAGTTGTCTAGATAGCCAAAGTAAGTTCCAGATATTTACACTATTTTCCGGCCGCCATACTGGAGGACTAAGGAGTTCCTCCAACATCGCGGCTCTATACCAGGCTCTATAATTTTGCGCGGAACATTTCGGCGAAGATCTCAACTTTGGGACAACGTACACACCTTAAACTTGGAGAACTGTCTTCTTTATTTATTGTCTATAATATCACAATTTCTTGACTTAATCCACTGAAAGGTTTTTGATATTATTTTTTATTGCGTGACAACGCACACGCTCTTATTACTCCACCAGCTCTCTAAGCAATACAATTTATATAGGCAGCAAATTAAATTAATTTGTTCGGTTTACTCGCCTGACCTTTGTAGGGTATCAACGCTGTTGCAAAAGTGAATGTTTTTATTTAATTGAACGCAAATATACCCTTGATAAATTTACTGCAATGATTTCTTCTTGTTGCTTTTATTTAATTAGCTTATCAAGTGATTGCCATCAAGTGATTGCCATTGACTAACTGACTGACTGACTGACTGACTGACTGACTGACTGACTGACAGACTGACAGACTAACTGACTGACTGACTGACTGACTGACTGACTGACCGACTGACTGACCGACTGACTGATTGACTGATTGGCTGGCTGTAAGGAAAATTAAGTCTGTCCCTTTTTAACATTTTTTTTTTCTGTATAATTTGAAGGTATTTGTTAGACAACCAAGACCAGCATGTTTCCCTAAGCGGTTGAGCTCTTGATAAAAACCTCCTGAATATTGATGGAATTCTGAAGGAGAACTGAAGAAATTTTCTATTTGAGCACTCCGTGGAAGTGGCATCAAAATCTGATGTACCTATAACAGTGGTTTACACTACAGAGGGAGAGAGAGCCCAGACAGAGAACATAAACAGTGCTTCTAAGAATGAAATACTACAGAGAACTGAGAGCCAGATAAGTTTGCTATCTGATGAACATACAAAAGTTGTACTGGCACAGAAACGTACTGACTATTAGATGCCCAGATGGTACCGTGGAGGAAGTGAAGAGCTTGGTGATGAAGGTGCTGACATGAATTGTCAAGGTATGTTAGGACGATTTTACGAATTGCCAGATATTTATAAGTAATTTTTACAATTATGTGATCATAGTTCTAAGCCAAGCTTAAGACAAACGCATATCATTTCGTGCTTTGAGTCACAGCAAACAAACTCGGTATGCATGGGACAAATATGGTTCGTGACCACGCAAATCATTGTAGTGCTCATTAATATGTAGGATCGGACCGGAGATTTAAATGTCTTGAACCTCTGTTAACGTCGCTGTTATATCAAATCTTTGCCTCTTGCGCTTTAAAAACTCTCAGCACAATACAACAGTCTATTTGATGCGATATTTTGTAGGTTACGTATGACGCGAACATTTCTTCATTCATATCATGCAGATTCTCGATGAAGGACAAGACGAAGAGGAAGGGGCGAAGAACACAAAAAAGTGGAGAGCCTGTTTATGTTTTTAGACAATAAATATATTTTATGGAATTCGATTTGCTGTTTCTCTGGTCTCTTTGAACGACTGCTGCTCACAAAATTCCGATGGGATAAAAAATTAAGCCATGGCATATATTTAGAGCACTCGAGGTTTATTTTCGACGCGACGCTCTCCGGCGATAGAAATAGGATCAAGCATTTCCAATTTAATATGAATAAAGACTGGTTCTTATTCTTTTATCCAGAGCAAAATTTCCATTCCTGATTCTATTCCTATTCGAAACCTTACTTAGTGGGTTAGGGGTTACGTACAGAAAAACGGGAATCAAATGTTGAATTTTTAGCCATTTTTAGCCATATTGAAATGGAGATGGTTGCTATGATAACGTGTCACGTGAACTTAAACTTGATGCTTGATTGGCTCATAGGTTATTTTGGTCTCGGTTATCAAATTTGATGACCGTGCCGGACTGATCAGCTTAAATTTTATGGTCTTGATAGACGTGGAGATTAATAGTAGATAGAGGATCGAGGACTCAGGGAACTAATGCAGAGGGAATATTTGGGCAGCTTCAAAGGTATACGGAGCAGTGTGACAATCGGCAACATTAAAACATAAAATTCATATGCCCAGGGAAAGGGTTGCTAACATGGGTTACCTACATGTAGCTGTTAACAACCATCGGAACTCTTCAGGAGCATAAGCATAAATTTAAGGAATTCTTCGTATACTAAGGGGCAAATTTGAAGAATTCTTTAGGAAACCAGGACTAAATCGAAGGGTTATGACTCAAATAGAAGAGTGGTTCGGATATTAAATGCTATAGTGATTATTACTAAAATATTCTTCAAAATGCAATGTATTTATAATAATAATAATAATAATAATAAAGTTTTTTGGGCGCATTTAAAAAAACTCAATGAGCTTACATTACTATAAAAAATAAATTAGTTAAATCTTATAAAATATTTCTAATAACAGTAAGTAAATAAGATAAATGAAATAATTAATTAAAATACAGTTTCTCATAAAATCAAATAAATCAGAAGTGGGATTTCCGAAACAAGAATGTTTTGAGGGCAGATTTAAAAGACGAAAGAGATGTTGTATTTTGAACAGAATCCGGTAAACTGTTCCATAATGTAGGTGCGGAGAAAGAAAAGGCACGTTCACCGTATGTCACAGAGTTCACAGTAGGGACGGTGAAAAGAAGTTTAGAGGATGAGCGTAAGCTCCGTTGCGGGTGGTATTGTTGTAGGAGAGACGACAAGTAGGCTGGACAAAGTCCATGGATAATCTTAAAACTGATGAGCAGAAGTTTGAATATAATCCGTGATTCAACAGGTAGCCAGTGTAATTCTCGAAGGGCAGGTTTGATGTGGTCGTATTGCTTGGTTCCAGTGATAAGGCGTGCGGCAGTGTTTTGAACTCATTAAATGTCACTTGCCGAGAGGAAAGGTGTAGAAAAGGTGTAGGCTGAGAGGGGACATGTAACTACAGGTGCATCACTTTTCAAAAGATATTAAGTTAGAGCTGGAAGAGACGGCTTTCATATGGGGCGAACCACTGGCCAAAGCAAGGAACAGTAGGGCATTTACTACTATTTACCCTTTTAATATCGATACATTACCGATACTAGCAGTATACATGCCGAACTAAAAAATTAGTCTCCCTGTAGTTCTTAGGCTCGATTTCCGCCGCTCCTGCGGCTCTCTCGTGTCTGGTCTACGTTCTGGGATTCTTCGTTTTGTTCTCCTTTGGGGTTTAGCTCCTAGTTCGCTTGATACCTGAGTTGTCGTACTGTACTAAGCACTTAATAAATTACCTTTATCGCAGAGGTAAATAGAAGTCTTAGTGGGTTACGTTCGAATCCGTTTTTGCCTTTTCGCTCTTTATTTTCACAACTTAAATTTTCGAACGTAAGTACTAGTGGCCTTCATGTCTTCTTTCTTTCATCCGAAGCCGAAATATGCGTGATATTTCTTATACTCATTTCCAAATATTGCTACTTATTATCCATCAAATATTTTCGCTCGTGCGCGATTAGTCTAAACGCATCACGTGACTGAATATTTTCCAGCTAAAACTGGAAAATATCCGGATGATATTCCCCAATTTTCCAAACCATCCATGTTGTGAAAAGTACTTGAAGAAGAATAAACACAATAGCCTCCATTTGGCGCGGAAATATGCTCGGATAATGTCCTTGGACATAATCTGTTTCTCAAAGTTCACAGTTTTCCTCGAGCTTCGCTCTCGGAAAACTTTTCGCTTCTCGGATCAGGTAATGTCGACGAGAAAATATCTGAGCATATTTCCGCGCCAAATGGAGGCTATTGTCTATAAGAAGAATTCTTAGCTGACGCGCATGTTCACATGATGTTTAACATTTTTTGAAGCTTCACTGAAAAGTAAATTCTTCTCCATAGATTAGTACAATATAACGTAATATACATTACAATGCTCACCTGTTACAATGACTCGTATTTTGTACCTCCATTGGTTTGAATCTGTTGCAAGCTCGCATTGGTAAACCGCTTCTTCCCTTTCAGTGACATTGTTTATTATCAAGGTGGCCACCTCACTTCTGCTGATATCAAAACGTGTTCTGTAATCATGTTTGTTAAATACTATAGTATTAACACCAGATATCGTTCCAATATCATTGAAGCTGTCATCATTCAACCTTATAGAAAATGAAGTTGCTCTCAGTGAACCAGCTAACAGAGTGTAACTCCACTTCAGAGCCACTCGAGTACTTCCATTTAACACTGGCTTATTAACTGTTCTGATGTCCGTTGGATCCGTCTGAGTCCACTGAGGAGGAGGTGCTGTCCACGTTACTGAAGTCGCTAAAAAATTAAATATTACTCAGAAATTTATTTGTCTCCCCGATTTTCTAAACTACATTTTAAAAGCTAGGCTCACAAATGACACGCTCGATTATTCTCCGGGAAAACCGTCAGAACATTAGTATGAGCATCCTTGACAAATTCTGCGGCCAATTTTTATGCGCTTAGTTTTCTGAACTATGGAATAATTTTCAAAAGACAACAACCTGATATTTTATTAAGGGTTAGCTCAGGCGGTATTGGACACATTCTCATACATTGTCTTATAAACGGCTAAAATCTTAACGCAATTCGCCGACGGCATAATGTCACGTATTCTTGGTTTTCTTATGACGTAGTCATATTCCAAAATTAGAAATTATCTTTCCTTCCGCGGTTTTAGTTTCATCAGATAAAAGACCCTATAGGAACGTGACGTTTGACAATCTTTTAGCTCGAAAGAGTTCTTCTTTTTGTAATAGAGCACTCCAAGCTTTTGCGCTGTGTGACATGAAAATGGCGGCCCGAAAAGACTGTCGCGTAGGCCAAAAGATGAGTTACCGCTTTAGTTTTCGCTAAATAAACGATGCTTGCACTAGAAGAAGTATTTATTTCAATGTGTCGGAGCTCTAGAGTAAAAATTTTCGTTTCAATTGCAAAACTCAACGACAGATGTTTTTGTTATTTTACGGCCGCCATGTTTGTGCCCCTCCGAAGGGCACAAACATGGCGTATCCATCATTTGTACAAAGCTCTATAAATTTGGGTGACACACTTCTGCGAATAACGGGCGAATGAAAAACAGCAGAAACCTGATTCTTGGCGAGGTTGTTTATATAGCAATCATCTATCATACGCCAGATTCTTGAATTTATTTATTGAACGGTTACGATTGTTAGTTTTGATCACATGACTGGTGAAAACCGAGAATATATCGTATTCAACGCCTGGGCCGCCTATGGTCACGCCTTTTCAGGGGTATTCTCGTGATGAGTGATCACCTGATTTTATTTTCCGTGAAACTTGAATTTGGGAAATTATCGGCTTCGTGATCCGTGACCTGAAGGTTTTTCGTGACCAGTGAAAAACTTGAATTAATGATCGATAACCGCGATCTTACTACTCTATTCTAGGTGATTTTGAGACGCGAGTCCGTCGAATGGTTAGAGTCGTCCGTCTATCGAGGGTGATTTAGGTATGCGATTTGTAATATGGAGCTTTGACTTAGCGTTCCACAATTTTGCTTTCTTCAAACGTTCTCTCTGGTGCGAGAACAAGTTATTTAAAAAACACCCAAACACCCCCTCTAGTGCAAGGACAGGTTATTAAAAAAAGTTATCTTACTTTCTTATCTTCGTGATTCGGAAAAACGAGATATTTACATTCGAGATCCTCTATTTTTTCCGTTCGTGAACCTTGTCAGAGACCCCCCCCCCTCCCCCTCCCCCCTCCCCCTGTATGACCCTTTTCAGAGGGATATGTCAACTCAAGAGCCAGCCAGTGAAATAACAGAGCGCCTAGCGTTCACAGTATTACGTTCACGTTTTAGGCGCACACGTTTTAGGTCGGTGGTTAGTAATAATGGGCAAAACAGAAGGAAAGCGATGCGCAACAAAACAAAAAGAAGCCGAAGCGTGATTACAAGGAGGCACTCTTGACGGACATGAAACTTAAAATTGAAAGTATTTGATATAGGATCTCTGGAATAAGCTGTTTGCCGCGAAAGGTCGCTTAGGAGTCCATGCCTTTGGGTATAAGTGACTCCTTAAAAATCTCTTTTTCCCAATACCCAGCTCTCTTTTTAATATTTTATTTTCATTTTTTTTAAATGTTACCTTAACAATGAACTTTAATTTGGTTGAAAAAAAAAAGAAATTTAGCCAAGGTAGCCCCGCGAAGGTTTAAGGACATTCGCGCTGATTGTTTCTGCGCAACCTTACTGCGCACGCATATTCACACGCCACGTCATGCATGAGAGCGCACGCTAAGTAACAAAATAAACAATGATAGGGCAGATGACCATTGCTATAGCTTTGCCAGGATTTAACGATCTTGGGCGTTCCGTGACCCCTACTTTTCTTTCTAGAAACAGATTTTATTTACAATTATCTCCACATTGTCCAAAAGTGAACAAAAAATCAATGTGGGAGGAATAAAACGATACTATCATTTTTTTTTTATTACGCACAGCGTGACATACATGTATCGTAACAAGAAATGTTACATTCCCGAAGAACTCAAACTTTAATAGCCAACTGTTCATGTGTAACGCTTCAGCCTTCCTAGAGCGGTAACGAAAATATAGATTACTTCATAGAAAGTGCGACGTACGGATTTTTATTCACGAGTTGCAAAACTTTGGAAAACGAACGAGTGAGCGCAGCGAACGGGTGAGTTTTCCAAAGTTTTTCACCTCGTGAATAAAAATCTGTACAAAGCACTTTCTATGTTGTAATTTGTTTATTGTATACATAACGAGAATTAAACATATCCGTTAAATCAGTTTTAGTTTTTCCGATACCATAAGTTTACATGCAGAACAACAACAAATTAAAAACTGATCTAAATGACCGAGCGTAAAAAAAACAAATCTGCTTTCCAGTCCAGCAACAGGCGGACAAAGAGCCTACACAAGCTTAAATATAATACGGGAGAATTCGTAAATACATAGAGTGAAATCTTTTCGCTTGTTCCTAGTCACTCTCAGATTTAATCATGTAATGGCAGCGCTTTGCGCTGTGCAAAGACAAATTCGGACTCTTTGACTCACACTGTTCAAATTTGAATGTTCCTCCTTGACCGTTGTTGGCTTTCTGATGTTAAATTTACTTCCTCGGTTTCTTAAATGGCCATTGATTCTCAAACTGAAGTTCTAGCGCTCAAGATGTTGGATATATTCCGCTGCTGTTTTTCCGAAAGTGAACTAAAACGGGAAGCCGAAGCCATGGTCTCGAAACACAAACTTCAAGCGGGGGCTGATTTCAAGACCGCGCTTCTCGGAAGCCATTTGAGTGCTTAACTCTGATTAGCTAAGTGATTCAATCTGAACGGTGATTGATTATATTTTCACATGGGAAGAACGCTATACGCGAAGCTGATTGGACGTATCGCTTTTTTTACATGTGGAAATATAGCACATATAGAATTCTGTTTGCAAGGTTTATTGCCTAAAATTCTCGCTATATGTACAATAAATACATTTACAGTCAAACAAGAAACAAATAAACACAGGGTCTCTCTTATCAACATCCTGTGGTGCTACTTGAATTGATCTACCAACCGAAAGCGGAAAACATCGATGAAAGTAATATATGCACAATACTGCAAGGCACGCTTCCGTGCTGATGCCTTGATGATGAATTTTAAAATAACAGTAGCAGCAGCTTTAAAGATAAAATTGTGGCCGTCGTCATCTTAATTTAAAGTCTAAGATTGTTGAATGCTGCGCCGCACTACGAGAACATAATCTGGCAATATGTACTTGATTGCGAGTTAACTAAGACAGATTATATTTCAACTACCGCATATTTAATATTCCTTAAGTTTAAGACGGAATCCACCAGAAGTTCGAGTAACAAGTGGACAAAAACCTAGTACCAAGTTTATTTACATCGTATTGCAAACTTCTCTACGACTGTTTTAAATATCTTCTCCAAAAAATCATTTCTAGTAACACCAAACGTCGAAAACAAATGTTGAACTTCATATGAAACACTTGAAAGTACTGGTGAAATGAAACGGATGATGAAACTTTACAGTTTGCACAATTTCTCTGCACTTTAAAATTTATTTTCTCTCGTTCCCATGGGGAATTGTTTTTGGTGTTATTTCAGGAAACTGTTTATACCTTTAGCACTACGAAAATGTAAAAAGGACTGTAAAATACTTAAAATTATTCTGGTACCAGATTTTTGTCCACTAAAAACTGAAATTGCTCGATTTTCTATCGGATTTCGTCTTAAACTTTAAAGAAATCTGTCCCCAGGAAATCTATAGACTGCTCGAGTCTTAAGATTACAATCAAAACTCATCAGGGGTAGTGACACCATTCTTACCTGTGAGAGGAAGAAAAATAAGAGCAACTGCCAGGAAGCAAGCATTATTTGTAGTAACTTCCGCCATGATTCGTCGTCCGATAATTTATTTACAAACTGTTAGTCAGTTTCGATCAGTTGTTCTAACAATAAACCAGCTAGAGAATTATGGGTATCAGGAATGTGTTCCCACCCCCTTCTGGGTGAGTTGTCAATCCTGTTGATTAAGAGTCAATTCCTGTAAATACCGAGAATGAGATGACAGTCGCAAAATTTCGGATTTCTCCATATTTCGCCCAAATAACCTCTATAGTGAGTTGTTTTCGAAAATACCATTCAAAGGTGCTCAAGCGCTTTAGTTTTTTCGAAATCGAGGAAAGTCCGAAAATCGCCATGTTAGCTGCCTGCCGCCGCCGAAAATGGCCCAAAATTGTGCATTTTCTTTTCGCTCATACAGATCAACCCGATGATATCTATTAATATACTTTGGGCAGCTCTTAGTGCATGTCTTGCTGTTTCAAAAGCATTAATTTGATTAGCAAAACCTCCGAGTGTTATTATATTTTATCCAGGAGCCATAATCGGGGACGGAGACCGAAAGTCTTGGGATCCGCGCGCACCTATGATATGGGACAATTTTTCTATTTTTAGAACAAATCGGGCTATCCTGACGTCATACATCCGCGCGGATCCACGCACATGTCGGGGGTTCTCGCGTGGATGTTGTCACGTTGCATGATCAAATGGTGAGAGCTGAGAGATTCTCTTGCGTATTTTTCACAGCGATGGCAGGGAATAAGGCAGGGACTAAGAACCAGGGTGCTTGTATGTAGTTTTATGCTCTGAGCCAACGGAAAAGGTGGGTTTTTCAGGGTCGAAAACAAGACTTCAATCTCGCGCTGGGAATGAATAATAAGATCTGCTCGCGCTAGTTGTAAGCTTACGCGTATGTTTTTGCGTTTGTTCTGACTTAAGAATATAGCAAGAAAACTCTCTACTCTGGTATCGAGTTAATTTGTGAGTTTCTCCGAAAATGGTTAATCATAACCAAAACCTGTTTTGATGGTTTCTTATTGTTTCTGCTTGTTTGGTGAGTCTGCAAAAGTTTTTGAAAGGAGAGTCTGACGCGTACAATTAGCTCATTTGCATAGTGCAGCTCGTGCACTTTCAGGTCCGAGTCGGAGTTTTCAGTTGTCAACAAATCTTGACAAAGATTTCTTTCGTTATCTTTTGTGCTGAGATGCTGCAACAAATTTTACGAACGCAAAAAAGGCTACTAACATCATGTGTGTTTCCTCAACATAAGCATAGTGAAGTTTTATCCTGCGAAAATGAAAATAGACAAGGAGTTTTGATATTTTAAACTCGATCAACAAAATCGAAATCGTTATTCGAAGTTGATTAGAGAAAGCGTCATCGTAACTTTGCTGATTATTTCAGCTTAGCTTTTAATATGTTCTCAAACATTTATCAATCTTAAACATATTTAAAAACTATAGAGTTATTGTTTGAGTTCGATGTACGTTTTCACACGAAAGTGCGGGGAAGTACAATTTGTCATGTTTACTGACTGTACAAAACACGCATCGGCGGGCGCTCTCATTCATCGACAACAGAAAATTTACTGGATTTTTACACGAATAAAACTGAGCAGTATCTAAGTTATTCGGCCTTGATGAAACATCAAGCGTTGCTTACAATTCAGGCGAAACTCAAACTAGCAATTATTTTGTTTTACTTTTCGGTCGCGATAGACTGGCAAATTCCTCGCAAGCGTGTGGCAAGAGGAGCTAGGAAACTATGAAGTCCTGAAGCTCTGCTATATCTAAATATATCCAGTTAGTTTTTTGCTGTGTAATGGAAAAGCTGTTAATCTTCAACATATATATGTGAAATTTAAAGTGGAGTAATGTACAGCTTATGTAAAAGAAGCATCCGTCGGAACACAACTTGGTCAGCGATATATATCTAAGCTCTAAGCGGAACATATCTAAATTCGACACTGTCTTACTTCACTCAAACTGGAGCAGCTTACGACGAAAATACTTAAGCAAAATTCCAACAGACGTAAACGCGTTGAGGTGTCAGCCAAAAACATGAAAAATCTCGGGAATTTCGGACGCCATTTTCCTCGCGCGACATCCGCAAAAATCCTCGCAGCATGTACGCGCGTGTACCGCAGGCGATGGCGCAATTTGTTCTAAAAATAGAATTATTGTCTCATATTATGCTCGTGAGCGAAAGGGTTAATTTTAGCTAATTTTAATACCATCAAAAGCCCACTGCTACATTGAATTTGAAGTCGACACTAAAATTTTCTGAAAGCCCATACTCCATATCATGGTGTGTCAAAGTCTCTATCGCGGCCCGAAAAAAGTACTTTGTCGAGAGCAATAAACGTGTGGTACATTTTGAGAAATTTGTCATTCGTGAAACCAACATGCAACTTGGAAAGCTACCTTCATCAAGAACAAAAATAAGCGAATGGAAGCCTTTTTCGTCAATAAAGAAGCTTGCAATCTGTTTTTTTTTTCTCTCTCTCTCTCTCTCTTTTTTTTTCTTTTAAGATTGACCACATGATTAACTTTGGCAAACATTTGCAATTAAATCAATATAGACACTGCTTTCGGTACATTGTAATGTTATGCAAATATATTTCGATCACCGGCACGTGCATATCGTTCGAAAATGATTTTACTTCCGCCTACTGTATGTTTCTTTTTGAAGGTTACAACTGTAGCACACATTATTCGTTCAATATCGGCAGTTTTAATTTTAGTGGAAGACCCACAGCCGAACCTGACTTCAAGGAAAAAAAAAAAATTTCAAACGTGAAACTTGAGTAATCAATCGAATACAATTGCATCCATCATGTTTGGCGTAAATATTCGAGCACAACCATTTCATGTAAACAGGCACACTCTACTTTAAAAATAACCGTCTCATTGCAGCATTTCTTGAGACCAGGTAATGATAACAAAGCGTGAGCAGTTGGCGAAACCTCATGATCAACTGTCGCAAAGTTGTGGCATATTACGGCAAGATAATTCGACCGTTGTATTTCTTACCCGTGTGCTTGCAATTCTAATATAATGGGTATAATTGTCCCTGTCTTTACCACCGGATTTATAGATAAATCGTTCGTTTCCTATCACCTAATATGGCACATACCACTGAATAAAACACATACTGTGACATCAGTTTGCTTGGAGTGTTCTAACAGTCGTCCGCCACTTGCAAAATGTGAGCAACAAGACAGAAAACCACAAATGTTTCTTAGTCAATCGCACTATGCTGTCCAGATTTCTTTCTTATCAAGTTTCCAGACTTCGCTCTCTAGTAAAGTTCCAAGACTTCGCCGTTCTGTTGGCCAGTCCGATTAACTGTCATGGTGTTAGTTTAGTAAGTACTTGCTTTTGTTTGGTGGTCGTACTTCAGACAATTCGGCAAATGCGGATTGCGTGACAATCGTGAACATATGACGTTTTGCAAAGTGCGTGAAGATGGTGACGTAGACCCCGAGGGGAGGAGGACACCCATATAAAAAGGACGGGGGTGCTCGTGGAAATTTTGAAAAGAACCCTTACGAGGTACCAAGATCCTGTTTTGTGGGCGTGGCTTGAAATTTTTTCTCTCCTAAGAGATACCAATTCTTACATAACACATTATCCCCTGTCATATTTCTTTTCGGATCAGTACCCTAAAAGGCATTCCAAAAGCTCGCGCTGTAGACCTTTTGAGGCTAAACACCCTAACGGTTACTTAAACTTCATTTTTAACTCCTAAAGGGTAGGAAAAGCACCCCCATCATGTTTATATGAGAGTCCGCTCGCCTCGCCGGGGGCGTGGACAGGGAATCAAAACTGTTCCTTTTTTTTTATTTATTTAATGTTATTGCCTTACAGAACACAGAATAAATGATTACAGTACTAGATACTACTTGGGAATAACTACTTACAGAGCTGACATTAACTATTGTACTAGACGAAACTTATTATTCTTACAATACTATACTTACAATGTTCACACTAATAGTGTTTACAGCACCTTTTAATCCACAAAAATAAATCTAACACGTTACAATAAAAAGAAAAAAAAAACGATGAAGATGGTACAAAAGGGAAGAAAACGAAACAAGTGTTTCAAGTGTATTGTTAGGTTGATTACGTATAGCATTACTAGTGTGTCAGAGCGAAGATAAAGAACAGATTGCTGTGAAAAGCTCGTAGGTGACAGCGTATGTACGAGATGGTTGGCAAAGTTGATAGCTGCAAACGCTTCAGAGGAAGTGATGCTATCTATCAGTAGGTATATATTCTGCAAGAGGTTCCCATTTTTCCATATCGCCGCTTTTTGTCTCCAACTCGAGCCTTGATTTCAGAAAGCGTAGATAATGGTCAAAGTTAGGGGACATTTCTTTAGATTTGGCTAGCCAGATATGACGTCGAGCTAAAAGAAGGCAATAGTTAATTTGAAGTGCAAATTTTGACGTTTCCGGTTTCAGACCAAAAGCTGTAATGTTTAATAGGGTGGAGGTTTTGGGCATTAGTTTTATACTTTGCAGCCATTCTGATACTCTTTTCCAAAAGTTAGATGTCTCGTGACATGTCCAGAAGAGATGCATTAATGACTCTGGGCCTTCTTGACAGAAGGTGCAATTATCATTTGCCTTAAGCCCAATTTTATATAGAAAGTCATTAGTTGCTAGACGTCTGTGTAAAAATTTAAACTGGAATTCGAACAGTTTGGTACTCCTGGTCCATCGTGATGTCAAAAGGTATGCTGAGCTCCAGTCGAGATTTTCATTTCTTGAGTAGTTACAATCTAGAAGCCATTTCATTTGGCTGTTTTTTGGAACTTCGCCTTTGATTTTTGTCAGAATTTTGTATACGAGTGAGCTTACTTTTTTAGTCTCTAAAAGCTTAGTGCAAAAAGGCTTGTACTCCTGACTATTATCATGATCATCCACTTCTTTACGGAGGGTCTTTACAGCCGATATTATCCCGTAATATTTAAGAGGAGAGACACTTAAGCTGTATTTTAATTGAAAATCATTCAAAGAGAGAAAGTTGCTGCTCCCTGGTTTTTGTAAATGTTTCACTTTTGTAATTCCTTTTGCACACCAGTCCTTAAAGAATATTGGTTTGTTTGCTATTCTAATTAGAGAGTTGTGCCATAGGCTTTGTTCTTGAAACTGCACCTGGGATTTTATTTGTTGTTCGAAGTTGACCTCCGCCCAGACCTCCAAAATTTCTTTGAGAAATGCATCCGTAGCTTTAATAGACGTTGTGGTGTCTTTAACATTGAGATTGCCAGCAAAAGTATTTTCACGACCATGGTGTTTTAGAGCCAAATCAAAAAAAATTTTCCATTTTGCGTTATTGGTGGTATCTAGGTATTTCTTGATCCATGTTGTTTTTAGAGCTTTGTTAAAAGAAATAAGATCAATCATCTTTAGGCCTCCATCACAATAATCATTTATCATAATTTTGCGTTTGATTTTGTCTCCCTTTCCGTTCCAAAGAAACTGATAACACAGCTTGTTAATCTGTTCCTTGCTCGCCTCGTGTAGGCAGGGTGTTTTCTCTCTACGTCTGCGTGAGAAAAATGGAAACTACATTGGAACCTCCACTATCAGCTACCTCTACAGAAATGGCCACCTCGCTGCAACGGCCACTTTTTTCGTACTGGCGGATGGTCACTCTTATCTTAACCTCTCTAGAATGGACACCTCTACACAACGGCAACAGCTACTAAAACGCGTCCCAACTACCAAAATAACCTCTCCGAAACGGCTAGTTAATCAACAACTAACGAACCCTGTCTACAAAACCCCGTTTTGTATTGGACATGGTCACGAAACTTGATCTATACCGCGCGTCGTTGGTCTCTATTTCTGTTTGCCTTTGTCTTATTGATATATTTTGATTGTGTTACGTATTTACATGTTACACTGAGCATTTTTTTTTTAAGATAACAATCTTGAATCCCAAGAAAATATCGGTGTCGTATTTCACCCTTACTGATACCGTTCCATAAAAGCCACTTTCCTCTGTTCCCAACGTGACCGTTGTAGAAAGTTTCGACTTGATTACCGTTAATAAAAAACCACGCCCTTTCTATTCAACTTTAAGACACAGGTATATTGTTTGTGCTTTTGGTATAGAAATGCACCGGGGACATGACTGGGATGGAAAAAGAAGGCCTAAGAGGCACTAGTCCTAAATGGGTACGTGTTGAGAATTTACGTACATTTTCACTCTTGTTACCTTCTTTTTTATAGATTATACAGTCGAACCTCCACTAACGGTCACCTCTCCACAGCGGACTCCTCTCTACAACAGACACATTTTTTTGTCCCGGTGGACACTCCATACATTCGCTCTTACTTTTGCCTCTGAAATGTGCAAAATAAGGTTACAATTCATAATGCTAACTATTTTATACCGCCTAATTATGGATGTAGAAGTTCGCTTTGTCCATAATTGTGAAATCTCAAGATAAAATAAAGGAAAATTTTAGCTCTTCTGACTGTCCTATTTTTCTGTTACCGAATTCCCGGCTAAGGAGGTATATATATGGGCGCTTCCCATTGGACCAAAAATTTCCGGATTTTCTGGAACCTTTCCCAGGAAATTTCCTTACCATTCATGCCTGTTTCGAAAATTTCAGAATTTTTGGTCGAACGGAAAGCGCCCATATTATAGTTTATATAGTTTACCAGAAAGAAACAGGGGTGAATATGCATGTAAACTCACACCGCGTATCTAAAATCCGATGTAGGCTTCTTTTGCTCTTTTTGTATCCCAGCCCTATCAACGGTGCATTTCTATTCAAAAAGCACAAACGACAAACATCTATTTTAAAGATAAAGAGAAAAGGAGTGTTGCACAACTTAGTACTTTCCATCAATCTACGTAGACATGACGTGACAGCAGGACCCGCGGCTCTGTGATTCGTCGAGTTCTGTCCTTTTGCAGAATTAAACAACACCCCCTTCCCCACTATATCTTCCAATTTCGTCCAAAAAAGTTTGGTTAGGCTGACAATGCGAACTACCTTACTTGCACGAGCAAACAGTTTGGATTCACTCGCAGCCATCTTCACTCACTTCGCAAGTGGCCGTTTGTCACGTGTTTGTCACGCAATCCACATTTGCCGATTTGTCTGAACTGAGACCATCAAACAAAAGTCAAGCACTTGTTCAACTAACACCATGACAGTTATTCGGACTGGCTAACAGAACGGCGAAGTGGTGGAATTTGCAAAGGGAGCTAAGACTGGAAACTTTGTAAGGGAGAAATCTGGAGAGCGTAGTGCGATTGGCGAAGAAACATTTGTGGTTTTCTGTGTTGCTGCTTTATACGTTTTGCAAGTGGCGGACGACTGTTGGAACATTCGAAGCAAAATGATGTCACACTATGTGTTTTATTCAGAGATATGTGCCATATTAGGTGATAGGAAACGAACGATTCATCTATAAAAAAGGCTTCCATTCGCTTATTTTTGTTTTTGCTGAAAGTAGCTTTCCACATTCCATGTCGGTTTCACGAATGACAAATTTCTCAAAATGTACCACACGTTTATTGCTCTCGACAGGGTACTTTTTTCGGGCCGCGGAAGAGACTTTCACACAACATAATATGGAGTATGGGCTTTCAGAAAATTTTAGTTACGACTTCAAATTCAATGTACCAATGGGCTTTTGATGGTATTGAAATTAGCTAAAATTAGCCCTTTCGC
>NC_138151.1:24404024-24411524 GCF_964199315.1 Orbicella franksi
TTTCACCCATGGCTAGATCGGCATAACTACATGCATTTTTTGGACCCATGGCCGTGCCATGAATCTGAAGAAAGAAATTCTCCTTAAAAACAGAATGGTTGCTTTTCAAACAGATTTTTACGGCTTCTAATATGCAAGATGTAGACGGAATTTTGTTTTCCCTAGCATTCAAAGCTTTCCTAACTGCAGTAAGACCAAGTTTGTTATCGATGTTGGGGAACATTGAAACCACATCCCACGAAACCAGTAAGGTGCCAGTTGGAAAAGGGCCACTCGTGTTAAGATCTCCTATTTTGTTAAGCAAATCCGTGGTGTCCTTAATAAATGATGGTAATTTACGAGCAAGTGGTTGCAAATAGAATTCGGTAAAGGCCGACAAGTTCTCAATTGCCGTACCACAACAAGAGGTAATGAGTCTTAACGGGTTGCCCGTTTTGTGCGTTTTAATGTTCCCAAAGGCAACTCCTGGTTTCGCTTCCTTATTTAAAACCCACTTAGCTATTTCGGGGGAAATCTCACCCTTTCCAAGCCATTTGGAACACCAACTACTTACTAACGCTAAATGCTTCGAGGTAGGATCTGATTGCAAAGATCTGTAGTGCAGCTGATTGTTGAGCTGACCAAGCATTTTTTCTTCGTACTCTTTATCATCAATTAAAACAAAACGGGAACCTTTGTCCTGTATCCGAATCACCACATTAGAGTTTCTAAGTTCCTTAAGGGCAACACGTTCTTTTCGTGAAAGATTATCTCTAGGTTGCTTAATGTTCTCAGGATTGATAAGATCACGCCTTACATTAGCTAAAAAAAGTTCAAGTTCAGGGTACCTGGACGTAGGAGGTCTCCATTTCTTTTCTTTCGGAACACGAGGTAGATGGCTAGGGGTTGGAAGGTCGTCATCAGGATTGGTATCCATAAAGAAAGCTGCCGTCCGTAATCGGGCTTCAAAGATCTCCAAATCGTCATACACGCTCTGCCAGTTGATATCTTTGGGCGTGGGGCAAAAGGAAGGTCCTTTCCGGAGCAAGTTAACCTGATCTGCTCCAATAGGCAGACTAGAAAGGTTAACGGGATCTAGCTGGTGTAGATGCTCTGTATTGACGGGGTTTGGCAATCTGCGCCTTTGACGAAAACGCTGGCGCTTCCTAGAAATCCTAGAATTCCTAGAAATCCACTGACGCAGTGGCATTCTTTGTTGGCTTGAGGCATTTTATAACCGTTTTTAATATTTGATACTCCGCTCTCATCCGCCTTCGAATCGTCCGTCCTGGTTGATCCAAAGATGCTACGTCTTAATTCCATAGTCAGCATAGCTGCTTTTGTTTGGAACAAGCTCTCCAGATATCACCACCATTGTACTTTCCTTAAACGTTGTTTGGATCGTAACGTTATTCCTGTTGGCTTTAATTTTCGCTTTCATTTGGCTTTGAACATTGATGATGTTAGTCTTAACACGTTTTGTGAACACTCACTTCAACGCACATCGAGGGACATTTGCAATGCGGTTTTACGTGCTTCCCACGAGAAGGTTAACCTCCTTCAACAGGAGCTCAGACTTCACAGAGAACAGTTGTTTTCGAAAGTTAACCATGGCACAGCCCTTTTCCTATGGAACGGTCTCAAGAGTGAAAACGCCTCTCTACTTCACACCCTGAAAGAACGAGAAAAGCGCAAGTGGCTCAAGACTATTCCTCTTGATCCTGGATTGGATTCACCCATCGCCACTGACAATCCATCTACAGTCAGACGCATTCGACGGTACAACAAAGGTGCTAGGATTTCTAGGAAGCGCCAGCGTTTTCGTCAAAGGCGCAGATTGCCAAACCCCGTCAATACAGAGCATCTACACCAGCTAGATCCCGTTAACCTTTCTAGTCTGCCTATTGGAGCAGATCAGGTTAACTTGCTCCGGAAAGGACCTTCCTTTTGCCCCACGCCCAAAGATATCAACTGGCAGAGCGTGTATGACGATTTGGAGATCTTTGAAGCCCGATTACGGACGGCAGCTTTCTTTATGGATACCAATCCTGATGACGACCTTCCAACCCCTAGCCATCTACCTCGTGTTCCGAAAGAAAAGAAATGGAGACCTCCTACGTCCAGGTACCCTGAACTTGAACTTTTTTTAGCTAATGTAAGGCGTGATCTTATCAATCCTGAGAACATTAAGCAACCTAGAGATAATCTTTCACGAAAAGAACGTGTTGCCCTTAAGGAACTTAGAAACTCTAATGTGGTGATTCGGATACAGGACAAAGGTTCCCGTTTTGTTTTAATTGATGATAAAGAGTACGAAGAAAAAATGCTTGGTCAGCTCAACAATCAGCTGCACTACAGATCTTTGCAATCAGATCCTACCTCGAAGCATTTAGCGTTAGTAAGTAGTTGGTGTTCCAAATGGCTTGGAAAGGGTGAGATTTCCCCCGAAATAGCTAAGTGGGTTTTAAATAAGGAAGCGAAACCAGGAGTTGCCTTTGGGAACATTAAAACGCACAAAACGGGCAACCCGTTAAGACTCATTACCTCTTGTTGTGGTACGGCAATTGAGAACTTGTCGGCCTTTACCGAATTCTATTTGCAACCACTTGCTCGTAAATTACCATCATTTATTAAGGACACCACGGATTTGCTTAACAAAATAGGAGATCTTAACACGAGTGGCCCTTTTCCAACTGGCACCTTACTGGTTTCGTGGGATGTGGTTTCAATGTTCCCCAACATCGATAACAAACTTGGTCTTACTGCAGTTAGGAAAGCTTTGAATGCTAGGGAAAACAAAATTCCGTCTACATCTTGCATATTAGAAGCCGTAAAAATCTGTTTGAAAAGCAACCATTCTGTTTTTAAAGAGAATTTCTTTCTTCAGATTCATGGCACGGCCATGGGTCCAAAAAATGCATGTAGTTATGCCGATCTAGCCATGGGTGAAATTGATCTTAAAGCTAAGTTTTCCGGTCCGATAAAGCCGTCCTTGTGGTGGCGTTATCGTGACGATGTCTTTGATCTTTGGCAGCAAGGCCTTCCTGCCTTACATCAATTTACTGATTACATTAATTCTCTATACCCTACTATTAAATTCGAGTTAGTTTTTTCTGAACGTGAGCTTCACGTACTTGATCTTACTTTACATCTTGTGGATGGGTTTATTAGAACTGATGTTTATTCTAAATCTACAGATAGTCATTTATATCTTCCACCTTCTAGCTGCCATCCCAAGCATGTCTTCAAGGCTATTCCTTTTGGAGTAGCGACTAGATTGAAGAGAAATTGCTCTGAAGAAACTTTCCTTGCCGAGAGAACAGTTGAGTACAAGGGTTATCTTGTTAATCAGGGTTATCCCTCCAAATTAGTTGACGATCAATTCTCCAAAGCCTCCACCATTTCTAGGAATGATTTACTACGGCAACGCGGAAAACAATCGAAGAAATTATTTCCATTTGTTCTCACATTTAATCCTAATTTGCCTAATGTGAGTAGCATAATTAGAAAGCATTTGTTGATTTTGCAATCCAACCCTAAATTGAAAGAACTTTTCCCTCAAGGCTCTATCATACCATCTTTTCGTAGAACAAAAAACCTGAAAGAATTATTAGCACCATCTCGTTTTAAAACCGCCGATGAGGGACAAACAATTCAGCCAAACAATGGCTGCTTTAAATGTGAAAGAAATAGATTCGATCTCTGTCGAAATTTCTTTGTTGAATCTAAATCATTTCTAAGTTTTAAAACGGGTAGAAAATACACCATTCATTCAAGGCTTTCTTGTGATTCTAAAAACGTGATCTATTTAGTTTCCTGCAAGAAATGTCGTTTACAGTACATAGGATCAACTACCACCGATTTTCGGGTTAGGTTTCGTAACCACAAGTCTGCTATGCTCACAAACAAAACCACGTGTGAGGTAGCAGTACATTTCAATAAAATTCCACACTCCTTGGATGATTTTGAATTCCAATGCATTGATCAGGTGCAGGCCCCTAATGACTCAGACGAGATCGATAGGTTTTTAATTACGAAAGAGGCTTATTGGAGTGCTCAACTGTTCTCTTTGGCTCCCCATGGCTTAAATAAAAGAAAAGAATTTCACTCCAAAAACAGAATTTGTTATAATTAACTTTCTCTTGTGTAAATATGCGTTCGCGCCATAAGGCAGTTCAAAGGCCCTTCCTTGGATTTTGTCAGCTTTTTGGGTGTTAGGTATGCTCAAAGGCCCTGCCTGGGATCTTATTACAGCTTATTGTTTAAGGGCCCCTCCAGGGATTTTGTTGTTTGTCAACCCTTTAATGCTCCAAAGGCCTCGATTTGGGATTTTGTTATTAACCTTGTCCAGCGTAAACGTAGGTTTCTTCTGCTTATCTTTGCAAACTATTTTTCCCGTTATATTTACCGCATTGCAAGAGTCCGTTTTATCTATTTTAACTCTTTTAGTTTTTAGGTTGAATTTAACCTAGTTCTGCAATTATCACACTCTATAATGTAATTTATGCACAGTATTGTATTCTTTTCGTTTGGTCTATTAATTATCACCCTGTATGACGCAATTTATAGTACAGCATTGTATTTCTCGTTTTGCATTTTCTTCCTGTATTGTATTAATCACGATGTATTAATAGCACAATATTGTATTTTTCATTTCGTTACGTAATCTCCCACACTGTAACCGTATTTAAACTTAGTTTTCGTCCTTTTTCTCTTGTAACTGATGAAGGTCTAAGACCGAAACGTTTTTCTATTAAATTTTTAACTTTTTAACTTTTTTTACCGTCAGAAGTTGTCCGTCCTTGCTTTATCGAGCGTTTTTAAATTCATTTTTGCGGTGAGGCTTGGACTGTGAATCTTCATTGATCCTCCTGACGCAGTGGCATTCTTTGTTGGCTTGAGGCATTTTTTAACCGTTTATATATATATATATATATATATATATATATATATATATATATATATATATATATATATACTTATATACGATGATTGCTTGATGATTGCCTCACATGAGGCATGAAACTCGGAGTAGCGATTAAATGACCATATAACCTAGCTCTTGAGTTTTTACTGTTATTCCCGCTCTAGTTCAGCTATTGAGCACTTTGTAGTAGATGAGAATTTCAATCCATTTTTTGGTTATATATATAAGCAGTGTAAAATTGGTGTACCTAACGATGAACTCCCAGTAAGAGAATCCAGAGGATACAATGTCTCCACGTAAATTTGTAGTTTAGTGTACGGTGTGGCGAAGAGACCAACTCTTGACTGTTCTGGACGAGTTTAATGTACGACGTTTCGGCCGTTCGGCCTTCTTCAGGTCAAAAATTAAAAACTAAAAAGCTATTTACAATGGTTGCGATTTACAGAAACACCGACTTATATACAAAGCAGAAATATTAAGATTGAGGTTACGTAATACAACAAAGGTCTAAATTACAAAGTGAAAAGGATTAAACAATCAAAGGTAAATAAAGAACTATGGGTGACATGTGAATACAAATAAGGTGAATACAAATAAGTGACAAAAATTGGATAAATTTGAAAGGAGAATCCGTCTTGCCGTTTTCTTCCACGGAAGAAATGCTGAAGACAACCCCTGTATAATGGATGATCGATTTCCAGCCATTCCATCAGCTTCCCAATGGTTGTCTCCAAAATCCAGTTTTCCGGAGGTAGAAGTGTTCCTCAACAATGTGAAGAATGACATCCTCAACCCTGCTAATTTTAGAACTTCCAAGGACAATCTTACGAGAGAAGAAAGGTTAGCCTTAAGGTCTCTTAAATCTCGTGAAAATATTATAAGAATACAAGATAAAGGTTCTAGGTTCGTTGTCCTCAGTCAACAAGAGTACCAAAATAAGATACTAGGGCAGCTTAATAATGATTTGCATTATGACAGCTTAGACTCCGACCCCGAAGTGGTTATGGAATGGAGTCGTAAGTGGTTTTCTGAGGGGCAGATTAGCCAGAAGATTGCCACGTGGGTTGTAAATCTAGAACCAAAACCGCGAGTGGCATTTGGGATTGTCAAACACACAAACGTGACAACCCACTTCGACTTATTACATCCTGTTGCGGTACGGCAATCGAACGGCTTCCTGCTTTTACAGAATTCTACCTCAAACCTCTTTCACAGAGTCTTAACTTCCATCTTTTGTTAAGGATTCTACGGATTTTATTAACAAATTAGAAGATTTGAATGCAAAAGGCCCATTCCCTGAGGTGTACCTACTTGTGTCTTGGGATGTAGTCTCAATGTTTCCGAACATTGACAACAATCTAGGTATTTCAGCAGTTAGAAGGGCACTTAATTCCAGATCTGTTAACATTCCTTCAAC
Source organism: Orbicella franksi (assembly GCF_964199315.1). Classification (NCBI taxonomy): domain Eukaryota; kingdom Metazoa; phylum Cnidaria; class Anthozoa; order Scleractinia; family Merulinidae; genus Orbicella; species Orbicella franksi. Next base: position 24,410,348 of record NC_138151.1, read on the forward strand.
TGATTGCTGAGTTGAAGCCGTTGAAATTTTTCTCAGGGTAAATAATTGCCAGTTTTCTGGTCAGAGTTTTGTTCAAAAACACGGCACGGCCATGGGACCGAAAAACGCCTGCAGTTATGCAGATTTAGCGATGGTTATCAGCGATGAGAAAGCCAAATTTGGAGGTAGCTTGAAACCTATGCTTTGGTGGAGATACAGGGATGATATATTTGACATTTGGACCCAGGGTTTACCTAAATTATTGGAATTCACTGATTATATTAATGGTTTGCATCCTACTATCAAATTCAAATTGGTTTACTCTGACAGTCATTTGAATGTCCTTGATCTCACGTTGCATTTTCGTGACGGGTTTATTAGCACTGATGTTTATGCTAAACCCACCGATAGCCACCTCTGTCTACCTTTTTCGAGCTCACACCCCTCACACTGCAAAAGAGCAGTTCCCTTTGGGGCAGCTTTAAGAATCAAACGCAATTGTTCTACGGACGACTTTCTACAAAATAGATGTAAGGAATACAAAGGGTATTTGAAATCGAAAAATTATCCAGCGGAGCTTGTTGATAAACAGTTCGACAAAGCTCTTAGTATACCAAGAGCCGAACTTTTGAGGGAAAAGGTCAAGCCGACCAGCAAAGAAAGTTTTTCCATTGGTGCTCGACTACAATCCAATTTTGCCAGATGTCCAAAAAGTTATCAAAAAGCACTTTTATCTATTACAATCCTCACCAGAAGTCAAAGAAACTTTTCCATCCAAGTCGATATTTCCCGCTTATCGTAGAACCAAAAATCTTAAGGAAATGTTGGCGCCATCGAAATTTCGGGTAGCCTCCAGTAGAAATCAAAGAGAAGAAAACGGAGGTTGTTCAAAATGCAACAAGAAGTGCGATCTGTGTAAAAATTATTTAATTCAAGCTTCGAAATTTCAAAGTTCGGCAACTGGTCGTCAATATCCCATTCAACAAAAGCTGTCTTGTTCGTCACAAAATGTTACTTATTTAGCCACTTGTGCCAAATGCAACCTACAATATGTATGCTCCACCTCGACTGAATTTAAAGTAAGATTTCGTAACCACAAAGTCGAGCATGCTGAAGAACAAAAGAACTTGCGAATTGGCCATCCATTTTAATAACTCTGAACATGAAATTTCTCAAATCAATTTCATCATCACTGAAC
>NC_138151.1:24416524-24461524 GCF_964199315.1 Orbicella franksi
ATAATTCAAAATTCAAAATCTGCCAGAGCATGACGCTCTTTGTTAAAATGAATTGCAACTTCACAAGTACGTTTTTTGGTGATCATAGAAGACTTGCGGTTGCGGAAACGAATTTTGAATTCGTTACTTGTGGAAGCAACATATTGCACATTGCATTTCTTGCACGTAACCAAGTAGATAGCATTTTTAGATTTACAATTAAGAATCTGCGTAATAGGATACGTCCTGCTAGTACTAGTGCTAGTAAAGCAATTGGATTCCTTTAAATAATTGCGACATAGATCACATTTGGCTGTACATTTAAAGCAACCCCGCTGATTATCGGGCGTGCGATGTTGCTCACGAGGCTTACTGCTCAAGATTTCTTTGATGTTTTTAGTTCTACGAAAAGCAGGAATGATGCACCCTACCGGAAAAATTTTTCCAAGAGATGGTGAATCATAGATAAGGTGCTTGTATTTCCTAATAATTTTACCAATGCTGGGTAAGCGAGGGATGAAATCAAGTACAAGTGGAAAAATTTGTTTGGACTCCTTAGGCTGGGGTTGAAGCGATGTTTGTCTAGGAATATACTGGGCTTTCTCAAACTGTTGTGAAACCAAATCCAGGTTATGACCCCGGTTATATAGATAACCCTTATACTCAGAAGAGCGTTTACTAAATGCCTCATCAGTAGAACAATTCCTTCAGATCCTGGTAGCTACTCCATAGGGAATGGCCCTGGTAACATGGGTAGGGTGTGCGCTATTCTGTAGCAAGTAAATATGGTTATCCGAAGGTTTGGAGTAGATATCAGTCTGGATGAAAACGTCCACTAGATTGAGAGTAAGATCTAGTACGTTAAGTGAATTGGGAGATGAAACTAGAGTAAATTTAATGGTGGGGTACAAAGAATTAACATAATGCATAAACTCATCGAATTTAGCAGGCCCTTGGGTCCAAAGATCAAAAATGTCACCCCTGTGCCTCCACCACAGGTTGCGTATATATATATGCCTGGATTTATGAAAACGGTGTTAAAGACTGAATCAGGTGTTTTTTGATTTTTTTTTTTTTCATTTCTTTGTTTTTTTTTTCTGCTTTCGCTATGACAGCAGCTTGTAAATCTTACCTAGCATGAAATGTAGGAACTCCTTGCCGCATGTTTCATTTATTTAGGTATTTTTTTTCATTATTTATCGACCCCCCCCCCCCCCCTTTTTTCAATTTGCGTTAAGTTTAGCCCAGGCTACACTCGTCTGAATTCAGTTCGCGCGGTGACTCTGACAAGGAGCGACCGATTAGCGTTCTGTATTTGCTGTCTAAAGGAAGTCTGCCCGAGGACATCATTAAGTCCAATGAAGGCCCAAGTCTAACGATTTGCTAGTAAGCGTCGTCCATTATCGTACCTGAGGCGGGCCTGAGGACATGTGTAAACTGTACGGGTCACATTTAGTCCCGTAACAGAAGGCCGTTTGCCCTGTGGCGATAATGTTGTGCTTGCTTTAGACAGCAAAAATCTTTCGCCACATCAATTTAGGGCTTAGACGTGCAATGGACTAGACATTTCTAGCTGCTGTTGGCGTCATTTGCTTTGAACTTTGATGTAGCTAAAGACTTAGAAAAAAAATCTGTTGAAATCTGGATGTGCCATTCCGCGCTCGACAAAATTGAAGTACATCCGGGACATTGCTATTTGCGAGCAAAACATGGCCACGAGGAGAGAGAAGAACATGAGTTCAAGCGCTGATCGTGAGTAGAATTTCCTTGTTTTATCAATTTTAGGCGTTCTCGGCTTAGCTAAGTATCAGAACTGTCTGTGATTCGCTAGCGCGGAAGAAATTTATTTGCGTGGCTTCCGGGCGATAATTGACGTAACGACAACATGTTGAGTGTTCGCTTACTGCTAACTATGGCCTAGTTTGTCTGAAGTTCAATCGATTCTCGATGTAGGAAGCTCTTGTTCAGTCCATTTAGGACGATGCAGGCCTTTAGAAAGCGATAGATTAGCTCTCCGCCGCGGTTTTGATATCTGTACGTTCGTGTTGATTTAGACTCCAATTTCATGTTAAAAGCACTCTTAATTAAATTGTGCAATTCATGATTCAACGAAAAGACGGTGAATTTAGTCTTCCTGGCCTCAAAAGGCATACAGGAGAGTTATTTGCTGTTATTTGAGCTACGATAAGCCTCGTGGAAAGCTAGCTCTAGGACAGAATTGTAGCAAGTTAGATTATCAGTGACAAGTCAAATTCTATGGCTATGTTTTTGCGAATCCGGTCAGATATTGAAATGAAATGTCACGTAACGGCTACTTTTTGGCTGAAATATAGAGGTAAATAACCGATTCCACTGCTTACCATGTTCTTGTTAGCGTGACTGGCTAATTTAACCCACAGTAAAGAGATAGTGAGGTCATTTAGGTGAAATCGCAGAGGTTAAGCCTGTCTAAATTAGTGCCGCAGCGAACCAAATGATCAATTTAAGCTCTAATTTAGCTTTGTTTGGCTCGTTCGACTCATTTCCAGCGACTTTAAAGGCTTGTATAGGCATGGTATGGACTCTATTAAGAGTACAGGAGGTAGATAGCACTCTCGGTGCGACATGGCCATATTTATGTACATTGTCTAACCGTTTTTTCAAAAACGATGAATTGAAGTCTTGCTACCATTGTTTATTATATATATATATATATATATATATATATATATATATATATATATATGTCTGAATTTATGAAAACCGTGTTAAAGACTTTGCACCAAAATAGCGGGCATGTTTTTGAAAAAACGGTTAGAAAATGTACATAAATATGGCCATGTCGCACCGAGAGTGCTATCTACCTCGTGTACTCTTAATAGAGTCCATACCATGCCTATACAAGCCTTTAAAGTCGCTGCAAAATGAGTCGAACGAGCCAAACAAAACTAAATTAGAGCTTAAATTGATCATTTGGTTCGCCGCGGCACTAATTTAGACAGGCTTAACCTCTGCGATTTCACCTAAATGACCTCACTATCTCTTTACTGTGGGTTAAATTAGCCAGTCACGCTAACAAGAACATGGTAAGCAGTGGAATCGGTTATTTACCTCTATATTTCAGCCAAAAAGTAGCCGTTACGTGACATTTCATTTCAATATCTGACCGGATTCGCAAAAACATAGCCATAGAATTTGACTTGTCACTGATAATCTAACTTGCTACAATTCTGTCCTAGAGCTAGCTTTCCACGAGGCTTATCGTAGCTCAAATAACAGCAAATAACTCTCCTGTATGCCTTTTGAGGCCAGGAAGACTAAATTCACCGTCTTTTCGTTGAATCATGAATTGCACAATTTAATTAAGAGTGCTTTTAACATGAAATTGGAGTCTAAATCAACACGAACGTACAGATATCAAAACCGCGGCGGAGAGCTAATCTATCGCTTTCTAAAGGCCTGCATCGTCCTAAATGGACTGAACAAGAGCTTCCTACATCGAGAATCGATTGAACTTCAGACAAACTAGGCCATAGTTAGCAGTAAGCGAACACTCAACATGTTGTCGTTACGTCAATTATCGCCCGGAAGCCACGCAAATAAATTTCTTCCGCGCTAGCGAATCACAGACAGTTCTGATACTTAGCTAAGCCGAGAACGCCTAAAATTGATAAAACAAGGAAATTCTACTCACGATCAGCGCTTGAACTCATGTTCTTCTCTCTCCTCGTGGCCATGTTTTGCTCGCAAATAGCAATGTCCCGGATGTACTTCAATTTTGTCGAGCGCGGAATGGCACATCCAGATTTCAACAGATTTTTTTTCTAAGTCTTTAGCTACATCAAAGTTCAAAGCAAATGACGCCAACAGCAGCTAGAAATGTCTAGTCCATTGCACGTCTAAGCCCTAAATTGATGTGGCGAAAGATTTTTGCTGTCTAAAGCAAGCACAACATTATCGCCACAGGGCAAACGGCCTTCTGTTACGGGACTAAATGTGACCCGTACAGTTTACACATGTCCTCAGGCCCGCCTCAGGTACGATAATGGACGACGCTTACTAGCAAATCGTTAGACTTGGGCCTTCATTGGACTTAATGATGTCCTCGGGCAGACTTCCTTTAGACAGCAAATACAGAACGCTAATCGGTCGCTCCTTGTCAGAGTCACCGCGCGAACTGAATTCAGACGAGTGTAGCCTGGGCTAAACTTAACGCAAATTGAAAAAAGGGGGGGGAGGGTCGATGAATAATGAAAAAAATACCTAAATAAATGAAACATGCGGCAAGGAGTTCCTACATTTCATGCTAGGTAAGATTTACAAGCTGCTGTCATAGCGAAAGCAGAAAACAAAAACAAAGAAATGAAAAAAAAAAAAAATCAAAAAACACCTGATTCAGTCTTTAACACCGTTTTCATAAATCCAGACATATATATATATATATATATATATATATATATATATATATATATATATATATATATATATATATATATATATATATATTAAGTGTAAGATGAGGCGTCATGAAACAAACTTCTAACTGTTCCGGCTTTTAATGTGACGTTTCGGCCTTCGGCCTTCTTCAGATTGGAACAATATTTACAAGTTAAAAAATAAAACGTTAAAAATCCTGCTATCTATCTATAGATAGATAGATATAGATTATAGATATAGATATAGATAGATAGATAATTAACAATGGTAGCAAGACTTCAATTCATCATTTTATTGCGACAACGCTGTTTCGTATGGTCAAAGGATGACCACACTCATCAGGCAATATCAAGGAATGACCGTTAAATTTCACGAACTGGCAATTAAAAGCTAACTTTAGGTTGCTATGAGATATAAAAACAGTTGCTATGATATGGAACAACAGATGCTATATAACATTGAAAAACTGGCAATAAAAAATAAAGCAGTTGCTATGGGATTATATATATATATTATATATATGTCTGAATTTATGAAAACCGTGTTAAAGACTTGCACCAAAATAGCGGGCATGTTTTTGGAAAATCGGTTAGAAAATGTACATTAATATAGCCATGTCGTACCGAGAGTGCTATCTACCTCGTGTACTCTTAATAGAGTCCATACCATGCCTATACAAGCCTTTAAAGTCGCTGGAAATGAGTCGAACGAGCCAAACAAAGCTAAATTAGAGCTTACATTGATCATTTTGTTCGCCGCGGCACTAATTTAGACAGGCTTAACCTCTGCGATTTCACCTAAATGACCTCACTATGTCTTTACTGTAGGTTAAATTAGCCAGTCACGCTAACAAGAACATGGTAAGCAGTGGAATCGGTTATTTACCTCTATATTTCAGCCAAAAAGTAGCCGTTACGTGACATTTCATCTCAATATCTGACCGGATTCGCAAAAACATAGCCATAGAATTTGACTTGTCACTGATAATCTTGTTACAATTCTGTCCCAGAGCTAGCTTTCCACAAGGCTTATCATAGCTCAAATAGCAGCAAATAACTCTCCTGTATGCCTTTTGAGGCCAGGAAGACTAAATTCACCGTCTTTTCGTTGAATCATGAATTGCACAATTTAATTAAGAGTGCTTTTAACATGAAATTGGAGTCTAAATCAACACGAACGTACAGATATCAAAACCGCGGCGGAGAGCTAATCTATCGCTTTCTAAAGGCCTGCATCGTCCTAAATGGACTGAACAAGAGCTTCCTACATCGAGAATCGATTGAACTTCAGACAAACTAGGCCATAGTTAGCAGTAAGCGAACACTCAACATGTTGTCGTTACGTCAATTATCGCCCGGAAGCCACGCAAATAAATTTCTTCCGCGCTAGCGAATCACAGACAGTTCTGATACTTAGCTAAGCCGAGAACGCCTAAAATTGATAAAACAAGGAAATTCTACTCACGATCAGCGCTTGAACTCATGTTCTTCTCTCTCCTCGTGGCCATGTTTTGCTCGCAAATAGCAATGTCCCGGATGTACTTCAATTTTGTCGAGCGCGGAATGGCACATCCAGATTTCAACAGATTTTTTTTCTAAGTCTTTAGCTACATCAAAGTTCAAAGCAAATGACGCCAACAGCAGCTAGAAATGTCTAGTCCATTGCACGTCTAAGCCCTAAATTGATGTGGCGAAAGATTTTTGCTGTCTAAAGCAAGCACAACATTATCGCCACAGGGCAAACGGCCTTCTGTTACGGGACTAAATGTGACCCGTACAGTTTACACATGTCCTCAGGCCCGCCTCAGGTACGATAATGGACGACGCTTACTAGCAAATCGTTAGACTTGGGCCTTCATTGGACTTAATGATGTCCTCGGGCAGACTTCCTTTAGACAGCAAATACAGAACGCTAATCGGTCGCTCCTTGTCAGAGTCACCGCGCGAACTGAATTCAGACGAGTGTAGCCTGGGCTAAACTTAACGCAAATTGAAAAAGGGGGAGGGGGGTCGATGAATAATGAAAAAATACCTAAATAAATGAAACATGCGGCAAGGAATTTCTACATTTCATGCTAGGTAAGATTTACAAGCTGCTGTCATAGCGAAAGCAGGAAAAAAAAAAACAAAGAAATGAAAAAAAAAAATCAAAAACACCTGATTCAGTCTTTAACACCGTTTTCATAAATCCAGACATCCAGGCAGTTAAGGCAGGATAACAGAATATACATGTAGTACACAGCAAAGACTAGAGATACACACATGTTAGTTATTAGTTAGGATTTGGTGAGCTTCTGTGCGGTAGGTATGGTGGAAAATAATGGATTATCAAAAATGAAGGTTCCTGAGACATTTTGACAGCACTGAGAGGAATTAATATATATGTGTTATTGGCCGGCTCCGGGGGAGGTCCGTATAGGGAAAAACTGTGACCGAGGTCTTGAAAATGCTGCCCGAGGCCGCAGGCCAAGGGCAGCATTTTCAAGCCTAAGGTCACAGTTTTTCTCTATATGGACCGACCCTAAGCCGGACAGTAACATATTTATCTTTTTTTTTCTTGTGGTAAATTGGCTTACAAGTGGGTTTGTTTACGCAGCTTTGTCATTGAATTAGCTTACGCACCATCTACAGACACCACAAACCAATGGTAAAAAATCTAACGAACGAACTAGCAAGTAACTCAGATACTCGACAAGGAAAGATGTATTAAAGAACAGATTTATACCGAACTACTTTATGTTAGTTGCATTTAGTTCACCATTTAAGTTCTCTAAAAGTGTTTTTCCGGTGTAAAATTTCGTGCAAAGTTTGAAGCTCTACTACAAAAACAATTTTTCACTCAGAATCAGACTTTTCTACCGTAAATTGAATGGCAGATAGCAAGGAAATTCGTGAAGTGTATTCCACAGAAATTCTCTCAAATACGGCAACGATCCGAGAGGTAAACTCGACTGAATTGACTTATTTTTTACTTAAAATTGTACAGAGAGAGACAGAGGATTATGCGCCATTACAGCGCCGAGCTACAAACAGCCAATCAAACTCTCACAACTTCAAAAAACTCAATTGAATTTACTTACAGGAACTTCCCTTGCCATTTAAAGGTGAATGGAGATAAACTTGCGTTAATTAATCGTCTATGGAAGTGACAATGACGATTACCGCTAATTCATTCACGAAAATAGATCAACTTGACGGATTTCGCCTGATGTGGCGGTCTGGATGAGAAAATTCCGCCCGCTCCAGGAACCAATCAGATTGCAGGATTTGTTGAATTCCTCCCTCTCACGAGCCGAGACAAAAGTTAAATAAATATACAAAAGAAGGAGAAGTTCTTGCCCTGTCCAGTTCTCTGTAATAAACATATCATTTACATACATTTATTATATATGGTTTGTGTTTAAAGCCGATATAATGCACACTCTGATTGGCAAATTCTAGTGCATTATTTACATCTATTATATGGCTGTCTCACAAGCACTGGGAATTACCGAATTCACGAATTTGATTGGCTGAAATCGATATTGACCGCGGTCTAGATTTTCCCATCTAGACCGGCATCTAGACCGGTCCCATTTTGCGTTGAAAAAGTAGCAAACTAAAATACAAAAATGTTCGCCGTTTTCTTTTATTTTCTTCGCAATCATTTATGGAAGTGCCGAAAAGCCTGATGACAAAAAAAAAAAAGTAAAGAGGACAAGCAAATTTCGGCAGGTTTAAGTTAAGCTCATCTCCGTTTGCAAGAAAAATGTCAACAAACCAGTTTCATTAAACGATCTAAATTTTTCCTGTTTGCCATATAATAAACATCTTATTAACCGAGCTAAGTCGGTCTGTATGGGAGAATCTTGACCTCGGTCGTGTGTAGAGACCTCACTGCATTCGGTCTGTACTCACGACCTCGGTCAAGATTCTCCCATACAGACCTCCTGCTCGGTTAATAAGAACTAATTACATGGTATACTTCGGTAAAATCATAAAACATCACGTGCGACTAAAAGAAAAAAGAAAAAAGAAAAGGAAATGCCTATTCATAATGATTTAACCTACTTAACACTAAAACGAATCTAATTCTTCACTTGAAAATTATTCCCCCGTAATGCCCATGGGTCAATTACAGGAATGCTAAAAAGTCCTAACGCAAAGTAGAAGGAAATTAAGAAAACTATTGCTTTTTTCGGGAAAATTGTAGCAACTGAAGACACCGATTGAAGACTCTGAGACTGCATTCTATCACCCTGACGAGATAAAATTTAAGGAGAATAGAGAACTCACAAAGTTATATCACAAACGAATTGGTACAGGACAGGACAAAGGAAACTGTACAGCCAGGAAGAAACTGAAACTTTCTTCGACGAGCAACAAAGGTATGCATGCACAACAAAGAAAGCAGTCAGTGACATTCGGTTAATAAGTTAGTTAATAAAAAAAATTAGTGTGAAGAAGAGAGCAGGGAGAGAGAGAGAGTGGAGAGAGGAGAGCGCTCTCTCCAACTAAATTGTGTATATACGTATATAAAAGTTATTTTTATTACCGTGAAATGGTCAGGGCAAAAACTGTTACACTGTTCAGTTTACCGAGTAGAGCTCTTCACGTTTTTTTTTTTTTAATTACTACTATCTCACTTTTAAGGAACATTTCCATATTAAGTGTAAATATCGCATTGGGGAATAGCCTCTCACTAAGAAAATAGGGTCCATGTACCCCAAACCAAAAGCAATGGCACAAATAAAATGAAATACATGTAGCAAATCAAAATCAAAGTACAGCTTTATTTGCAGACAGGATTTCCATGCATAATCGTCTACTCGACATTTGGACTATATAAGCATTTCACCAAACCGAACTAATTGGACAGACAACAAAACAAAACGAGGAAATCTACATTATAAACACAAGATGCATATCATTACATCTGAGTATCAACAGCAAATCCCTTCTCAATGAAAGGTGACCGAATAAAAGAAAGGATAAAGACAATTCGTTTAAGCTTGCAGTGTTAAAGTTAAATGATTATTCACGCTTAAATTTGAGTATTACTGACAGTCTGTATTTTTGCCGACGGCTAAATTTAGCTTTGCAGTCATTTTATTGGCGGTAGCTTTGCCAGTCTTCAACCAAATTAACCAGGGAATTCACCCAAGCATTTCGCCAAACCGAATAAATTGAACTAAAAAAAAGGAGGAAATCTCCATACTTTGTAATCACAATATGAAAATCTTCACATAGGAACAAAAGTAAATTTAGCAAATCCTGTTTGCTTCGGCTTAAAATGGTTTGTAGACCTTTCTTGGTTTTCAACAACAGAAGAAGAAATTTTAGCGGTCTACGAAGCGGCTGTGCCAACTAACTCAGAGAAAACTTTAAAACTCGCCCGGCCGCTTTTACAAATACGGTTTTGGTTAAGCTTATTTTTAGACGTGAGATTATAAGCTCAAGTTGACGACGAAAATCGACAGAAAACTTAATTTGTTTACAACTTACAGCAACCTCCACAAAGCGACTCACGTGTTATTGTTTAGAGAAGAGTGAAATTAAAACGATGTAATTTTTAAAATCTCTTACAGCATGGCTTCAAATAAGGAAGACTTTATAAAGGATTCCAATTGAAAATAAGCTTATATCCCCGAGGCAACTTGTTAATTTTCATAGCAAACGCCACAACAAAAGTCACTTACCGCAAGTTGGCAATTCAGTTCGGCCAGTGTAAATCGTCCAGCAGAAACTTGCAACAAAAGTTGTGAAGACTGAACTGAAGTAATATTTTCCATAGATCAACGAATCAACCACGTTTTCCCGCTGCGTTTACTGTTCTGTAATTTCTCTAAACAATCAGGTAAGTTTGATTTCTCTTCTTCATCACCTGACCAAATCATGTGACTTTTGAATTTTCTTGCGCGGCTGCACAGCATCACTTCGCGGGAATTTTAAACTTGGGGAGTTCTGTAGTCTTCTGAGTCAATTTGTCGGGTACTTTCGCCTCCTTTCTATAGCCCTCGTTAGCTTTGGTTCACGGCATTGTTCGGTATTATTTCACCTCCTTTCTTTAGCCCTTGACTCGCTATAATTCACGGCATTGTTCAGTACTGTTTCGCCTCCTTCCCCAGCGCTGGCCCGCTCTTTTTCGCGATCTCCTTCGCTACTTCTTTGCCTGTTAATTCTTGCTTTCTGTTTTTTGCTTCAGTGCAACCCTACCTTAAAAACATTAGATCAACCTCGGCTATCGTTTTTCTTTAAAAATCCCGCTAAGAAAAATGGCATTCTTCCGCTACAAATCGAGGGTGCATGTCTCTGTCAACCTATTAGCTGGAGTATGGCCGCCATGTTGCGCGACTCCGTCGTCGTCGTCGCCGTCGCCGTCGCCGTCGTGCGTACGTGTCCACGAGCAGAACCGCTAGCCATGATAACCATGAGCAGAATCCTTCATGGGTTTCCTTTTCTTGCCTATATGGGTATGGGGCTCCGCTTGGCGGCCCTTCGGGCTGAAATGGACATTATCAATCAGGAGATGATGGGCTAACAAACGGTGTGAGGCTTTTTCGATATTTCTTTTGGTTGCTTAGAAAATCTCTTTCAAAGTTGGACAAAGAAAATTTCTGACTGCTGTTACTCAATGGGACGTTACAGGAAAAATATTTCGATTTTCGCAAAAGCCTCACACCCTTTGGTGCGCTAAGGCCATCCCTTTCTTTTTCTCTGTTTAGCGTCGTCCGAACGACCCAGATTTTCGCGTTTTCAAAAAAAAGAAAAAAAGAAAAAGTTACACAGAAGGCAATGAAGGCAATGAAGGCAATGACACATTATTTCAAACAATTGTCACTTTAATCTGAAACATAAGCAATTTTTTGCCTTACAGATTTTTGCGTTCGAAGAACGCAAGTCTAATTTTGACCTGTGACTTTCCAGAGCTGGTTGTCCTGTGCACGGTTATATGCAGAAAAACTCCACATTCCTGTAAGGACACCAAAATGGCCACCCCGCTTGATTTTTGCAGGGGCATGTCACGGCCAGTAAACTGGTAACGTTTAATATCAAGACATGTGATTACATGTGATAAGACATGTGGCGAACATGTGAGCATGTGAGCAGGCCATGCATCTGAGTTGTGCTGGATCTTTCTTTGACATCTTTCCATTCAGTCGCCGTAGGCTATGCTATTTTGTGCCCTCAGCGTTGGATCTAGGTGAATTTAAACGCCTCGACGGTGGCATTTATCGAAATCTGATGGAATTGTCCATGTTTACTTTATTCGTTTTAAAACGAACACGACTTTGAAGCGCCTTGGCTTTCCGGATGTTAACCGTGGGAAAAGCTATATTTTGATTGCATTAGTTGATTATTTCCAGTCGCGACAGACACGTAGAAAGCTCAGTCCTTATCCAGTTGAATATTGTTTGGAAATGGTGGAAAAGTACTCTGAAGGCAAGATCTATAAGAGTGAGCCTGAACCAAGGAACGGCAAATTATGTAAATACTGCCTACCTTATTCATCAAGGGAACATGATACGCGAATTAGTCGAACGGAGTTTGTTTACGCTGACGATAAACGAACACACGAATGTTTGCTTACATTTGTGCTTCCAGTTTAGAATAATGTATGTAAAATTTACTTTTACAAAGAAGCTTTTACGCTCAAACATTACCAGTTAATGTGAGAATATTTAACACGAAATTTGAAGGCTATAAATGTAAATATTTTCGTTCTATTAAACTTGTGAGTCTACGGAAACTTGCGCTGTCACGCAACGTGTCAACAAATGGTGGACTTTAACACTGTGATAAATCTGTCTCGGTTGTCGATGAAACCGTTGATTTTAGCACTAGACAGAGGTTAAAAGTCAGTTAGTAAAATCATTTATATATATTTAATTAAGTGACGGCGTCGAACGCACTCTCATAATCTTTGATTACTACTAGTTAGTTTTTCCCTGTTCTCGTTTGATTTTAACAACGACGTCGACTTTTTCCTTCCTCCATTGCCGCGATGTTGACTTTGTAACCACACCTTGTTGTTTCCAGGCTCCATGGATATTATGCTGAGGTACGGGGCCTCGTAGCTCTAGACTCCTTTTCCAATTTTATTTTTGTTTTGTTTTTTTTTCTTTTTCCGACCGACCGACCCAAAATCAGAAAACGCATTCGACAATAAACGAAAAAAAAAGGGGGAATGGCCTAATATCTGACAAACATTTTGGCCAAGTTTCGTTGAAATCCGATAAATCTACATACCCTATTAATTCATTTGAATAGAGGTAGTTCACGAAAAAAGAAACCTGAAGTTTTCGGCCTAGAAAGAAATTCACAGTTTTCGCACCTCACTGAAGCGGTTGTCAACGTGGCCATGCCGCCAACCAATGAAACGCAGCTTTAAACTTCCCAGCGGACTACAGTAACGCTTCCCGGAAATGAATTTGTTATGTTTACATTTACAGTATATCTTTATATCTTACATCGTCTGCCGTGAAACATTCAACATCTAAAGTGTCAGTCAATTCCATTAGCATTTTTTTAAATGAATGGGCAAATTCCCCGGGGTGGGGACACATAAGCTGTCTAAATGCCCCGGGGTGGGGACGAAGAAAGAGGGCAAATGCCCCGCCCCCAGGATCGTCGCCTTCCAACACCTCTGCAGTTTTTTTATTAATCAGTGAATAAAACGTTCGACTGTTCGGTATTTTAATGCAACGGTAAGACTTCAAGGACAACAGTACGTGTTAGTTGATTCTGATTATATTTATTTCTTTACATTTGCTTTTAACAGTTTGCTAGAGGATAGCTAGGATCGCGGCGGACGTGCCTCCAGCCGCGAGCGATGATAGGTGCAGGAAAAACACTCTATAAAGCAGAAGAAAGGAGCGTTTGGAGAAGCTGCCTTGGCAGATATCAGAGATTAAATTGTCGGTAATTCCGCGGCAATCAACTTTTGTGCCAGAAGAAGCTAGAGCAGGGCATCGACGAAACATTTAGTCCATGGGCCAGGGCAGGTTCTCGGTACCACTCGGGGGGAGAAAATGTGAGTGACATCTGATGAAAGGTTGTATGAAGGACTTTTCAAATTTACTTGACAGCAATCGTGAAAGAGTAGCTTTTAGTATTTTTTGCGTACTTCTTTTTTTCAAAAATATTGCTGTGACATGGAAACGAGGCTCACATTAAAACAATTATTTTAAAGGCGTTCTTTAATTATAATATTAATAAATTACTACATTGTACAGTAAACAGCTTTTCTTAACATTTTTGGTTGAAAAATAAAAATAAAATAAAATTTATAAGTTGATATTACAACTAGGAGTTTAAAAAACTACAATCCAGACGCTTTTCAGTTTGATATGTCCGGTGCACCCTGGTCTGTTGTGGAAGTATTTGACGACGTTGATGACAAATTACACGCATTTGATCTGTTGTTCAATGAAATTCTCGATCATCACGCTCCGATTAGATCAATTAAAGTTCGTGGAAAACCAAATCCCTGCATAACGGAGGAGATACGTGAACTTATGAAATCTAGGAATGTCTGGCGCAAAACAGCTCGTAGAACTAATGATCCACATGCCTGGTCTACCTATAAAAACCTTAAACACCAAGTCAGGAAGTCAATCAGAGCAGCGGAGAGTGAATTCATCAAAGATCAGATTCAAAACAACCCACGGAACACAAATTGTATTTGGAAGGCAATCCGGCTCTGCATCCCTAAAAGATCAGTCTCCCCTAAAGTTTACAGCAAAGAGGACAAGATCGTGGCGGATACTTTTTTGCGTCTGTTGGAAAATCAACCAATTCCAAAATAAAATCTTTGGCTGAAGAGAACAACTTCGACTTGAATAACAGCATCTTTACTCCTAGAATTTTTCCGACATCTGAGCAATTTACATTTCATTCTGTTGAATGTAAACAAGTCGAGGACATTATAAATGCAATGCCTTCTAATAAGGCTCCTGGGATTGATAAAGTGCCAACTCGAGTCATTAAAGACTGCCTGCCGATTATACTCCCTTTTGTTACATCAATCATCAATGCTTCTCTTTCATCTTCAACATTCCCAGGGATCTGGAAAACAGCCGAAATCACACCTATTCCCAAACAAGTCAATCACGAACTTCCTAACAATAATAGACCAATTTCGCTACTACCTGTGTTGTCAAAGGTCTGTGAAAGAGTCGCTTATAATCAGTTTGTCACCTATTTGACAACAAAGAAGAGGCTGACGACAAAACAAAATGGAAGCAAAAAATGGCACTCTACTGAAACATCATTACTTCGCACGACTGATGCATTTCTAAAAGGAATAGATAAAAAGAAATTAACTGCCTGTGTTCTCCTAGATATGAGCAAAGCGTTTGATAGTGTCGACCACCAAATACTGTTACGAAAACTACAAGACGTTGGCGCCTCAACTAGTGTGCTACAATGGTTTAACAGCTATCTCCCAAATAGATATCAAGTTGTACGAATTCACTCCACTGTTTCCAATCCAATACCAATTGAATATGGAGTACCTCAGGGTAGCATCCTGGGCCCCTTATTATTTAGTATATACGTTAATGATCTACCGGAAGCTCCACAGAATTGCTCTACTGAATGCTATGTAGATGATACAAAATTGTTTGTTTCTTTTCATTCACAAGACACCCAACGGATTGTTGAGGAGATGAACGAAGACCTCGGTGTGCGCAACTGGTGCTTCAGAAATCGGCTATTACTAAATCTAGACAAGACGAAATTAATTGTTTTCGGGAGCCGACAGATGACTTCGAAGCTCCATGATTTTCGTTTGTCTTTGTTGGGAAAAGACATCTCCCCAGTACAATCAGCCAAAGATCTCGGCGTGATTTTAGATTCGAACTTGACATTTGATGATCATATTAAGACCACAGTACCGGAATGTATCGCACGCCTCGCGCAAATTAGCCGTGTCAGACACTGTCTTGACAGAACGTCGTTGTTAACCGTGATAAATGCCTTGGTTTTCAGTAAGTTGTACTACTGCTCGAACGTCTGGGCAAATACCACAGAGAAAAACATAAGGAAATTACAGGCTGTGCAGAACTACGCATGTAGAATCGTTAGTTGCGCGAGAAAGTACGATCATGTAACTCCCCACTTAAAAAGTTTGTCTTGGTTACCCGTTAAGGACCAACTATACTACCGCCAAGCTACCATGGCTTTTAAATGCATTTCCGGACACGCCCCCAAATATCTGACGTCACAATTCATTACCCGCGAGCAAGTTACCAAGCGTACAACTAGGAGTGGCCAAAAGCTTGATATACCTTTTTTTAAAACAGCCTCAGGACAAAGAACATTTTATTACAGAACTATTGGACTTTGGAACAATTTAGACCCCTTTTTAAAATCAAGCTGTTCAGTTCAAGTTTTTAAACGTATCTTAAAGAATAAGCTTTTAGATAATTTGTAAATACTCCCTAAACTTCATTTATTTTTAGTATTTTTCGCGACTACAAAGTTTAGATAATGTTGTAAATGTTTTTTAAATTTGATTAATTTTGATTGTGTTGTTATTAGTAACTTAGTAATTTAAGTAATTGTTCCTGAAAAGCCCCATTGGGGAGGTAACAATAAAGTATGTATGTATGTATGTGTAAATGAAACCACGCAGCTCAAACTCGAAAAGCATCATGGGTAACGTCTAAGATGACGGTCTCGCTGCATAGTAAATACTTCAAAGTTCTTGCCAAATTTTCGCAGTTTGGACGCTTTTTATCAAGTAATATAGAGAAACAGGGAACAATTAGTACTTTTAAGCTCACTGAACAATTTATTTACAAACATTCAAGAGTCTCTGTTCGACTCCAGGAAACTTGACTGATATATACAGTTTCAATTGTTGTTTTATTCCTACACCAAACTAAAGACCTGCTTTTAAAACTTGTATTATTCCCTGCTCATATGATGAAAATCTGCTAATTATTCCTATTTTAAAGAAAGATTCGACTCTGAAATATTTATTGAACACGGCTACAATTAAGAGTCATGGGCCATTGTTTTATTCATTGGCAGAGAATACAAAGGAAGGAGAAATTCCCCAAGTCATATATCACAGGAAATGCCGTTGTCTTTTTAGCATGAAGCGAGATTAGTTGGAAAGCATTTTTCAAACAACGGCCGCGAAACAAATTTCGAAGTTTAATTTGGAAATCGAAGGGCAAAGATCTCGTCGGCAAGAGCCAAGCACGAGCAGAACTTGTTCGAAAATGTACACTTTGTGCGAAAATAAGACTGCATGTACAAGAACACGCGATCCCAGTAGGTTGACTTGTATCTAGATGCTTTAGAAAAGTTGCTATTGCTGCGGGTGATAGCAGGCTTATTGGCCTTGCCTGTCGTGATTTGGTAGCAGCTAAAGCGTGTTACCATGGTCGGTGCTTTTGAGATTGTACCTGACCAGATAAAGCGAGCAAGTACACTAACTTGGAAAGCAGTGAACCGGACTCGGATGAAAACCAATTTTTTTGATATAGAGTCTCAAGCTTATGACAAACTGTTTGAGTTTATTTGATCAGATTTATTAAATCCCAGGCTTATTTAGATGGTTGATCTGAGAGAGAAGTAGTAATCTCCATGCGATCAATGGGCGCTACTGAAATATCCGAATCAACGAAAGACATTTTCGAAGAAAGTTAGAAAACGATTTCGGCGACCTGTTACCATTTGAAGATCTCCCAAACAATAATAAAGTTTTTGTTCTTTCCAAAAATTTTTTAAATGCTCAATTGGCCAGAGAGATAGTAACTTTATCTCAGCAATTCGACAACAGGGCTGACTTCATGTAAAGTCAAGGAAAATAGCAAGTTGGACTGTACTTCTGTAATGTAGTTCTTTCAAATAATACTGAAATGGCATGGCCACCGAAACCTTTTGAAATATGTGAGAATGCAATCAATCTCCCAGCAGAACTAGATGCCTTTCTATATACTCTTCTAACTAGCAACTCAGAAATCCCGACGGAATATCCTCATCGCTACCGGTGCCTTGTTGGCAACTCTTTGGCCGAGACGTTATATACGGGATAACTGGAGGAAAACCTTCCAAGCAAATTCTATTACCATACGCAGCAAAAACTTTGCAAACCGCAATATTGAACTTATACAGATGTTAAGCCGATGTGGGCATGGGATTGTCTATACGCAAATTGAGGAAATAAACACAGCACTTTGCCTACAAAAAATGGCCTTGACGCCTGATAATGATGTTCCTTTGCCGAAAAATATTCAGGCAACGCTTGCGTGGGATAATACTGATAGAATAGAAGAGACGCTTTATGGCGCAGGAACATTTCATCGAGTAAATGTTATTGCTGCCTAAGTTAGGCATTTTGGTCCCGGAACCTCCTTCCGCCCGCTGGAACTGAGCAAGCAAGGAAAAGAAACATTGATCCTCCAGTAATCTCGCTTGTACCTCCATATAACGCTGGTATCGCACGACACGAAGAAGACATGAAATTAATGATGTTGATGCTCGAAGGAAGCTGGATCAATCCCTTTAAGGGAGAAAGGCAAGAACTAGTTGTCTATCTACCGGCAACCTCGCAACTCCTGAGATGGGCAATAATCTGCATGCTTCCGGCAGAGGCTTTCGGAGAGACGGTTTATAAGACATTTTGTCATGACAGGCTTGACCTACGTAAGGTGAAATTCTGCGACAAAATTACGAACCTCAAAGTTTAAACAAGAAGATGAAAGGACAAATAGGGTCAAGCAAGGAAGTAATCATTAAAGCGGATCGTGCGCAGTTTGCTCAAATGATCATTACTGCTGAGAACAGAACGTTAAAGCTGAATGATGTACTGAGACAACCCTCTCGGACCTTGCCCTTGGGCCCTTGAGTCGGTTGATGCCGGGATTGCTGAAGAGAACCAGCAAATCATCACTTGCCAAGGAGCCAGCCAGAATATGACAGCAGCAGATATGATTCCTCAGCCGTGCGGGCGAATTTTTGACGGAATGGTGATGGTCCAGAAGATAAGAGGCGACCAGAAAACATTTGCTCAATTGGCTAACAGTATGATGTCCATGGTTTTGCATGAAGGAACAGACAGCCAGCGTATTGACGTGGTCTTCGACGTTTACAGAAATAATTCGATCAAAAACCACAAGAGAGAGAAGAGAGGCTCAGAAAGCGGTCATAAAGTCAGAAACTTCAAGACAGACAAGATACATCAATGGCGGACATTCTTGTCTAATTCCAAGAATAAATCCCTCCTGAGCAAATGTATTTCAGAAAAGTGGCAAAATGAGAGGCACAGAGAGAAGTTCGCTGGAAATACAATCTTCGTAACGACCGAGAATTACTGCTATGAACTCTCCTCAATCGGAGTAACAGCAAGGGAAGAGCTAAGGTCGACGCTCGAGGAAGTAGGTACCAGAGTGTTTCTCCATGCAGCACATACAGAGCTGTACTTATTACGTCTAAGGCTTTTTTTTAATTATCCCATGGTTATGGAGTCTGTAACGCCATTGGACTTTGTTGCAGGATATTCTGTGCCAAACAAGGCAAATTTGACTCGAACCAGCTACCTCCCTGTGCAGATTGTTTCTGTTGCTTAAGGATGTACTCCTTGAGAGCAAACTACCAATTGCAAGCAGCTATTTGGAGAAGTTTACAGAGCTGCCCTCAAGTCTCTTCACTAGTTGGCCAAGGATGGGTCGAAGGGTACTGGAACGTATCCATCAAATACAGTTCTTCTTGAGTTTCTCTCCTGTTTTTGTGCAAGATCATGCAAGCTGTCCACGTGCCGACCTGCCTTACAAATGGCCTTAAATGCACCAATATGTGCCGCCTTCGTGACTGCAACAATAGGGGCCTTAAGTAATGACGACGGCGACGCCAGAGACGACGTCCAGTAAAAAATAGTTTCATATTTTACCTTCGAATTTCGCAGCAGCATAGATTTGTTCGGTGCACCTATCTATCCCAGAACTTACTCAAGCTAAATGTGTAATGCCGGTGTTGAATTCCAAATTAAAATACGAAAAATTAGCCGCTGCCGTTCGCGTTCTCCAAAATACCCATAACCTAGTCATTTCACGTTGTTATTTTGAGAGGACGGCAAAGAAATGTACAAAGACTTATAACGCACTTGCACAGCCATTGTTCTGGTCATTAAACCTTTTGTTTAGTAACGTTCTCGTTGCTGTTGTAGTCGTGGTTTGCTTAAGGTCTCTAATTGTTTTGCTCATTAAACCTTTTGTTTGGTGACGTTCTCGTTGCCGCTGCCTTCGTGGTTTTCTTAAACTCCCTAATAGCGCTGAAGAGGAGCAGATTCTTGATGAACAATGCTCTGATGACGAGGAGGATCAGGAAAACTAAGGCATTTTAAATATCAATAGAAATAATCCGTTAAGCTAGATTAAGAAGATAGTGTTGAGGAAATTGTGAAACCATTACTCCTCCTCGTGATTTATACTTTCTTTTTATGGCAATTTTTCTCAATTTCTTATAAAGTTTTGGGCTTCTCCAACATAACGGAGCTTTTCCAAAGTTTTTTTAATTATATAATGAGTGCTTTGAATCAAAAGGGAAAATGCTTTCAATTTTCAAACACTTTTGCCACATTCTGCTTTAGAATAATAGGGTTTTAACAGCGAAGATGGCGGATCCAAGATGGCCGACAGGTATTAATTGAGAATTACTGTCTTGGTAGCAATTGCATCTCACCAAATCATTAGTTGTGAATCACTTATTTTCTCCTGCTTTCGTTTGGTGAAAATTCTGCGAGGTCAACGCATTAAAAAAATACTTAAAAGTTCTTTTGTTGAAATGTAAATTTTTTTCAGCGTTGCCATGGAAACAAAATCCTTAAAGCTCATGTAAGTTTTAACTAAGTGGTTTAAAAACTCATCCGTCAGAAATTTCCATCATTGCACATATAAAGTATTCTTTACGTATGGTTATTGAGCAGGGAAATACTACTTTTAAGCAGTCATTGCTTGTATCCTCATGATTCTGTAGAAATGAGTGACGTCACTTTGTCACGTGATAAATCCTATTAAGCTACTCATTTAACATTGCTATCATACATAATATGAAACTAGAGTAATTGCAGTTTTCAAAAATATATGGTAGCATTACTCCCCCATTGTGGTACCGAAATGTTATTTTTTGGGGTCCTGGCCCATGGACTAATTCGCTTGCGATTTGCGCTTGCGTTTAAATGTGGGAATGCAAAGCGCCAGTCTGTTAAGAGGCGAAAACAATCAACAAAAGCGAAGCTTTCTCTGCGAGAAATTGTAAGACGTAAACAAAAGAAGCGAAATATGACTCCGCGGATGAGATCAGTTGCCGCGAAAATTGTTCCTGCTCAACTCAAAGGTTGACACATTTTGATTGGCTTACCACAGTTTGCGGTTCATTGACTCGCTTTAAGAATTTACGTTTTTGTGGATAATTCGTTCGCGTCTTGAATTTGGTGTAAAAAAAACAATTTTGGACAAAATAGGCCCTGGAAGGTCTACAGTAACCTTAAAACAGGCATAACTTTATCCACAACAGTATAAAATAGTGACCATACTTTGCAGGTTCATAGGGAGACTCAAACTGATAATGGAAACATAACTTTTATTTTTGTCCCTTCCTTTGTCTTTTGTGACATTTTTGGGGAAATTCTCAAAACGTCCCTACCCAAAGAAAATAAAAAATAGAAATAAAAATCACTTTTTTCATCTTGAAAACGATCTCTGAGATAAAAACGTCCTTTTTGTGGTTAGTTATTATCTTACAGTGTGTTGTGAAGAAACTGCTTATAGGAAAATATAAATGTTCAACAACAAAAAAAATGATCAGAAAAAAAAAACAAACTTTTTCAGACTTTGGGCGCGATGCCCAACGAGTTTCTCAAGCAGAAAGGTCTCTGATGAGTCCCTTGGCCGGGACGAAACGAGCTGCGCAAGACTAGCCACGAACAATTTATTATCACAAGTAACTGTCAACTTTATTGTCAATTTTTCAGAGGAGTTCCTATATTCTTCAACTTACATGTAAGGTAATAGAATTTGTTTTTACACTTTCACACTGAAGAAAGCACCACAGAAATGAGAATTATTGTTATTGTGTCTGAGCTGCTTATTTTTTAAATGGAAACATTTCCCATAAAATTTCTACATTATATTCTTGCCAGTACGACAGCATACCAAATATATTTTGGAGAGAGGAGTACTTATAAAATTAATACAAACTGGTGTAGTTTAATTTTCCATTTAATTTTTGTAAACCTTAAAGAACGCAACTTTTGGTTAGGTTGCACTTCACTCGCAAGGAAGAAATCACACCAAAGTGGCTTTGTATCTTTATTATGATTTTATTATGATATCAATAAAAAAAAAATCACACTTGGACAGGTCTCACCACCTGTAAAAAACAAGATATAATGTATAATTTTTACCTGCGCTGTAAATTTTTCAAATCAGTTTGTTTTCACTTCCAGAGTGGTTTTTAAAAAGGATCACAAACACACCACCAACCCTCAGTCCCTATTCCTACCCTACAATACTACAGCCAGGATCCCATATCAACCCCCCAACATAACTTACCATAATACAATTTTTTTATATATTTTGTACAGACAGACCTAGATTCAAACATCAGATCTCTGACTTTTTGGTCTACTTCATCTCCACTAGGCCATGAAAGCAATCATTGCAAATTTACTTATATTTGTTGGTCTAATTCATTGTTGCTCTCAGATTCCCCCTTCCCCTTTGATAAAATTAAATTGGTTTAACAATATAAACTGGTTTAAACAAATTAAAGCAGAGGTAGAAATTGAGCCATAAAATTACTATAATTTTTAGTATGAGGATATTGAAATATAACACTATACTATTAATATCCATATGTGCTATTGCAATGACAGCGTAAGTACTTAAATTGACCTTCATTGTCAGAGACAAAAACCTAACAACATCTAAACACAGGTCAGTGAGGATATTGCCAGTTTTGCTTTAGCCAACAACCACTCTGCCTCAAAAATATAGAAGATAATGACAATAATAACAAAACCAACCTCTGTCAATTCAATAACCACACCAAATTTCCCTCCAAATTCCTTTCGACACCTTACAGTAAAATTTTGCCAACAGCATAAATTCAACTCAATGCTTTAAAGTGCTTCTATCATTAAATTTTTACCCCTTGAGTCAGAATTTTCAGGTGTATCACATAGAATTCCACAAAAGATTAAAAGTGCAGTTTACCTCTTGCAAATATCTGCATCAGTTCCAACGATATTTAAGTTTGAAAACATAAATATGCAAATGAGGTGACTGATGTTGTCATACACTCAACCCAATATTACATCAGGTTGGTAGGCTTATAGTTAGAACTACAGGAAACACACCTATGGCTATAAAAATTATATACAGCCTAATTTTCCCATGGCAACTCACTCTTTTCCAGTCCCCTCTAACCTGATTTCACTAATTCAGTGATTTTCAGCTTGAAAAACGTTAAACGAGGCTACGACTTCGACCTTGCATATTAATATCGCTTCCTGGATTGTGCTGATGAGGCACCATTGCCAAATATCAAAATGGAAAGCCAAAGGTGGTCAGAAAAGCCTATATCAGGGAAGGTTGAAGCCCAGTATGTTGCCACGGTAACAAAACTGTTATGCTCATATTATGAAGGACATGTGCAAATTTCATCATAATAGCACTTTAAGCACTGTCTCTAGGAGCCCATGGTCCCTTGTATCTGGACAATAGTTCAAAACGTGTGTGGGGTGGATGATCTAAATGGAAGGTGGGAGACTCCCAGAATATTGAGGAGAGTTGCTAGAATGATCGTATAACTATCTCTTTGCAGGTTCTCATTAGACACTAACACTACTAACGCGACTGAGTTTGGACAATTTATATTTTGTTTTTTTGGATACAGGTATAAGGGAGAAGGTCACTCCAAAAAACTTACATTTTATGTCAACGCTAATGAAAACCTTGCACTAAGGTTAGCCACTCACAGAAGTTTCAGCGTCTAAAGTGCACGTTTTCCTTATGAAGTTCGCCTCCAAAAAAGCACCCAGGCCAAGTTTTCATGACATCATTCCATCCGAGAGATTTTGTCCTAATGGCTTCCAACAAACCTTTTGACTACCACTCTGGGTTATGGCTACTCTTGAGACATATTATTTTGAGCTAAACATGCTCTAAACTCCGAAATAATAGCATTGAAGATAGTGAAGAGGATAATCGCTTGGAAAAAAAATAGATTTTGCTGACCTTGTAACAGATGCCAAGTCAGTTGCAGGTTCTTCTCCTTCCCGCCAATTTTGAGTTGGACGGAATGAAGTCACATTAACACAGCCTGGCTGCCAAGGCAGTTGCAAAATGGTGGCCTCCAAAGTCGCTTCTAAATTTCGAGACGAAGTTCTTAAGGATAGCAGGCACTTCAGAGGCTGAACCTTTGGTGAGTGGAAAAGCTGAATATTCACTTGCTAGAAGTGAAGACAAAAAAGTAAGCTTTTTGGAGTGACCTTCTCCTTTAAACTGAAAACATGTGAGCTAAATGCAACAAAATGTATAGTAAACCTGAGCCAGTTCAGTATGATTTATTACAAAATTTAAATCAGCCACAAAAAATTGTTAGCGACTAATATTACTTTGTGAAGGCTTCTGGAAGGGTTATACTTTAATAAAGCACTTGGCAAAAAGTACTATTTTGGTTTACCAAAGGATGATTCTTGTTACTGCTTAAGAAAACTGTGTTTGGTACAATAGGTGTCAAAATATTATGGCTTTGATGACATGATAATAGAGATATCAGCCTTGGTAATTTCAGGGATAGGGGATAACCAATCTCCAAATAATAGAGTTATGGGACTTCATTATCAAAGTGATGCCTATGCTTATTTTAAATTGTGTACATTACTCCTAAAATGTACGATCCAGAATTTTGTTTTGTGGGTAATAGCTCAAATTCATTTTCACCTCTATGAGGTACAAATATACTAAAAACAACCAACACTGACAATTTTAAATTACAGTGGAACTCTGTTAATCCAGTTGCCAATGGGCCACAAAAATCTGACCACATTAAATAAGAAAATGACCGACTGACTGAGCTTTTGCTCAAGCCAGAATAAAGTGGCCGTAATAACAAGGTGGCTATGTGAATTGGGTGGCCATAAGGTGGGGTTCCTCTGTACTGATGAACATATAAGATGATCCTCTCAAACACCTACCCATAAAGATTTTGGAAAGTATAGTTTGCATAATCAGTTGGACAAAACATAACTTGGGCCCAGAACTGACAAGAGATATTCCATTTTATATCCCCACCCCCTCCCCCCAGCCACACTCACTACATAAGTCAATAATTACCACCTAACAGAAAAGATAAAAGTGCAGAAATAACTCTTTCATAGCCCTGTCTAAAGCTCGTGTCAACAGAGGAAGAGGGAGTGTGGAAATATAATAGAATAGCCCTTAGGGCCCATTTATATGGTCTTGGGTACCCAAGACAACCCTTCTCCTGCGTTACCCTGGCCAAGCTAACTTTTCACTTATTTCTTTGAAAATTCAACCAACTGTTTACATCTAGGGTCATGAACCTGTCTCACCCGCGAGACAACAGGGGTGGATGAGTTGTCTAGCCTTCACTCATGTCACACCTTGGCACCATGACAGGCGGACAACTTTTCTTTGTATAAACACTTTGGCTTGGCTAACCAGAACAACTCTTGGCATGGCGAGTATCACATGATGCCTAGATTTAGAATTTCAAGTGGAAATATCAATTTACAAAGAAGAGAAAATTAATTAACTCAGCAAAACCCACTGTGATTGAACGACTGAGGGAAACTCAAACAAAGAGGGATATTGCACATTTGATTATTCAATAAGGGTTATGAATAGTCATGTAGGGTCAAATTCAGCTGAATCCATGGGGAAATTAATGGCAAACAATCACTTTAAGATCAAACCAAGCTAGAATTTTCAGCCCACCCACAATGGAGCAATCACAACTGACCTTTGTGAATTATTTGATGCATGCGTATGAGACAGTCATTTTTCATTCTTTACAAGATGGGAGGTAGATGCCATTTAAACATTGATCAAATAATGAACAAAGGTCCTGTTGCTACAGAGCTACATTGTATCCCCACCAGATTAACAGAAGACGAGGTGTTGTAAACAGATCTTTGGAAGAACTAAAAAAAGCTGTGAAAACAATTACCAGCGGCCCGTGTTCCCACAGCATCTCTTGTTGAGTCAATTTGATGTATAGAACATAACTTTAAAATCTCAAAATAGTCGAATTAACTAATTATGGCTGCAAGTGTGAGAATTGTAGATAAATTTGTATGATTGCACGTAAGTATGAAGTTTGATAAAGAAACAATGGTAAATCATGATTTAAAGAAAATTTAATTACAATTCTACTTAACAATATCATTGGATTGCTAGCTTAAGATTCCCATCAGGTGATAATGCAGCTGATACAGCCTCAACCTATCACCTCAAAGAATTCTTGACCTTATAGTCCAATTGTTGAATAGCAACACAGAAGATGTCCTCTATTTTATTAGTAATAGATAATAATACAATCCTGGTCACAGGTGTTGGGACAGTTTATGGCAGATGACTTCACAGGCAGCCTCTCTTAAGAATGTTAACAAGACCGCATAAGCCCACCTATCCCACTCCCCCCTGTCAATGTTGATAAAAATCTTGAAAACAAAGAAAAACTTTGATAATAGCTTCAGAATTGCCACGTTTCAAGACCTGTTTGCCTCCTAGGACAGTCTTCTCCAACTAAAGTGACGATAACATAGATATTCACGTCTTATTCCAATAATAACGATTTTTTCAGCAATCATGTTCGCTTCCAACACAACTGTCTAACCACTTTATTGTCCTTTTTTTCCTTTTTAACACCATCTGATCTACTCTTCAGAATAGCTTTATTTTCCTTCAACATTGCTCGGGGTGAGGGGGGTCTATTATACTTGCCTCTATCCATCTTTTCCTAAAATCGTGGGTTTCTGGGTGCAAAAGGGGAGGTGTCCCAACAACTTATGGCCAGGGTTGTAGTTACAGGATAAAATTGGAATTCTGTCCAGCATTTATTTATGAACTACTTTACAGTACCCCGGGGGGGGGGGGGGGGAAACTCCCAGAAAAATTTGGTCGTGGAGTGCAGCCAGCTTCCCAAAACCCTTATCCTATTTATGACCAAAATCTGCGATTCTCCCTACCCTATTTATGACCAGACCAAAAATTTGATAGCCTATTTACCACCATTGTAGCTGACACAGTTGCCCTAAACATAATTTTTGAAGGCTTTTTGTTTATTGTCTCATCAATAATGATGAAAAAGTAGCTTCTTCTAAACAACATTACCCAATTCAAGACTAGAGTACAAAACCCATACCCTATTTAAGGCCAAAATTGCCAAAACTGATACCCTAGTTATGACCAAAACGGCTGAAAAACCGTACCTTTTGGGGCCACACATACCCCTATAGCGCATATTAGGGAGTAACCCCCACCCTGGGTCACAGTAGAAGTGGGTACCTGTCAAAAGCGGGGGGAAAGTGTTAAGGATATACCATGCCATCGAGAGTTGACCCTAAACAGGCCAACCCCCCTCTTTTGGAACTGCCCAAAGAAGTTGATCCCCAGGCCAGCATTGTAGTTCAGACAATACAGAGGACTGGATAAAATTTGAATTCTGTCCAGCATTTATTAATGAACAACATCACAGTACCGGGGGGGGGGTACTCCCAGAAACATTTGGTGGGGGACTGCTGCACCCCTTTGTTGATCTCTTCGGGGAAATCTTACATCCCCAAAGCTCGCCTCTAACTCCCAACATTGCTTATTTCTTACAGAGAAAACCTGTATTCAACAAGAGATACGGAAATAGGATACTAACCTTGTGTATACGATTCAGCATGTCTTTTCCACCACACGCACGTGGATACAGAACTTCAACTGTGATCACTTTCACAGTGCAAACTATGGCCAGCAATACTTCATCCACGTTGTTGTTAACATTATAGGCTACTGCACTTAGTGGTATCACCGAATCACGAACAGTAAGAACCAAAAGTCGGAACAACACCAGTTTGAATATGTGTAAAATCCGCCATTCGATGAAACAGGGCGTATCTAATCGATCGAAATCGATCATCGAAAATGTAATCGATTAATCGATAATACTCGATAACACTCCATATTTGTCGATTGATTAGTCAATTTAATCGATCGAAATCGATAATCACAAATTTTTTGTCAAATCGATGGAAATCGAAAATCAGAAACGTGATCTGATTTTATCATAACTCTGCGTAACACTTACCTCCAAGCTTACCTTCAAATCCGCTTGTTGATAAAGATGATGTTACTTCTTTCTCCAATGGTAGCTACTTTTCTTTTTTTTTTTTTCTTTTTCACCAGGATCACTGCTGTTAAGCTGTTTAAAGCAATATTTCAGCAGATTTCAGCCCAGCAGTCCTATGGTGCTGTGTACTGTGTACTCGATCTTTGCTGTATAACTTACGAGTATTGAATAACGATAACTAACAAAGAAATCAAAGGAAAACTTTTACGCGCATTTGTACTCTAGAATCGTCAGAATCGTGGTTAATATCCGGAGTCACTACTGTAGAAATTGGCAAACTGTCGTCAGTTCTCCGAGAATTTAGAAGGGTATTTTTTCGAGCGCTTATGGGGAGGCACGCATGGTGGCTTACGGAGCGTGGAGTGCTTGATTAGATTTATAAACCGCTGACCACAAAAACGACACCCTTTCTTATTCAAACAACATCTTTGATATCTGCCAATAAATACACTATAAGAGAACGAATTGTGGTTTAGAGGATCACAATTGTGGAATGGCCTACTAACCGAATTGAAGGATAACAAGTCAAAGTATATTTTCAGAAAAAGAATCAAGCAATTGTTTCATAATTAATAATGCCTGACGTTTGTAATATGCTGCTAAATTCCTAAACTGAGCCACCACGATGAGTGAATTACCAAAAAAATTGTAGTAACACTGAAAGGGAGTTCCCCTTAGAAAAGCGATCACAAGCTAACTGATGTAAGCAAGATTTGACTGGCAAATAAAATACTGAATAAATCAGCGAAAAGATAATCAGAAGTAGACTTAATTCTTGCTGTATTGTCCAGGCAAGTAAGAACCTTCTTTCCTTTACCTGCGGTGGTTGTTAAACCAAACTATAATCTATGGAAGGAAATATCAAAACATCTTCAGTTGAGGAAATCCAAGAAATACACTCCGTTATTTTCCTTCAAAACAATACTAAACTGTTCTCTTTTGCCAAGAGTTTTGATTCAAAAGTCGAAGAAATGTGCTTGCAACATATTTCTATCCTCAGTATGGAAGGACACGGACCTGACGGTTTGCGAATAGAAGAAAATCTTCCCCAATCGAAACGGCATTTCTTCGCTTTGTGAAACGAGGTGCGCGGCACCGTTTAAACCGGTCCGCAAATGATCCCAGGACCGCAAATGATCCCGGACCGCAAATGATCCCCGATAGGGACCGCAAATGACCCCGACTAAAAAATAACGAATGGCATGGATGGTGTGGACAAGGAATTGGCGTACGTGAATACCGATGTTTTTATTAAAGTCATCTTATAATTGTGATGGCTTACAGCTTGCTTTCTTTTTTTCATACTTTCGACTTAATTTTGTTGCTAACTACGATGTTATGAATATCACCACTCAATCATGAAAACACGACTTGGCTTGCATTTCTTTGCAATTCTCAGTAAAATTACGATCAGTGCAACATACCCTACATATCCTCCTTTGTTAAACATTGATATTTCGGAGTTATAGTTAAATCACATTTTATCAGCCATTAACGCCACCCGTCTAAAGTTTTAAACTAAAATCTAACCATGTAGCAACTATTAAGGAAGACGCTGTCACCTGAGTAGACCCACACGCCTACAACGCTTTATCACTCTGTAAAACACCTAGTGTGGAGCACTGGAAATTTGAACAAATTTATTTTGTAATTTTTTCTTGGTCGTATTCTGGCTTTAATTCCTCGGAAATGACTACTTCAATATTCTAAGAAGCCAAAATTCCAAACTATATTTATGAAGTTCAGCTTCATGACCAAGCAAGGCGAAGGCTTGCGCTACGTTTTGACAAGTTAGCTATTTGATAGATGTTTGATACTATCGCCACCGGGATTTCGAGAATGTTTACACGTGTTTTCTAATTCAATAGATAGTCTTCACGTGAAGTGTTTTTATCTTCATCAGGCATAAGAGGCGGTATATTTATAGCTGGTTACAATTAGAGTGCTTCGTTTAGAAACCAAAGCATTTTGAATTTCAGGGTTGGAGGTTGCGCAACACAAGGCTACGATCGAGTTTGTTGAAAAATATATACTTATCTCATGATTTTGAGCCTTTTTAGAAGTTTAAGCATTAGAACAAGTGCTTATGTAAATGCTTGTTTGTTTAGTACTGATAATCAGTTGCCGAGAAAGCCAAAGTAAGTTCCAGATGTTTACACTATATTCCGGCCGCCATATTGATGTACCACGGATGTATACCAACATGGCGTTTTCTCACTGGGCTCTGTAAATTTCTGGGAAACATTTACGACGAATTTCTGAAGTTTGGGGAAACGCACAGGCCTAAAACTTGGAGAAGTGTCTTATTTAGCTATCCTCTATAACGTACATCACAATTTCTTAGCTTTTTCCATTAATTGGTTTTTGATTTATTATTATTTTTTTCATTGCGTGACAGTGAAAACGATCTGTACCGTTCGAGGAACAAAACAGCAACTGTCGAATATTCTTTTGTAAAATGATAAAACATGTTTTTTAGTTCATAATTTTTGTACATGTTCTCACCTTCCTCTGATACAAATCAATGCCATTCCATATTTTTTGATCGGGATCCTTTGCGGTCCAATATGGGGATCATTTCTGGTCCGGGATTATTTGCGGTTCAATTTGGGGATCATTTGCCGTCCGGGGTCATTTGCGGTCCTGGGATCATTTGCGCACCCGTACAAGTCCTCTGCCCCGCCCCTCATTTACACTCATTTCATATTCGAGCCTCGATTCAATGTTGAGCCATATAGGTCTAAGAATATTGCCGGTATATACTTCATGCTAGCATGTGTGAATTACAAGGACAGAATATAGCAGGACAAAAATCCAAGTAATCACATGCGTAGAGCAGTGCGTACTGTTAAAACGAACTCGCGTGTATGAAGTCGCAATAATCGATGGGATCACCGCTGAAAACTTGCATATTCGGCTGCGGAAGAGTCAGTGCTGCTGTACTTTGCTGCTGATGACGTACAAGCTACATAAGGGCTTGGTTATGTCGATCTTGCGTCTCCATTAGACGAACGAATGATGGATCTTGATGGCTACTGGTTTTGATTTCATATGGCAAACCTTCTTGGTTCGGTGTCATCCTATGGCGATATTCAGGTGCTTCGGGGTTCAGAGGATACTTAGATGGCTGTCGAGTTTCCTTTGGTTCACAGGGCTGCTTGCCTTGAGAACCGATTACTGTCTCGTCAATGATATTGCCTGGGGGGCCTCCCTCCATGGGCGTAGACGTAGACTTTACGGGTTTGAGTGCTGCTCTGACCAGCGTGACTTCATCCCCATGAAACAGCTCACGCTCGCGGTTTTCCTCGGCTTCTGCCTCCTCGAACACTTGTCTCTCGGCTTCAGCCTCTGCGATGTCGGCTTGCAGTTGGATTTCCGCTTTTCTTTGCTTGATTCTCAATTCTTCGATTTCGAGGTCGTGCAGTTTTTGAAGGGTAGCTGCCTTGGCCTCTAACGCTGCCTTTTTTCGCGGCGGACCTTGCCTTTGCGCTAGCGGTACTGCTTGTGCGAGAACCAATAACAGATCGCGTGTGGAACGAATCACGCGATCCGGCGTTACTTGCAGAATCCTCGGGGCCGACGTAAGCACTTTGAGCTGTCAACAACTTTTGAGCGTCTGGTTGCATGATCCATGAAGAGATTTCTCTCTCTAGTTCCGACGCTAGTTCTACGAGCGAGTCGTAATATTTTCCGATTCTTGACGTTCTCTTTCGGTCTTAATTTGGCTATGATAAGCTGCATGAGCGATTTTGAATTCCTCTAGAACTTCGTTTAGCTCAATCTGGACTCTTTGAATGGCGTCGGCAGATTCGCGTGCGGAAAATAAGTCTATTGACCTTTCTTGTCACGTTTGCCTTCGCAAACCTGCGGGCGGCCTTTAGATCATCCGGTGATTGCGGTTTTGCGGAAGCCATTTTGGAGCGTTAATCCTTTATAAATCCGATTAAATGCGGTAGATAAGAAAACGACAATCGTGCGTTAACACTTGCAGATAACACGGGGTTAAAGTACGTTGGAGTGATTGACGTGCAAATTACTCAGCGAATTCTTCGAATTCCTACGCGGTGCAGCAAATTCGAACTAAATGTGAATTACAAGGACAGAATATAGGAGGCCAAAAATCCAAGTAATCACATACGTAGAGCAGTGCGTAGTGTTAAAACGAACTCGACAAGAACTTCTGACTGCGATCTAAACAGAGTTTAATTGACAGAGATCAATGTTCCATACAAACTCAATTGAAATGAATCACGTGCCAAGACGAAGGTAGAATTAAACCACGTGCTGTAAGCTTAGCCGTAAGTCGTATGATGTAAACCGTATGCCGGTTCGAACTGAAATACAATAAGGAAAATAGAAGCTAACGTAACTAACATACCGAAGTATAAAGATAAAATAATATAAATGAAGAAACTACCGCTAACATTCTCAATAACGTCCGTAACATGGAAGTGTAACATAATCGGCACTTATACTGACCGTACCGAAGGCTGGAAAACGGCTAATAGGCTACACGGTGTCTAACTTGGACGGTACTTTTATGGCAAAATAACCCTGTATTGGAGATATGTATGTAATCAAGCGCGATTCCGAGCATACAGAACTGACTAACCGATTTAGTAACGATACAGACCATTTGATAGGTGATAAAAGGAAACTTAACCGAAACGAATAACAATAGAAAACCTAAGAACTAACCATAAAACAAGGAATACATTATTCACTTTGGTTTGCACACGCACTGAACTTGACTTGATAGAATAGACGAGTAACAGTGTATAGAGAAACTATGGCCCAATGCCGAGGAGAAGTTGACGCAGTGAAATCTGCATTTGAACTGACCTAATCGAGGAAAACCTCGTGGACATATCTAACCAGAGAACACGTACACAAAACCTAGCGGTTATGACCACTTCCCTAACGGACATAGCAGCTGAGGGCTGGTCAACCACAGTAGATTAAGTAAGTAAGTAAGGCCTTGTTTGAAAGTGACAATTACTTGATAACATCTACGGTAAAGTAAGTTCCTGCGACAAAAAAAAAACGAATTAACATCACGTTTCAAAACCAACATTCCGGCCCCTTAAAGGCGGTACTGCAGGTAACCTTTACAAGGAGGTAGAAAAAAGGGTTTGAAACATGAGGTTGACTAAATGATAATACTATTACTTATATTAATTGGTAGATTATATTGTATTCTTCAAGAGAGTTCTGCAATCCACTGAAACTAGAGGACTGTCAATGTTCATAAGTTCCTTAATTGCTTGAAACGGCGGCTGCTTCCAGCAGCACAATCTTGTCGATTGGTCGCACGAGTTCCGATGTACTGGTCTTTAACTTGACGGAACGAACCAGTTCATCTCTGCGGTTGGTATACAGCTCCAGGATCCGACCGAGTGGCCAGGAATTACGGGGCTTGTTGTCGTCAAAGACCAGGACGATGTTGCCTACTGCAAAATTCCTCCGCTGCTTGTGCCATTTCTGCCGTTGCTGCAGTGACGGGAGGTACTCTTTGACCCATCGCCGCCAAAATATATCTGCTAGATACTGCACTTGGCGCCATCTCCGATTGTAGTAGTTGTCATGGCTGGTGAAGTTTCCGGGTGGAACAGTAGGCCCTGAGCGCAGCAGCAGCAGGTGGTTGGGTGTCAAAGGTTCCAGGTCACGCGGATCATCTGACAGCTTTGTGATAGGTCGTCCGTTGATTACTGCCTCCACTTCACACAACAGGGTGTTGAGGCCCTCATCGTCTAGCACTTGCTCTTTCATCAGTGCCTTCATGACCTTGCGCACCGTCCGTATACACCTCTCCCATATTCCGCCATGGTGAGAGCCGGCTGATGGGTTGAAGGTCCACTTGATATTCCGTTGGAGGAGAACGTCATGAATCTGCGATTGATTCCATGCGTTGATTGCCTCCCGTAGCTTGCGCTCTCCCTTAACGAAGTTCCCGCCGTTGTCGGATCGCATCTCCTCAGGCTGACCTCTCCTTACGATGAATCTGCGCAACGCACTGATAAAGGACTCTGTGTCCAATGAAGAAGCCGCCTCTATGTGGACTGCACGTAGGGTGAGACATGTAAATATCACGCCATACCGTTTGACCCTTGTCCTTCCACGTCGCACTTCGAATGGCCCGAAGCAGTCTACACCTGTGTAGGTGAACGGCGGTTTCGAAGGCGTTATTCGGTCTTCGGTAAGACTCGCCATCTTTTGTTGAGCTGTTGGCGCTTGGCGTTTACGACAGCTGAAGCACTCGTTGAGGATGGTTCGCACGGCAGATCGTCCGTTTATTATCCAGTATCTCTGCCTAGTGAGCGACAAAGTGTACTTTAGGCCCGAGTGTCCAGCAACGTGGTGGTAATACTGGATAAGAAGCTTGACCACGTGGTGTTTCTTAGGCAGGATAACTGGATGCGTTGCATCGGTTTTGATTGGCGCTCGTTGCAAACGACCACCCACTCGTATGAGACCTTGAGTTAGGATTGGGTCAAGCTTGAAAATGTTGCTAGATTTCTTCAACGCGTTCTGTTTGCTTGAAGTTGTCTGTTGGTCCGCTTGCTTAAGACAACTGAGTTCCTCCATGAAGCATTTGCTCTGGACGTGCTTGAGGATTTCGAATTCAGCGTCGTTCAGTTCCGCTATGGTGATGGGCGTGGTTGTGCCGGTTGACTGAATTGGACTCGTCACTCCTTTCCTTCGTTCCTTGCTAAGACGGGAGAGGTTTGACTTGTAACGGAGTATCCACGCTACTATCTTCTTGAGATGGGTCCAGGATGAAAACCGTTCAATGATTTCTAAAGCGGGATATCGAGTGGAAGCTTCGCTCATATGTACCACCGCGTCTTTCTTGACTTCTGGGTCATCATCAGGAATGGTAGCGTTCATGTCAACAGGTCGTTGTGGCCATGTCTCAGTTGACTGAGTTAGGAATTCTGGGCCATGTGTCCAGCGTTGGAGAGAGTCTGCTGACACGCCTCTTGATGCGTCGTCCGCTGGATTGAATTGTGTGTTTACGTATCGCCACTGAGAGGGAGAAGATGCGTCGTGTATCGTGGTGACCCGATTGGCAATGAAAGTCTGAAAGCGCCTGTCTTGATTTTCTAGGTAACGCAGGACACAGGTGCTGTCTATCCACAAGAATGATTGATTGATCGGTAGACTCAACTCCCCTCGAGATATTTTCTCTAGTCTTGTTGCCACGACGGCTGTTGATAACTCCAGTCGGGGAATGGTAACTGGTTTGATTGGTGCAAGTCTGGTTTTCCCATGACAAACGAACATTTCACGTTTCCATCATGACCTGTGATTCTGAGGTATGTGACGGCTCCATAACCCTGCTGTGACGAGAACTGGTGAAGCTGGCACGACGTGATCTCGCCGAGGTCTGGCGACTTGAAGCAACGGTCGATTGTGAGTTGCTCTAGTTTGGGAAGCTCTTGCAGCCATACTTGCCAGCGGTGTAGGAACTCATCTGGAATCTTGTCATCCCAGCCATACTTGTTACGACAAAGGTCTTGCAGGATCAGTTTCGCATTGAGAATTAATGGAGCGGCGAACCCCAGGGGGTCGTATACTGAGCTGATTATGGATAGTATACCTCTTCTTGTAGCAGGCCTGTCCTTAATGACAATACTAAAACCAAACTGATCGGAGGCTACGTTCCATTGTACACCAAGAGCGCGCTCCACTGGTAACTTGTCGAAGTCGAGGTTTTTGACTTGAGCTGCTCGTTCTGACTCTGGCAAGGACTCGATGACCTTTCTTGAATTAGACAGCCATTTCGTGAGCTTGAATCCACCTCGTGGTAGGAGCTCGCGCAGTTGTCTTGCGAGTCGAATGGCGTCATCGTCTGATCCAACTGACTTGAGGCAGTCATCGACGTAGAAATTACGTTTCACGGTTGCAATGGTTTGGGGGTCAAAATCTTCTTTGTTGTCTTCCGCTGTTTTCTTCAGTGCGAAGTTTGCGCAGCTTGGGGAAGACGCGCCTTCAAACAGATGGACTGTCATCTGGTACTCTTCTGGCTGATTGTTGAGATTTCCGTCTGGCCACCAGCGGAAACTCAGAGCCTCGCAGTCGCTTGGCCGGACGCATACCTGATGGAACATTGCTTCCACATCAGACATTAGGGCTATTTGATCTTCTCTAAATCTGGAGAGTACACCAGCAAAAGAGTTAGTCAGGTCCGGCCCTTGTAAGAGCTGGTCGTTCAGTGAGGTTCCGTAATGCTTGGCTGAACAATCGAAGACTACTCTTACTTTACCAGGTTTATGCGGGCTGAATACGGGATGATGGGGAAGATACCAGCGGGTTCCTAGAGGGCCAGGGTCTTGACTGTTCACTTTCCTGGCGTAATCCTTAGATAGCAGATCGTCCATAAAAACTTTGTATTTCTGATGGACAAGTGGTTCTCTTAGCAGTCGCCTTTTCAGCTGGAGGAGCGACGCTCTGCTAGAGTTCTGTTGTTTTGTAGGGGTGGCGGGTAGAACTTCCAGGGTGAAGCTATTTCGTAATGACCGTTTTCTAGTTTAACTGTTTCTTCCATAATGTTCAGAGCTTTCCGGTCGTTGAGTGACATAGGCGTTTTTGATTCATAGAAGGTGTCGCTAAATTCTAGGTTGCAAAACTCATGAAATTGTTCATCAAGGATCTTCTTTTCTTGAACAAAGTTCGCAGTGGACACTTCAGTGGTGGCTGCTCTGCCCAACGGGCCGTTAAGCACTCAGCCTAATACTGTTCGAGTAGCAAAGGGACCTCACTCCTCACTCGTAGAGCCTCCGGTACGTCACTACCGATTAGAAGGCCAATCTCAGCGTCTATGCGAGAGATGTTGACGCCTTTCAAATATGCCAGCGGTCGACATCCTCTTGCCGGGCGATAGCTTCAGGGGGAATAGGCAAGCTTGGCCTAGAGTAGACCTTTGGCAGCTGCACTGTGTTGTTCTCGCTTAGATCGAAGGCTTCCAAACTAACTAGTGAGCATTCAATAGGCTCGTTTTCGCCTTGCAGCGTTGTTAGTGACAGCTTCGTTTAAGTCCCTTTAAAGTTCAGTTTTTCCAAAAGGCTTTCGGTGCAAAACGACGTGTTTGAACCGGAGTCCAGGAATGCGTACGTTTCCACCATTTTGCCATGACCCTTTGCCTTGACCCGGACTGGAAGAATCGCGAGCCCGGTTACTGAATTACTTGATGTGGACTAACTGGACTTGATGTAACCATTGTTGGCAGAGTTAGAATTAACGGGCGGTAGCTCCACGCCTTTGCCTTGGCCCCCAGTTGGGCTTTCGGTTATGGTTGAAGCGGTTGACGCTTTTGTATTGCTTCTTGGATGTAGCAAGGTAGAATGCTTACCGACACACCCTTGTACGCTGCAGAAGCTTTCCTTTGAGCAGTCGCGCACGAAGTGACCAGCTGTCAGGCAGTTACAGCAGAGTTTATGGTCGTCCACGAACCTTTGCCTTTCCTGGAGAGACGGTTTGCGAAACTTGTCGCAGCGTGATAGCCAGTGGCTAGAAGAACATGATGGACACTTGGGTTTTTTCTTTGAAGTTTTATTGAGTGGCGGTTTGCTTTGAATTGAGAAGCCCCCTCCTCTTGGCAGTTTTCTCGACGATTTGCCGTTAACTTGCTTTCCCTTGTTTTCGTTTACTACCTTGCCGAAAATGGGATGGGTTGCAGCTCTTGCCTTAGCTGCCACAAAGTCCATGATATCTTTGACGGTGACGTCTCGGCTTTCCTTTTCTATGATACGGTCAACAGTATCGCGCCACCTCAATCTAATTCCAGATGAAAGCCGGTCGATTATCTTCTTGAGGTTGTCGGGATTGTCCAGTTTATTGACGTAACCAATTTCCTTCAACGTATTGACGCAGCTTGAAAGCTGGATGGAAAACTGCTCAAGCGCTGATCCGTCCTCAGGTTTAATTGATGGCCCCTCAATTAGTCGTTTAACATGCGCGGCAGCAATCTTGTAGCTCCCACCGTATCTTTCCTTCAGCAACCTTCTCGCTTCCACGTAGCCTTCTTCTTCTCGCATGGAAAGACAACTCCTCATTAGTTCCTGGGCGGGGCCAGAAGTATACTGCACTAGGTAGTACAGGCGAGAGCTTGAACTTGTGGTCTTCTGTTCCACGAGGTGTTCAAACGCATGTATGAAGTCGCAATAATCGATGGAATCACCGCCGAAAACTTGCATATTCGGCTGCGGAAGAGTCAGTGCTGCTGTACTTTGCTGCTGATGACGTACAAGCTACATAAGGGCTTGGTTATGTCGATCTTGCGTCTCCATTAGACGAACGAATGATGGATCTTGATGGCTACTGGTTTTGATTTCATATGGCAAACCTTCTTGGTTCGGTGTCATCCTATGGCGATATTCAGGTGCTTCGGGGTTCAGAGGATACTTAGATGGCTGTCGAGTTTCCTTTGGTTCACAGGGCTGCTTGCCTTGAGAACCGATTACTGTCTCGTCAATGATATTGCCTGGGGGGCCTCCCTCCATGGGCGTAGACGTAGACTTTACGGATTTGAGTGCTGCTCTGACCAGCGTGACTTCATCCCCATGAAACAGCTCACGCTCGCGGTTTTCCTCGGCTTCTGCCTCCTCGAACACTTGTCTCTCGGCTTCAGCCTCTGCGATGTCGGCTTGCAGTTGGATTTCCGCTTTTCTTTGCTTGATTCTCAATTCTTCGATTTCGAGGTCGTGCAGTTTTTGAAGGGTAGCTGCCTTGGCCTCTAACGCTGCCTTTTTTCGCGGCGGACCTTGCCTTTGCGCTAGCGGTACTGCTTGTGCGAGAACCAATAACAGATCGCGTGTGGAACGAATCACGCGATCCGGCGTTACTTGCAGAATCCTCGGGGCCGACGTAAGCACTTTGAGCTGTCAACAACTTTTGAGCGTCTGGTTGCATGATCCATGAAGAGATTTCTCTCTCTAGTTCCGACGCTAGTTCTACGAGCGAGTCGTAATATTTTCCGATTCTTGACGTTCTCTTTCGGTCTTAATTTGGCTATGATAAGCTGCATGAGCGATTTTGAATTCCTCTAGAACTTCGTTTAGCTCAATCTGGACTCTTTGAATGGCGTCGGCAGATTCGCGTGCGGAAAATAAGTCTATTGACCTTTCTTGTCACGTTTGCCTTCGCAAACCTGCGGGCGGCCTTTAGATCATCCGGTGATTGCGGTTTTGCGGAAGCCATTTTGGAGCGTTAATCCTTTATAAATCCGATTAATTGCGGTAGATAAGAAAACGACAATCGTGCGTTAACACTTGCAGATAACACGGGGTTAAAGTGCGTTGGAGTGATTGACGTGCAAATTACTCAGCGAATTCTTCGAATTCCTACGCGGTGCAGCAAATTCGAACTAAATGTGAATTACAAGGACAGAATATAGGAGGCCAAAAATCCAAGTAATCACATGCGTAGAGCAGTGCGTAGTGCTAAAACGAACTCGACAAGAACTTCTGACTACGCTGTAAACAGAGTTTAATTGACAGAGATCAATGTTCCATACAAACTCAATTGAAATGAATCACGTGCCAAGACGAAGGTAGAATTAAACCACGTGCTGTAAGCTTAGCCGTAAGTCGTATGATGTAAACCGTATGCCGGTTCGAACTGAAATACAATAACGAAAACAGAAGCTAACGTAACTAACATACCGAAGTATAAAGATAAAATAATATAAATGAAGAAACTACCGCTAACATTCTCAATAACGTCCGTAACATGGAAGTGTAACATAATCGGCACTTATACTGATCGTACGGAAGGCTGGAAAACGATTAATAGGCTACACGGTGTCTAACTTGGACGGTACTTTTATGGCAAAATAACCCTATATTGGAGATACGTATGTAATCAAGCGCGATTCCGAGCATACAGAACTGACTAACCGATTTAGTAACGATACAGACCATTTGATAGGTGATAAAAGGAAACTTAACCGAAACGAATAACAATAGAAAACCTAAGAACTAGCCATAAAAAACAAGGAATACATTACTCACTTTGGTTTGCACACGCACTGAACTTGACTTGATAGAATAGACGAGTAACAGTGTATAGAGAAACTATGGCCCAATGCCGAGGAGAAGTTGACGCAGTGAAATCTGCATTTGAACTGACCTAACCGAGGAAAACCTCGTGGACATATCTAACCAGAGAACACGTACACAAAACCTAGCGGTTATGACCACTTCCCTAACGGACATAGCAGCTGAGGGCTGGTCAACCACAGTAGATTAAGTAAGTAAGTAAGGCCTTGTTTGAAAGTGACAATACTTGATAACATCTACGGTAAAGTAAGTTCCTGCGACAAAAAAAAAAAACAATTAACATCACGTTTCAAAACCAACAGCATGCATATAGAGCACTTTATGTTTATACCATATATGGTATGTCCTAATATGGCAGAAGATCTACTCGTCTACACTTCCATACATTTGTATTCATTTACCTTCACTTTTATGCATTCGCCTTCACATTTATTCACTCTCCTTAAGTTTAATTCACATGTATTCACTCACCCTCACTTGTACGCACACGTACTCACCGTTGGCAACTTGCGAGGTCTGTGTTTCCAGATACCTCTTGTGAGGACCCCCCCCCCCCCCCCTCGCCCTTCTATTGGAGATATCAGAAAAAAAGAATATGAAAGTTTGTTGGCTTATTTGCCCATCTCTTTAAAACTTGGTTAGACTTAAGGAAACTGCAATTTGTTTTGTGGGGTCTTAGTTATGAGGACCTGCCCATTACTAAACCATTACTACTTTCCTTTTTGTGTTGCAGTTTGCCTCTCACTTGGTTTAAAGATTTAACATTAGCTAAACGTTTTTCTTGATGAGAGGTCAAATTCTTTGCGACAAAATTAAATAACTTCTGGATAGTGAATGTGAGTGCGTACAGGTAAAGATGAGTGCATACACATGCAAGTGAACGTGAGTGATTACAAGTGAAGGTGGTGTAGGTGAGTGTATACAAGTGAAGGAGAGTGCATACAAGTGAAAGAAAGTGAGTGCGTACAATTGAAAGTGGGTGAATTCAAATAAAGATGACTGCGTACAAGTGAAGGTGAGTGCATACAAGTGGATGTGAGTGCATACAAGCACAGGCGACCCAGACGTTGAATACGATTAATACGTGACATTATTCTGTTGGCGATTGCGTTACAATTCTAGCCGTTTATAAGACAACGTAAGAGAATGCTTCGAAAATTACTCTAAATGCTACATGTAGAAAACAATTTGAATAAAATGGCTTACCTTGTGTTTGCATTGCGTTATTTTGATGCCTCTGGGTTCCTGGAGGTGCTTTAGAGCCATTTAGGCGAGTTTTACTTTCTGGCGGTTTGCTTCCCCTAAAGAGAAACGAAAGGCGGGTGACCCACTGGCCCGACGGCACGCACTCAAAGCTCCGTAAATTCCACAAAAATGGTCTAATCTCGTCCAAATTGCCTCATGGCAGCCGTCGATAACTCTTCTTCCCATTCGCTTTCTCCCAAGGTTCCAAAGTTTATCTTAATCGCCCGAGAATCGCTGGTTTTCCAGCTCTTGCTTTCTATTTCTGCTCCGTCTCCATCCGTAACCGATTATCTTGGGCACAGGATTTGAATTTTTAGCTTAACGACCGGGCCATCGTGACAAAGTCGCCTCCAACCGTCGAGAGGCACGGGGC
Source organism: Orbicella franksi (assembly GCF_964199315.1). Taxonomy (NCBI): domain Eukaryota; kingdom Metazoa; phylum Cnidaria; class Anthozoa; order Scleractinia; family Merulinidae; genus Orbicella; species Orbicella franksi. Next base: position 24,457,954 of record NC_138151.1, read on the forward strand.
ATTTTTTGATCATGCAAATTGCACCGTGCCGCAGTGTTAACTGAAATTAGCGCTTAAAAGCACTGTTAACTGCAAACATACAAGAAGCAAACAATATTCAGCTGAATTTAGCGCCTAAAAGCACTGTTAACTGCAGCGAGAGATGGCAACGAGTAACTGACCAATTCCCTGTGCCTCTCGACGGTGACGGCGAACATCAGTGCATACAAGTGAATGCTGGAGCAAACAAGTGAAAATGAGTGCAAACAAGTGAAGGTGAGTGCATACAAGTGAATGTTCGTGAATACCAGTGAATGTGACTGAACACAAGTGAAGCTGAGTGAATACAAGTGAAGGTGAGTGCATACAAGTGAAAGTGAGTGAATACAAGTGAAGGTGAGTGCAAACAAGTGAAGGCCAGTCAATACAAGTGAAGGCGAGAGCATACAAGTGAAGGTGAGTGCATACAAGTGAAGGTGAGTGCATACAAGTGAAGGCGAGTGCACACAAGGAAAGGCCAGTGCATTCAAGTGAAGGCGAGTGAATAAAAGTGAAGGTGAGTGCATACAAGTGAACGTGAGTGCGTACAAGTAAAGGTGAGTGAATTCAAGTGAAGATGAGTGCATACAAGTGGAGGTGAGTGAATACAAGTTAAGGTGAGTGCGTAAAAGTGAAGGTCATTGCATACAACTGAAGCCGAGTGCATATAAGTAAAGGCGAGTGCATACAAGTGAAGGTGGGTGCGTACAAGTTAACGTGACTGCGTACAAGTGAAGGTGATTCCATAAGAGTAAGGGTGAGTGCAAACCAGTGAACATGAGTGCATACAAGTGAATGCTTGACCAAACAAGTGAAGGTGACTGCATACAAGTGAAGGTGAGTGCATACAAGTGAATGTTCGTGAATACCAGTGAATGTGAGTGAACACAAGTGAAGCTGAGTGAATACAAGTGAAGGTGAGCGTACACAAGGGAAGGTGAGTGCATACAAGCAAAGGTGAGTGCATACAAGTGAACTTGAGTGCGTACAAGTAAAAGTGAGTGAATATAAGTGAAGGTGAGTGAATACAAGTGAAGGTGAGTGAATACAAGTAAAAGTGAGTGCATAAAAGTGAAGGCGAGTGAACGTGAGTGCGTACAAGTGAAGGTGAGTGCATACAAGTGAACTTGAGTGCGTACAAGTAAAAGTGAGTGAATATAAGTGAAGGTGAGTGAATACAAGTGAAGGTGAGTGAATACAAGTAAAGGTGAGTGCATAAAAGTGAAGGCGAGTGAACGTGAGTGCGTACAAGTGAAGGTGAGTGCATAGAAGTGAACGTGAGTGCGTACAAGTGAAGGTGCGTGAATACAAGTGAAGGTGAGTGCATACAGGTTAACTGAAGTGAGTGAATACAAATGAAGGCAAGTGAATACAAGTGAAGGTGAGTGAATACAAGTGAGGGTGAGTGCGTACTAGTGAACGTGAGTGAGTAAAAGTGAAGGTGCGTGCATACAAGTGAAGGTGAGTGCATACAAGTTAAATGAAGTGAGTGAATACAAATGAAGGCGAGTGAATACAAGTAAAGGTGAGTGAATACAAGTGAAGGTTAGTGCGTACAATTGAAGGTGAGAGAATACAAGTGAAGGTGAGTGCAAACAAGTGAAGGTGAGAGAATACAAGTGAAGGTGAGTGCATACAAGTGAAGGTGAGTGAATACAAGTGAAGGTGAGTGCAAACAAGTGAAGGCGAGAGAATACGAGTGAAGGCGAGTGCATAAAAGTGAAGGGAAGTGCATACAGGTGGTGAGTACATAGAAGTGAAGGCGAGTGCACACAAGGGAAGGTGCGTGAATACAAGTGAAGGTGAGTGCATACAGGTTAACTGAAGTGAGTGAATACAAATGAAGGCAAGTGAATACAAGTGAAGGTGAGTGAATACAAGTGAGGGTGAGTGCGTACTAGTGAAGGTGAGTGAATACAAGTGAAGGTGAGTGCATACAAGTGGAGGTGAGTGAATTCAAGTGTAGGTGAGTGTATACAAGGGAATATGAGTGCATACAAGTGAAGGTGAGTAAATACAAGTGAAGGTGAGTGCATACAAGTAAAGCTGAGTGAATACAAGTGATGGTGAGTGCGTACAATTGAAGGTGAGTTAATACAAGTGAAGGTGAGTGCATACAAGTGAAGGCGAGAGAACGTGAGTGCGTACAATTGAAGGTGAGTTAATACAAGTGAAGGTGAGTGCATACAAGTGAAGGCGAGAGAACGTGAGTGCGTACAAGTAAAGGTGAATGCATACAAGTGAACGTGAGTGCGTAAAAGTGAAGGTGCGTGCATACAAGAGAAAGTGAGTGCATACAAGTTAAATGAAGTGAGTGAATACAAATGAAGGCGAGTGAATACAAGTAAAGGTTAGTGCGTACAATTGAAGGTGAGAGAATACAAGTGAAGGTGAGTGCGTACAAGTGAAGGTGAGTGAATACAAGTGAAGGTGAGTGAATACAAGTGAAGTTGAGTGCATACAAGTGAAGATGAGTGAATACAAGTGAAGGTGAGTGCAAACAAGTGAAGGCGAGGGAATACGAGTGAAGGCGAGTGCATAAAAGTGAAGGGAAGTGCATACAGGTGAAGGTCAGTGCATACAAGTGAAGGCGAGTGCACACAAGGGAAGGCGGGTGCATACAAGTGAAGGCGAGTGAATAAAAGTGAAGGTGAGTGCAAACAAGTAAACGTTTGTGCGTACAAGTGAAGGTGAGTGAATACAAGTGAAGGTGAGTGCATACAAGTGAAGGCGAGTGCATAGAAGGGAACACGAGTGCATACAAGTGAAGGCGAGTGCATACAAGTAAAGGTGAATGCATACAAGTGAACGTGAGTGCGTGCAAGTGAAGGTGATTGCATACAAGTAAGGGTGAATGCAACCCAGTGAACATGAGTGCATGCAAGTGAATGCTTGACCAAACAAGTGAAGGTGACTGCATACAAGTGAAGGTGAGTGCATACAAGTGAATGTTCATGAATACCAGTGAATGCGAGTGAACACAAGTCAAGTTGAGTGAACACAAGTGAAGGTAAGCGTACACAAGGGAAGGTGAATGCATACAAGTAAAGGTGAGTGGATACAAGTGAACGTGAGTGCTACAAGTAAAGGCGAGTGAATACAAGTGAAGGTGAGTGAATACAAGTGAAGGTGAGTGCATACAAGTGAAGGTACGTGCATACAAGTGAACGTGAGTGCGTACAAGTGAAGGTGAGTGAATACAAGTGAAGGTGAGTGCATACAACTGAAGTCGAGTGCATACAAGTGAAGGTGCGTGCATACAAGTGAACGTGAGTGCGTACAAGTGAAGGTGAGTGAATACAAGTGAAAGTGAGTGCATAGAAGTGAAGGCGAATGAACGGGAGTGCATACAAGTGAAGGTGAGTGCATACAAGTGAACGTGAGTGCGTACAAGTGAAGGTGCGTGCATACAAGTGAAGGAGAGTGTATACAAGTTAACTGAAGTGAGTGAGTACAAATGAAGGCAAGTGAATACAAGTTAAGATGAGTGAATACAAGTGAGGGTGAGTGCGTCCAAATGGAGGTGAGTGAATACAAGTGAAGGTGAGTACAT
>NC_138151.1:24464024-24484024 GCF_964199315.1 Orbicella franksi
CACTCCTCGTGTGTGCGGCCCCACGCATGCCTAACCGAAAACCCTGGGAAAGAACGCAAAACAAGTAAGCGCGCGAGCGTGACGTGCGAGCGACGAATGGCGATGCCGCGAGCCGCGAGCAGCCGTCTTCCGATGTCCGCGCTACTAGCGGCTCGCGGCATCGTTGCTCGCACGTCACGCTCACAGTCATGAGTCTCGCTCGCGCGCTTACTTGTTTTGCGTTCTACCCCAAGGATTTTCGAGGAAGAGAGAGACTACTCGCAGTTTACAGTCCGGAATATCCCGATAAATTAGGACATCTGTGATGTCACGAAACTCACGTTTCAACCAATGAGAATGCGTGTTTTGGTTGAAGTGTTGCGTTTCAAAACAAACCAAGAGATTCAAGATGGCGGACAAAGAGAGTCGCGAGTACTTTCCAATGCCATGAATGCGGACCTTCACGAGGTATAGATTTAACTCGAATTGAGTTAAATACTGTCCAAATTATAAAATAAAAGGAAAGTTTGTGTTCGCGTTCCATGTCACAGACAATTCTGCCCAGATAACGATTATCCTCGGACCGAAGGAAGCACCACAGAACGCAATGCGGGCCACGTTTGACGAGCTGCTGTTATCATTCTTTGGCAAGAGACCGTACAATCGGTAAGCATCTTTACTCTGCATTTTTCTAAGCACAGAAATGATCGATATGAGAATTGAGGCTTTCCTCTTATCTAGGGATTATCGGGCCGAAATCGACAGCACGCGCGTGTTCTTATATGCCAGCAAAGATAAATTGTAGATGTCCGAAATGTTATACGTTTTGGCTAAATCGAGGAAATGAAATCATCATTAAACAAATTTCACTAGTGAGAAATTCTTGTTCTTTTATACAAAATAAACTAAGCTAGAAAAAATGTATCCAAAATTTTAGTGTCGTCAGATGCAGGGATAGTCAAAAATTCTGTCAATATGTTCTTTGTAAATCTGAAATTTCTCCATTTTGGTATTTATTTCAAATATTTCTTGTATCTATTTGTTACTGTGCTAAAAGATATCATGTCTGATTTCCACATTTAAATTATGAAAACTTACATATAATTGCTGACTTTCACAAGTTATTTACCCAAAAATATCAAAATATAATTGCTGGACAGGTTGACAAGGGAGCATTCACAATCCATCCACATGTCCCAAGGTTTTATTATATATTTATTTAACGTATACAAAAAAAATTCAGTCTTGAAAGTGAAATCCATTTTATTTTATTCACTCTTTAGGTACTCTCGGCCTTGAATTTGCCTCTTGGCAGAATGCAGGACCTGAAACAAATCACAAGCGCTTAGAAGATTATTACATTGCTTACAGATGTCAATATTATTACAAATGTATTTTTCGTTTTAACATATGAATTTATTTTGAATGTAGTTACCACATTAGTCTCATTAAATAAGAGTGCCCTCAAGTGGTCTGATAACTCTTATGTTTTCTACTTTTTATTACATATTCTTAACCAAACTGCTATGTTTCCTGTTCACAACCAATTAATGTTTTGCATTAGTTTCACAATTACGGATGTTCAACACTCGACACTACATTCTAAACTCTCGTACCTTTTCAGTCTTTGCGTTCATAAAAATTATTTTGCAAAAACATTACTTTCTGGTACACTCAAGCTTCATGGGGAGGTGAAAAGAATCATCATCTACTAGGAACAGCTGCTGTGTGTATAGTTTTTAAACAATGCCAAAAAAAAAAGAGTACAATGCCCCCTACAAACCTTAACTTACATGTTTTCATGGTCCTCAACGTCTGGTAAATGAGCACAAACGATCTCTCTACCCTTTGTGCCATTCCTTGGGATACTGATAGCATCCATTTACAGGGAATCACTGCACTACCCCTGGCCTGTCTGTTTCGCTGCCACTTCTGTGCTGTAGGTGGTTTTCAACAGGCTGCTGGCTCTCCAGTGATAAAACTGGGGTGCACATTCGGTGAATCCACCAAAACAGAGACCTCCCAAATTTGTTTAATTTCGTCCGCGTACTTAGCGACGTCTTATTTCCTCTCTTTTCCCTTTGTTTTTTCCCCAAAAATTCGGCAAAGTGCCTCGAGCAGTCGAGTTTGCTCTTCCATGTACTTAGGAGAGAGAAATTGAAAACAACTGTCATAAAAATGAAGGAACGATGCATTACTCAAGCCTTATAACAACAGCGGTTCAGGTACACTTGTAACGCCTCAAATTCAAAGAGAGTTTACAAAATATCGACGTTGTTTACAACCGTGTAATTTGGCATGATGAAACTTTAACAACACTAGAACCAGTAAAAAATATACACAGCTCAATGAAAAATACGTGAATACTAGAAAATAACGCGTACACTTTACTAACCTTAATATTTGGCCACAAAATCGCGTCTACATCGTCGCTTGACACCAAAAAAACTCAATGATTAGAAGACAGTCAACGTTCTCCTACTACCAAAATGGCCGCTTATTCTCCTTCTCAACGTTTGGTCGCAAAAAGTCCTGGATAATGCTGGCCAGACTGTATGCGAGACTGGAAACAACATACTTTCTTTGTCCGCATAAGAGGTCCGCCATTTTCCCTGCTAACAATAGCTTCATGACGTCATGACTGTCCTAATTTATAGGGGGGCCACGGCGGAAAAACCGCTGCTCATGCGTAGTAGATTTCGGTTTGTCTTCCCGCCTTTCCATTTTCAAAATGGCGGACGACAAATCAAAACCGAACACGTCATTGTCATGGCTTTTGGCAACATCTTGCTCGCTCAAGGCAGTTACAAACAACTCGGCTACTTTAGGCAATGATCCGTGCTGATGTTTTAACTGTGATCTAGAGGATCGAAACGGTGTTGGCAGCTTTCTCAGGTGATAAAGACAGCTCTTCCGAAAGGAAACTTTAAGCTTTTTCAAATTCACCCGAGGTACCGTTTTTCCTTTTCTTAAGGTCGTGTCAAGTTCATTAAGGTTTTGAACCGCAATTTCTTGTAGCTTGTTTAATTTTACGGAACATATAAAATATGACTTTTTTTTTGTGCTGATGAAAATTTTTAAATGCTATTTGTTCATGGACTTTTGTATTGTTGTCTGAAGACAGAAAAGTGGAGGACGAATTCGTAAGCAGTGCACACTAATGCCTAATTTTGTTGTGTTTTTCGCTTGTGTGCTATTCAATCGTGCCTTGTTTTGCCGCTTCAGTGGATGCCATGTTTGCCATGAGCTGAAAACTTGTAGTAAGCTTATAGAGGTTTAATATGGCATTGTAGAAAGTTTTATTGTATATGTAATACAGCTTGAAGGATAAAATAAATTGCTCTTTGTTTATGTTAGCCCATGTTTGATATATAGAGGATATTACACGGTGGCTCGAAGATATGAATTTTATGTTCTCGTGGCAAGAACAATATCTCACGAGTGAGCGAAGCTCACTCGTGAGATATTGTTCTTGCCACGAGAACATAAAATTCATATCTTCGAGCCAACGTGTAATGTTCTTTTTATTATATGGAGACTAAATATTGAAACCAATTCAATAAAAGCAAAAGGCGGGAATCGTGACGTCATTGAACGATACGACACTCACAAAGGTGACAGACGGAAAATACGCCACTCGGGTCCCGGATGAAGTGGCGTATGGAATCTACGAGTGGTTTAGTTCCCAGTAAAACACTCTTCTCCATATAATAATATGGCTTATGCTACTTCGCACTTACTACGATTCTTGTTCCTTGGCTACGCAGCTTTCCCCGCAGTTGCGGGCTTCGTTATTGCAAACATTTCTCCATTGCGTTAACGAAAAAAGCAATCCGTTAAAAGGGGTTCTCGTTCCACTTTATACTAAATGCGGTCCCCTCTAGGAGGACCGGTGGTCCTTGAATTGGAAATGGGATTTCTGTTATTGTGAGGCCAAGTTAGCATGTTATGTTTTATTTCTTTTTTTTAATCTAGGGGGTTCGAGCGAACCTGCTAAAGCCGCCTAGATTCTTCCCAGCTAACCCGAGTGACATTCAGTCTAACCCTAGAACTATTCAGGCTAAACTCTCACTTCTTTTAGCCTGAATAAGGTTGGTCTGTTTACTGTTAACACACAGTAACACTTAAAAAGTCTACAGTCTGCATTTTAACACCTGGCCTGCGGTCAAAAGTCTGCATCTTACACTGACCACAATAGAAAGCATGTCTTTTTGCAAAAAGCACCATTGTGAGAAAACACATACATACATGCATGCATGCATGCATACATACATACATACATACATACATACATACATACATACGTTTATTTGAGAAGTAGGTTTAAAATAAGCAACTGTACAGCTGATGTGGACCTACTACTACTAAATCTAAATAAGAGAAACGGAAATTTACAATACAATTGTCATAAAGCTAAAATAATATATACAATAACGATAAAAAGAGTAATCAAATAATTTAAAAATACCTAAATTCAGGGTTCTTATTATAATTTACAGAGTATTCGTTTTGGAAACTGATGTCTCTGACATAGGTCTTGATCGATTTTATCTTCCTTTTAAAAGAAAGAGGATTTTCAAGCTGTTTGACAGAGTCAGGTAAAGAGTTCCAGGCGATTGCAGCTCTGTTTAAATGAACGACGGCCCTGTTCAGTTCTTGGCCTAGATACAACAACATTTAACGATTTCCTAAGACTATAAGAAGAAGCGTTTTTAACAACTAGACTATTAACATCATCTAAAACTAGATTATAAAAAGCTCTATGCGTTAAATTTAGAATACGAGAACAATAAAAATATTTTAACGGCATCCAATTTGCATTTATAAGTACTGTTTCGTCTTCCATGTCTCTTGGTAGTTTATGGATAAGTCTTGCTGCTCTGAGGTGGATTAGTTCTAGATCTTTCATCAAATAATCTGAACAAGAGCCCCACACAGCCATACCATATAAGACGCTTGGGATGACCGTTTTGTAATAAATTGTTTCTAGTGTGGCTTTTCGTAAAAAGCTTATGCGTCTTAACATTTTAACTTCAGAGCTGTATGAGGTAGAGACAGATTTTACATGATAGGCCCAGGAGAGTCTTACATCAATGGCTATACCAAGACATACAGAAAACGATCTGTATTCAATGGTTTTGTCTCCCCAGAATAAATCCTTCAGAGGGCCAATAAAGGGTTTTGTATCCAAGAGTAATGCATCACATTTCCCTTCATGAATAATTAATCTATTCTTTTGGCACCAGGTTTGTAGCTGATCTAATATCACCTGGAGAGCTATAGCAACCTCATCAGTAGTATTACCAATGGTATAAATGGTAGTGTCGTCAGCATACATGTAAACTTCGCCACTTCTAATGCTGTCTGGAAGATCATTTACATAAGTAATAAAAAGCCTAGGTCCCAACAGGGAACCCTGAGGGACCCCAATTTTTACAGGTTTAGATTCCGAAAATGCACCATCTATTTGTGTCAATTGGCTTCTATTTGCTAAATAATCCATCAGCCATATCCACATATCATCTGACACTCCCAGGGCCTTAAGTTTCTCACCCAGAATGACATGATCTACACAATCAAAGGCTTTCCTAAAGTCAATGAACAAAACGCCTACTTTAAGCCCATCGTCCAAGGCTTCTTTCCACACTTCAGTAAGGTGCAACAAAAGGCTTTCTGTAGAATGATCCTTCCTAAATCCCCATTGTCTATCAGATAGGAGATTGTGAGAGGTCAAATGATTATCAAAAGATCTACAAACCACCCTTTCCAAAATTTTGCTAGGAACATTTAGGAGTGATATAGGTCTATAGTTATTTACATCTAGCCTGTTGCCCTTTTTGAAAACTGCAGTTACCTGGGATTTCTTCCAACTGATAGGGAATTGGCAATCTGCTCTGCTTTTCATACAAATTTGAAAGAGCCCTTGTACAACAGAGGACTCACATAACTTAAGTTCTCTTGGGGAAATGTGGTCCAAACCCATTGCTTTATTTGGGTTGATGGATTTCTGTACAATCTCCTGAACTATGTTCCACTCCACTGAAAAACTAGACGTAGTAGGGCAGACTTTATAGATAAAGTTGTTGGTATCAGGGGTGAGTGGGCCTAAATCCCTGGTTAGATCTAGGGCTATATTTAAAAAGAAATCATTAAAATAATCGGCCTTCTGTTTGCTTCCAGTAATGATGTTTCCATTTCTATCTTGTATCGGCCCACATTTTTTGATCTTGCTTTTCTTCAGAATGCGGTTTGTAACCTTCCAAAAATCCCGTGGTGAGTTGGCATTTTCAAAAAGGTTAAGCCAATATGCTGCCTCTGCCTTTCTTAGCATTGCCTTAACTTTGTTCCGTTGCTGTTTGTAGCGGCACCATAATTCATCATTACCAGGATTGACATGATCTTCTTTTAGGTATTTGTATCGCCGATTCATAGCCTTCCTGATTTCTGAATTCATCCAGGGAAGGGATCCATCTCTGATCTTCACAATTCTTTTCTTAATGTGGTTGTCAAGAATGCTCTTGAACATAGATTCCCATAAAAATACACTATCATCAATATCTTCAAGAGCACCAATAATGTGCCATGGGGCTCTGGCCACATCAGCTTTAAGCTCATTTAAGTCTAAGGATTTATAATCTTTAACAAAGGCAATTTTTGGTTTTGGTTTGCTTTTTGTGAGAGCAAAAACTCCATATACAAGATGATGGTCAGAAATACCAAGGTCTATAGAGCCAGACTTGAGACAGTTTAAATTAGGGCTAGTGATGACAAGATCCAGTAACGTGGTGTTGTTCTTAGTAATTCTTGTGGGGGATTTGATAACATTCAGGTAGCCAAATATGTTTAGAATCCTTTGAAGTTTGGTTCCACATAAGGATAAATCTTGATCTTGATTAGGGGCAGGAAGTAGATCAGAATTTAGATCACCAATCAGCACAACATTCTTTCTTTTGACCCAGATCTTGTTTAACAGACCCTGTAAGGAACTGAAAAATGTCATATCTTTAGGTGGACGATAAAGACATCCAATTAGGGTTGACTGAGAGCGTATGGTGACATTAATCCAAACTGCTTCCAAATCTTGAATATCCCATTTTAAGTCTTGATGGACAGTTAAGCTTTCTTGATAGTAAATTAAAACTCCACCTCCCTTAGAGCTGGATCTATCCTTCCTGACAAAGTCAAAACCAGGTATTCTTAGTAGATTGTCAGGGGTAGATGCAGTCAGATGAGTCTCTGTAATACCCAGAATATGCCATTTCACTTCATTTAAAAGGACATGGACTTCATTTAACTTGTTGATAAGACCGTTTACATTGATGTGCCCTACCTTCAGATCTTTATTGCCAAGGGAGTCTTTTAACGATTTGTAGATATCAGTGTGGTCGACAGCAGGTTCTTGTTCGACTGAAGAGGGCGTGTTATCCAACTCCGGATGACCATCTTCATCCGACGAAACTGATACTTCAGCGAAAGGTAATACGGATAAGAGACATGTCGGACAGATCCAGTTGAACTGATCCTTTTGCTGATAATATTTATACTGGCTCAGTTTCACTTGACCGCATTTCATGTGACACCAAAGTTCACATTGATCGCAACTCAAGGCTCTGTGATTTCTAGCGATTTTCTTCGTGCAAACAGAACACCTTGACGAGTTAATTATCGGACCAGGGTTAAGCGAAACATCGCCACTTGTGAGGAGACGAGCTTGATGAAAAGTACTGTCCGAGGTAGCGTAGTAACAAATCCTAAAGGCGAAGTATTGCCTTCTACGTGGAGCAGAAGCAAGATCATGGCAGATCCGTCTCGCTAAATGTTGAAGTTGATGTATCGGCAAATTAACCACTCTTGCGAGATTAGAGGTAGCGTGATCCCCTAATGAATCTTCAGGAAGACAGTTCCAATCAATTTTCCGTCCCAGTAAAAGTTTGGAACCGAGAAGATACAGCAAAAGTACGGAGGTAAAGAATCGACATCCGTCCGCCATAACGACCGCTAATGAAAACTGCACCATCCCTCCTCCCCCAATAGTAAGTTTAAGTCTTGTTCCAAGCAAATACTGTATGCCATCTCTCCTAGATACTTTTAAGGAGAAAGTTCAGTAGCCTACACTGCAACAAAATTCTACTGTTTCATATTGTTCCAGATAAATTCCATACCCTTGCAGACCCTGCCACCAAATTTTGTTTACTCCCTCCCCCAACTTCCAACCATCCTAAGGGGTCACCATCTTATTGTGGAGGGATGGTTTTTGTATCCATGACCCTATGAGCTATGTCAGCTGGAGGCTTGTACTTCTGGTAGGTTGAAGGATAGGGACCAGACAAATTGTGATCACCTGGCTTTCCAGGTTGGGTGTTGGGCTGAGGGCTGATAACCCACTACTGTAGAAAATAAGACTGGCAGATAACAGAAGATATTCAAATCTCTATTAACATCAGTGAAGCAACAAAGGCTCATATCATAACAAATGCATTTGGAGCAAACCATCCTCTGAACACCCCACTGAAAATGCCAGTTCACCTTCATACTTTCCTTTTCAAAATTTTAGGTTTTGAATTAAATTTTTAAATTATCTCTTAATGGTTTCCTTTTCATCTGTTGTTGAGATCACTTTGTACATATACTAAAAACTTGTCAATCTCAGTAAATACAGGGTTCGTACCCTTTTTTAGAAACAAATTTCCAGGACTTTTCCAGGACTCAGATTGATTTTTCCAGGACTCTAAAATTCACATTAACCCTTTCACTCCCAAGATCTTAATGTTAATTCTCCTTACTGTCTGCCATACATTTCATATTTTTTTTCCTTGAGTTTAACAGATTTTCAGAACTTTCCAGGATCAGTAGCCCTTTTCCAGGACTTTCCAGTCCTAGAAAATGCCACAATAAAATTCCAGGACTTTCCAGGTTTTCCAGGACCCGTATGAACCCTGTAAATAACAGCCACTATTCACCTTGATTGCAAAGAATAAATTATTGTTAAATATCGCATAAACTTCCACACCAAAATATTATGATCTACAAATTTTTAAGAAGTCAAATCCCAACCAAGTTGTTTACCAAGTTATAATTTTTCTGTCTTCAAACGTTTTTCTTTATTAATTATTGGGGAATCCTGAAATACTTGTTCCATGCATTTGGTTCCGTAATTATCCCTTTTATTATTCCTTAATCTTTTTATGAAAGGGACATATCATTTAGTATCCTCTCCAAGGAAGATGGCATTCATTTCATCCAGGAAAAAAACTTCTTCACGTTGATGTACATGGCCACGTCACACTGTCCCCAGCCAGAGAATCAAGTCATTGAACGACAGGAGGAGAGCTGTGAAAATCTGAGGTCTAACTGTCTAAAAAAAGGGGAAAAAATGTAAAATTAAATTAAGCTATACTTTGGCTTCATCCTTTGAATACTTATTACATTGCAAGAAGAAATGTCATTAACTTAGTATCTGCACTGTTCATACGTTATACAATACTGCGTAGAGCATTGAAGACTACGCAACTTCTTTCAACCTATATTGTGAATACCTCAGTCATTTTGCTAGCTTTGTAACTGGGAAATTTAAATCATGTAGTACAACATAATCATGAAGTACAACAAAAAGATTGTTACTTCTTGAGGTTTCACTCAATAAAAAATAAACAAATAAAAACATTTCGTTAACCTCATCATCATCAGACTAATTAAACCCAAAAAAGTCTGCCTTCAGGTCAAAAAATAATTTTACAAGATAACTTTTAAAAACTCTTTCAAAACAACGCAATTAGTCCATTCAATAACAACAAACCTTAGTGTACATCTGTCATATCAGATTCTTGCACCGCTGCAAGAACTTTTCAGTTGTAGACAACACAAGCCAGAGGATATATCCAAACGTAGAAAGAAATGTGTCACCTTGAATAGTATGCTGATATCCGGACTGGACATAAGTTGGCTACGCTTTTAAAACGTTCATTGTATGTAAGGTTTATATCCTGAAATCTACAAAATTAAGCTCATTTGTAGTACAGTGTCAACGGTTTTCGTCACTTATTTATATGAACATGGCAGACGAAAAACCTAACGGGTCTCTTCCCAGAGGCAAGTCAAGATATGACGGGTAATTCAAATGAGAGCGAACAAAATCTTCAACTTTTCAAGTGTACACTCATCGAGCCAAAAAGTTTCCGAAGTCACACGAACTAGAAAATGTTGCCAATTGCAAAAATCAACCATTTACGGAAGGAAAGGAAGGAAAACTTGGCTTACCTTTCAACATAGCTTTCCATTATGCTGTGCTCATTGTGTTAAGTCGTCTGTACTCCAATATCTGCAGCAGAAGAGTATTGTAAATGAGCTAAGCAGGTGCTTCCGCTTGGCACAAAATGAACACGACACCAACGGACAAAATAAATCACAACACAAAGAATAACACTCAAAGAAAGAAACAAAACCAGGCTAACATTTGCAACATACTTACTTTTGCTTAATCCGCATTCTCTGCGACAAGTAGAAGTTCTAACTGGGTAAAATCCACAATATTTCTTGTTGTTCGATGCTCCCGCTTGCAAAATATTCAGACATTTTCGAAATTCTCAGCGGCGAGCGCTTGACCATGCTCCAAGACAACGGTCAGGATTTTTCAGCCAATCAGCGGTTTTTCCGCCGTGCCCATTTATAGGGATATTCCGCTCTACTGACAATAGGGACTTTAAGCAAAGACAACGCGGACGGCGACGGGAACGCCATAAGATCAGGGAAAAGCCAAAAGGTCCACTGCGCATGACTGGCGGGAAACAAGTTGACGTTCTGCGTTCGGGCCCGACGTGAGTGAAGCTCATTTCGCGTTGTCTGAAAACGTGAGTTTTCGCTTTCGTTTCCTCTGCTGTGTCAACGCTAAATAACCCGTGTTACTAATTTCGAGGAACTTTAATGCTTGTTTTCTCTTGTTATGTGAGATATTTCATTTTAAAGAAACATCGAGAAATCTGAAGCGAACTCAAGCCAGTCGGCGAACATGTGAGTACCGTGAAATATCTTTTTGAAAGCTAATGTAAATAAAGACAACTTACATGAATTTCAATCGAAATTTTTCCTTTCGAGAAGTACTCAAATGTCAAATGGCTCATGATGGTGAGATTCTAACACATTTAAAAGGGTAGACAGCATTAAAACTTGCGTAGCTGTTTCCATTTTCAGTCTAAGATCAGTGGTTTACTTAGATCTTTATCAGTCAGCACACTGTTTTGTCGCGCCAGTCTGATTAAACATCTGCTGATAACAAGTTCGTTTACTTCATTGTACAACTCAGCGAGAAGGGGCAAGTTGCGTTTGTGGAAGCGAAATTCAGACCAGCACTCGTCGTCTTCAAACCATCGAAGTTAAAATCAGGAAAGGAATCATTAGACCGGTTTAAATCGTACAAGAGTAGAAGTTCGTGATCGTTTAACACACCTTCATCGTGGATTATCAAGAGTTGATTGCGAACTTCTTTCAATAAAGTGATCCTAGTTCATCTTGATAAACAGAGGACGAATATCGATTATGTCAATAAGCTTTCAGTGCGGAAACCGCGGTTTCCGACGGTGCCGCTTAATGTTTGTGAATTCCCGCCACAACGGCGTTCTCTCCCCAGCCTTCTCACAGGTTTCGGCGTCCCCGTCGCCGTCCGCGTTCCCGCTGCTTAAAGTCCCTATTCTCGTCCACAGAGCCTCCGTTTCTTTTGGTCACGTGGTCGGAGAAACGGAGGGCTCTGGTAGCAGCCATTACCAGATGTCCGTAAATCACGGACATCCGGTAACGCATGCGTAACTTTGGCCTGTATATCTGCTCATGCTCAGAAACTAATCCTGAGGGAGGGGAGAGAGGAATAGAGAGTATTCTTCAGATGTAAACAGATCGAAACGCTGATATGTGTTTTCACTTCGCTGAAGTTAGGTGATTTAGAGTTAAGAAGAGAGTAGAAAGCGGCCTTAAATGCCGTCGCCGCTTCAAACACGATTGCCAGCTTGTGTAATATTTTACCAACGGGTTTCGCGGTGCATTTTGTGGTGGACCGTCCAGAAAAATTCAGGAATCGATAGCTGTGTTCTTGTTGTTTCTTCTCTTAATATTCGATAAAAAGGAGAAGTTTAAAGAGCGAGGTGCAGTTGTGAAAGCTTTCAAGCAAAGTAATCAGGATACGGCATGTATTACGTCTATCGATGACACGGTAAAATTTGTTTATGGACACACGGAAGCGTTTGTGGAAATCAGCCGTGGAAATTGCATCACTGACCAGAGGATTTAAATATAAGCCGTGCTGATAGATGAAGGGAAAATTTTTTAATGGTAAGAACTATTTACTTCCTGGTTATTTACATAGGTTTGTAAGCTGCAGCAGAATGAAAATCTGTTGAACTCAGGAAAGTTTTGTTGTATTGGAGTTTTGCTCATGTTTCCTTGCAAGGAATGTAATAAAGGTGCTCACTTTCATATGATCTTTCATGTCCTCATTTTTTCAAGTAACCCCATTCTGTTCTATTTTTTTTTTTAGAAAAAAGGGTCTTACACAATCAACAGATCATTAAACTGTAAAAATTAAATCAATCGAGTAACTTTTATTGTGCATTATTTACAGAATTAATTTACATCAGTATTATAATTAAATAAATATGAGAAGAGAAATCTATTTTGCATATGGCTATGGAAAGAATAAAAAAAATACGTGTGTGGTAACCAGAGTATAGGGTAGCAATTGGCCTTTTGAAGTGGTTACAACCATGTTAAGAAAAACGCCAAGAAAAAAATAAAAGTCCTATGCCAGTTGTTATCGAGTGGTTATATATGTGTGCTGGGGGCTTCCATAATGGCTCTGCAGCAATTTTAATTAGCTTATCTGGAACATCTAATGATGGTTTTTGTACATTCAGGCTTGAGAAAAGCCTGTAGACATTACAAAACTAGATATAGGGCTATTCCAGCATTTTGTCCCCCATCCCCCACTGCTTTTGTCGATGTGATTGTTTTTGTTCATTTTATACCTTTCAACCAGCTTATATAAAGCTTAATCTTTTGGGTGCTTTCAACAACAACAACAACACCAATTTATTTTAGTATTCCCATATGAGTACATGGTGTTACCAAAAATATAATACAGCTAAAATGATGTAACTATAACATTAGTATCTGGCATTTGTATACATGTAGAGGTTCCTGATGTGAAGAGAGTGATTCATATTAGTGTGCCTCAATGCACATTAAGGAAGATTTTTTTTTAGGAAACTGCATGAACAAAATGAATGGGAAACAATGCAATGTCATTGTTCTTTTACAATTCATGTTACTTCATGGTAATAAGGCTCTTCAGTCTGTTATACAACCATGTGTAACAACAAATCTCAATGTACACTTTCTACGTCTTGTGGTTGATCAGAACATCAGCCACATAGCTTTACTATCAACAATGGTTCTTTCTTCATGGTTTCTTTCTCAATGGTTTCTTTCTCCTTTTTCTTCAGTATTATTTATTGAACTGCAAGAGCAACATTCCTATTTGAATTATCCATAAATGGTCATCCTTCAAGGAATTTATGTAGCACTATTATGGTCTGAAAATTAACAAAGAATAGTAAATAATGGCAGGAAATAAATTATCTTTCAAAGGCTAACAAAACGATTATGATATTTTTCTTATGGGGATATTAATGTAACTCTGTACACCTTTAATGTTTGATTTGTTTTTAGTAGAGATAATTCCCACATTACATTTGGAAACCCACTAGTCCTGATGATTTGTTATCAGTTATACATGTATAAATAATTGTCTCTTATATTTGTTCACAGTTATTTGCATGGATGATAAATTATTGTTATTTACTGATTAATGTTATTGTGACGGAATAAAGTTTTGCTAGTTGCAGTTGCTTCCTAACTAAAGTGGGGAGAGAGGAAAGGGCCTCAAATTTCAGCTATGGTTATCTATGGTTATTTACCTTTACACATCATTTCCACAAGTAAATTATAAAAAAAAAAATAATAATAAATTTGGGTGAAGGCTCTAAAGCAAACTAACTCTTGCCTGACCACAAAAGGTTTGTTCGTGTTTTTTGGGGGGAGACTATAGGGGAGGTCTCAATAATAAAGAGAGGGGAGCTAAAAAAAAAGATATTATATATATCTATAACAGCAGAAGCTTCTTAACAGATAGTAAAAGATACATACATAACAATATGTGGAAGAAACAAACCAAACTTCATGTTCAGACCATTTGCTACAGCATCCAGGTACGTAGCAGAGTATTATAACACGGACCTTTGACTCATTTTGGCAATTTAATATCAATACATTTTGGACTGCTAGAATCTGATCTCCTTGATCTTTCAGAGAGAGAGAAACACACTCACCTTCGCATTTCCAGTGCCACATTTGCTTAGCAAGAGTGACATTTCTTCGTCTTTTCACCTGGCTCTAAGTTTCCTTTTGAGCTCTTCATAAAGGAAGACAAACGTTTCTTAAAACCCACTGCCGATTCGAACTTAATTTTATGATTTCTTGGGGTATGGTCAGCGACAAAGTAATTGTTGTATTAGCTGGTTGATTCTCCGAGTTCTAAACGTTTCTTCCCACCCTCTCCGCTGCTACAACAGAGGACGATGATTACGATCGTGAATGACATCGTTGCAGGCGACGTACTCCTTTGGTTACGTGGAAACTTTAACGATTCCTTCGGATCGATCGGGAAAGGTCACCATTTGTTTTTTCGTAAAGCGCGCCTGTGTCAACTGAGCGAAGGTGCCGCCATCCGGGCCGGAAGTAAAATGGAATGCGTAGAGCTTTGTAATTTTCATTTCTGCAGCGCATTCATTTTTTGTCAGCCAATGAAAAAATTCGAATTTTTGAGTGCGTCCAGAGCTACTCGTCAACGACATTTTAAGACGAGTAGCACTGGGGACGAGAATGCTCTGCTGACAATTCAGTTCGCATCTGATGTCAGTCTCCTTCACAGCCGTTTTTTGCAACGCTGCGAAGGAGACTGGTCTTGCGTAAGCATTCGCGGAGTATTTTGCTCGAATATTGCCCCTAAAATGTGTTTTTTAATTTACATACCGAGATGGCGAAGTTGATAAGTAATCGAAAAATTGGAAAACCTGGCTCTTTTCTATGGTTGGCCATTCGTTTCAAAATTACGACAGGGTATACGCGGGTTTTTCTGCCGCGTATACTTGTTTACATACGTTACGTATGGGCTTTAAGCTCATATATACGACCATTTAGATCGCGTATATACGCATTTTTAAAGGGCCACATATTTGCGTAAATTCAAGCGCGGGGATATGCGAAATAAGTACCCAAATATACGCGTCCTACAAGGACGCTTGTATACGCGTGCTAATTAACAATTAGAGCCGTGGCCCTTGAGGGCGAAGGGTCTAATTGTTTTAGTATTACCCAACTAGTCGGACAGAAAAGGTAATAATAAAGTTAGCAAATGCAAGTTGAAGAAATATTTATTTGGGAATAAAACGAAAGAAAGCGTCACGCTCGATGGCGCCAATTTCGCTACTCGATGACTATTACTAATAGTCCCCTAGTAGCGTAGCCAATCAAAATGCAGGATTTGCATTAGTCCACTAGTTGGGTGATACTAAAATGCGCGTATATGCGGGTCTCGTAAATTACGTTGTATATGCCAGTACGAAATGTGCCTTTTATGAGAATGGCTCTTCGTGTATGATAGCAATGAAAATTACTTTAACTAGAAATCGTAAATATGGCGGCAGTGGTGAAATGGCTTGTCTTGGTCTGTCTGCTATTTAATGTTTGTTACTGCAGCTCCCCCAGTGACGGAACTTCTAGAAACAGTTATGCGTCTTTTGAATGACTGTTCAAGATTTGATCCTAACACTAAGAAAGCGACGAAGCCGCGATAACGAACGCTAAATGCGGCGTAGCCACGAGGAGCCTGGGGGGCTCCTGCTCGTTTTCGCGGTTTTGTCGCTTTGTGCGCTCGCGGTCAAATTGCTTAAAAAATTGCTAAACCTCCAAGCTACGCAGGCTAATCCTTTAGTTGACTCATTGGACAGAGGTACCAAGGCGAGTGCCGAGAGGATACGGCCTCTAGAATCGCTGGTGAGACAAATGCAATATTTACTACTTAGATGGGAAATGCTTGCATTAAGAGCAGTTTCATGCACCTCAGTGTGTTCTCATTAGGGCTTTGCCAACTGTATCAGCTTCTAATGGAAGAGTGGGTCGTCCAGCCTATCATGATGATATATCAATACCTCAAGGGGAGTTTTAGGAAACAGAATGTGATTTAAGTGTAAGTCCTATTGGGTCTTCACAAAATAATTCATCTGGTTGGGTGTTATCCTCAAATGTGTCCCTGACAGCTAATATTTCCAGTATTACATATATCTTATAAAATCACCGCGTTCACCCATATTGGTTGTGCGTACAGCATGGTTATTCCATGCCTCAACTAGGAGGTTTAACTGGTTGTTAATTCTGGAAAGAAATATGTAATACAAACAGAACTGATCGATTATGCTGGTCGATTCCAGGATGCCATTTTCTTCCATCTGGTAGAACAGAGTGTAGTAGAACTGACCGAGTTCAATAAAGACTTCTCTCCAGAGACGCTCAATTCACTGGTTGTGTACAGACAACTCAGAATTGTTGCTTCCCCTATTAAATCCCCTGCGCCATAGCATAGCTCTTCCTACCTCTAAATTTTCATCCCCTTCGTCTGAACACACTCTAGAGGGCAATCCATAACTTTGCACAGCAGCTAAGAAGAGAGCGAGCCCAGTCGCAGCAGAATTGTTTGTTGCACAACTTAAAGCCTAAAAACCCTGTCAAAGCCACCATGTATTACAAACCTCCAACTGATAAGGCAGTGTAGTCCATCAATGTGCCAGAGAGAATTAGGTCCCCTGACGCGCGCTGTCAACACGCCTTGTGATGTTATTGAACCACCTCAAATCAGACCCTGCTGGGTCAGTTCGAAAAAACCTTTCCCTTACACGTTGACGCTGAACATAGATGTTTTTCTACTTCGCAAATGACCCAGCATGATACTAATACCAGAATTGGAAAACTCACGTCAGTCTTATTTCTCGAATCATCAGGGCCGGGTTGTTCGAAAGCCGGTTAACGCTAACCCAGGATTAAAAGTTAACCCAAATATAAATTTTTCTCTATAAAACTGTTTTCCACTGCTTATGCTTTGTGGAGTTTTAGATTACTCAAGTTCAAAACTGAACTGCAAACATTTCCCACGTATGTAGTAAGTATTGAATTTGTCTCACCAGCAATTCGAGAGGCAGAATTCACTCAGCATTCCCTTGGGCACCTCTGTCCTAAACGGTGAACAGAATCCATAGCAACTTCACGACAAACGATCAAGTTATCTGCCATGTTACGATTAGCGTGAGGATAGAATCTTGAACAGTCATGCAAAAGACGCATAACTGTTTCTAGAAGTTCATTCACTGTGGGAGCTACAGTAACAAACATTAAATAGCAGATAGAGCAAGACAAGCCATTTCACCACTACCGCCATATTGACGATTTTTAGTTAAAGTAATTTTCATGGTTATCATACACGAAGAGTCATTCTCTTAAAAAGGCACATTTCGTGCTGGCATATACAACGTAATTTACAAGACCCGCACATACGCGCATTTTAGCACACGTATATATGGGTCCTTGTAGGACGCTAATCTCGTTCCCAGATCTCTCGTGGACGAAGCCGAAGGCGAGATCTGGCCAAATCCGACTTGCACCACGTGATCGGCTGTCAGGAATGTGACAGGTGAGGCAAGAGCGCATGCCCAAAATAAATTCCCAAAATGGCGGAACAGAAAGACTCAGAAGACTGACTCACATGCCATTAGGGACTGCGCGTCTCCCAACCCCAAAATGCATCGGGAACGAAAGAATATCGAGATCGAAATGTATTGTGGGCCAAAATATAATCAGACAGTGGGAGCCTGGTCTCTAACACTTGAAACGCCTGGTTAATTTCAGCTTCAAAATGCAGATGGCGACCACCAGCTAGCAGTCCACATTTTCTCGCAATATTTCTGAAAGGAAACACGAATTATCCCTCGAACGTCTCAGTCACAGAAATTTTTGCTCATCAGATCAGTTGTGCACCATGGTATTTATTATCTTACAATTCATTGACCTATTTGTTACTAGTAAACGAACCTTAGCTTGTGTTGTCTATGTAGAAATTATATGTAGTTTCTTTAATTTGCTTAACAATGATCATAACGGCTTGTAGTGTATTAAATGCAGTAATACAGAATTTCATACTGTAATCCCATTATAATTCCACACACATACCAACATTGAAAGCCTGAAAATATATAATGTTATATATAATAATATTTATCTGTTTTTTGTCTCTGTAATGTTTCAGATTTGTTGCTTAAAAACAGTATAAACTCTAGAACAATATGAAATAACTATATTACAATATTGAAATGACAGTAGATGTCAGACATGTTCTCAGAGTCCAATTTTCCTTAGAATGTTACTCGAGCCATGTATGACAAAAAAAATATTAAATTAATAGTAAACTTGTTGCAAAATCAATATAGTTTGCACTGTGCCATTCATGACTTACATGTACATGTACATGCATATATCTGTGGTGGGGGTCAAGTTGATAAAAATCCTACGGAAATGAGCTGATATGATCAAATACTTATGCAAAGCACGATGCCCAGTATTGTGATAGCTCACTGAAGTTAAATGTGTGAAACACAAGACTAGTTTCACCTCATGCCAAAAATGATTTCACATGCTTATCCCTGTTCTATTTTGCAGAACATCAAAAAACATGGTCTAATATTATTATTAATACCAGCTGCTGGAATAGTCTTGAATGACTGCTCTGTCCTTTTTTTGCTAATAACAAAATGATTTCAATTGAAAGAGAACTGGCATGTTCCATATGGGTCGTCCAGAAACAGTTAGAATCAACTTTTAAAATTTCACTAGTCTGACTTGTAATGATTTCATATATTTTCTAGTGCGAAAATGTGTCCTACACTAAATGCTCTAAATAATGATATCATCTTCTCTATTTAGCAGAGCATCAAACAAACAATTTTGCCAAGGGACCTGTAGATCCAGGTTTTCATTATCCCTGGTGATCTTTTTCATTTTGATAGAAGTAAATTATGATGATGTTCATCACAATGAAGAAGCTAAAGACCTGTGGATAACATAAGCCAATATGGCAGTAGCCTGCTAGAAGGCTAGTGTCAGGTTGCACAGTTATCTCTAGCTGTTCAAATCGTCAAGAAAACATGTACAGCCTGCTACTGATCATATCACAAGATTATAGATGAAAACCTAGGTCAAAAGGTTTCTAAAAGCACTCTTCTATCTTTGTACTACACTAACCACATGTCCTGCATTTTCATGGGGCGGTGCATTTGTTCATGTTAAAAGGAGTATTCCTTTCCAACATTATTGTCTTTCTTTTGTTAAAGGATTTTGTGTTTGCAAACATGTGTTGTAAATATCAGAATAGTCCTGGAAATGGGTCATGAAAAAGGGTTTTACACATAATGCTCAAATTTGTTGTCATTATGCGAATGCTTGACGATCAAAAAATCTCACTATACATTGTGCTCAAACGACGTCGACCAGTTTTTGTCACTGTTGTGCCCGCGTAATTCTAGATTCTCTTGCCTCACTGTTATGCTCAAAATAATGCCAGCACAATGTGTAAAACCAAATAATGACCACTAATGTGGGTAAGGGAAAGATGGAGTGGTCATCAGTGGAAGTTGTGGCACTTCCACAATAAACAAACTAAAAATTTGTTTCGCATTGACAAGAACACAGCTTCGTCTCTGCTCATGGGCGACACAAAATATAACCAGACTTTGTATTGGGTCGGGCGTTGCAAGAAAATTGATTCTCTGATCACTGGACCTGTTAACCATCGGAAAAGAAGGCTGTACAAGGCTACCACAGCTGCGTTCACCAGAGTAATAACACCACATGTATCAGTGCAACTCTGTAGGGAA
>NC_138151.1:24486524-24679024 GCF_964199315.1 Orbicella franksi
ATCGAATGCATAGGTTGATTTAAGTTAGTTTAGCCTTGAAGTTCTTTGTTACTTTCTTGAAATAAAAGATGCTTCATGCAAAGGTATAAAGTAAGGATGAAGATTTGCCCAGTTACCCTTGTTGCCCTGTAGCCCAGTAGCCTTGTAGCCAATGTAGCCCATGTAGCCCTTGTTGCCCTTATAGCCCTGTAGCCCTGTAGCCTGGTAGCCTTGTAGCCCATGTTGCCCTTGTTGCCCTGTTGCCCATGTGTCCCATGTTGCTCTTCTTGCCCTTGTTACCCTTGTAGCCCTTTAGCCCTGTAGCCCTGTAGCCCTGTAGCCTGGTAGCCCATGTTGCCCTTGTTGCCCTTGTTGCCCTTGTTGCCCTTGTTGCCCTTGTTGCCCTGTTGCCCATGTAGCCCATGTTGCCCTTCTTGCCCTTGTTACCCTTGTAGCCCTTTAGCCCTCTAGCCCTGTAACCTGGTAGCCTTGTAGCCCATGTAGCCCTTGTTGCCCTTGTTGCCCTGTAGCCCTATAGCCCATGCAGCCCATGCAGCCCATGTTGCCCTTGTAGCCCTGTAGCCCTGTAGCCTGGTAGCCCATGTAGCCCACGTTGCCCATGTTGCCCATATTGCCCTTGTTGCCTTGTTGCCCATGTTGCCCTTGTTGCCCATGTTGCCCTTGTTGCCCTTGTTGCCCATGTTGCCCTTGTTGCCCTTGCTGCCCTTGTTGCCCATGTTGCCCTTGTTGCCCTTGTTGCCCTTGTTGCCCATGTTGCCCTTGTTGCCCTTGTTGCCCTTGTTGCCCATGTTGCCCTTGTTGCCCTTGTTGCCCTTGTTGCCCTTGTTGCCCATGTTGCCCTTGTTGCCCATGTTGCCCTTGTTGCCTTGTTGCTCTAATTAGTTTTTAGATATTGTTCGACCAAAATATGTAAGAATAGGTTTTGTCGCTAAATTCTAAATTACGATTTAAATGGACGTTGAGAGGCCTACAGGTGGCCGCTTAATAGTTGTCTGTGTTTACTATATTTTTCAAAGTGTTAAAGATTCTAATAACTAAGGTTTTCGATAAACAATTGAGAATAAAAAGCAGCGATATTAGAGACCATTAAAGAATGACGTTTCGACGGCTCCATGCTATCACTCTCAAATTCAAATAAGATACGTTATGTGAGTTCATTATATAGTGAATGAACGTGTGAAGGTCTCAGTGCATATGATTAAGAGATAAAAATAATCGATGAATAAGAATAAAAATACCAAGCGTGGTGCGCTTGAACTGTCAAATAAAAAGTTTTGCTTTAACGGAGTCAGATTGAGTGTTAAGTGTTGGTTTTTTGTTTTTGATGAAGAGCATTTCATAAATTAAACAATCCAGTTTCCGACGGCATTTCTTGAGGATTGTAAATTGGTTACGGAGATCTTTGTTCCTCAGATTGTGTACGTCCCGCAGGTGTTTACCAATGACAGAATGCTTGTGCTCATTAATGCGCTGAAATAGGTGTCGGCATGCGGCGTCGACAAAATCTGGATCGGACCGGATCACGGATAGGATCAAGGAAAAAATGCAAAAATCAAAATTTTGTTGAGCAAATTACACTAGAGTGACTAATGTGAGCAGAACGTTTTATTTAATTCAGGTGTGATATTCTTTTATTCTTTTATAATATCAAGCCAACTGGGAGCTGGTCACAGATGAACTTTTTTTGAGGCTGTTGGGTTTTGATTGCGATGATCAATCATGTCTTCATATCTTTCTCCGCAGTTCAATATGTGATATTTCGTATATTCACTTGCACTCTTCACCATCTACGGGTATATTACGAACTCACAATGTGACCAACTCCCAGTTGGCTTGATAGCTCAGTTGGTAGAGCACTGCACCGGTATCGCAGAGGTCATGGGTTCGAGTCCCGTTCAGGCCTGAATTTTTTTCAGGCTTTAATTTCACGACTGCTTAAGTTGTGTGTATAATTGCGATGATCAATCATGTCTTCATATCTTTCTCCGCAGTTCAGATAAATGATATTTCGTATATTCACTTGCATCAAAGGTAAACTGTCATAAAACGAGTCAGCATGTTAATAATAGGACGAACGTATGAATCGAAACACAAAAACTGAAAACACTAAAAAAATTAAACACCTGATGATTTCAAACAATTTTCGTTTTTGAGACAAGTCTATATTTTTACACGGATGTGAGTTTGGAATACGATATTTCGCACTGGAATAAAACGAAACAAACCAGTTGTATTTCAAGGAAATATAGCTGTTTCACAAAAATTATAGGAATGACATCGATAGTGTGAACGATAACGCAACCCGAGAATAAACAACATTTTAGGAGTTACGTCACGATTTTTAGAGTTAGTAAGTAAGTAAGCAAGCAAGCAAGCAACCAAGCAAGTAGGTAAGTAAGTAAGTAAGTAAGTAGGTAAGTAAGTAAGACTTAGATGCGGAAAGTCATTTTTGGGGTCGTAAAGAGTTGCCTTTAAATAGAATAAAACCTTAAAATGATCGTGTTCTAGGATAGAAAACACTTAAGAGGCAAGAACAAACCAAAACGGAATGAGGATTGTTGAGGATGGCAAAGATTAACGAGGGCTGCAAATGACGAACTTGAAAAACTAGGCTAGTTTTTTCAAGACGCGCAAATCGTGACGTAGCTCCTTTAAAGCAAGCCATGTCCATAAGTTTTCGTACGTAAGTTTTCTCATTAACTGTAACGCCAACTGTAATGCTCACATCTGACACGAAAATGTAGCCGAGAATTAGCTACTGATACGAACAACAATTTCAAAAACGAGAATGGGAGGTTCACGCAAGCGTCGAGCTAACTAACGTTCAAATATAACTACATCTGCCTGTTCATTACAATTTAAATTCGTTGTAAATTAAGCGGTTTAATATTTGGCTTTTTAAATGACCTCTTGTCATTCTCTGTAATTAATATGTTATTGCGTCAAATTCGGGATTTTTATTTTCATTTAACATATTTAGTCTTCCACTTTTATTTTTTATTTATTATTATCTTATAAACGATTTGATTTTTGGGGGGATTTTTTTTTCTTTAAAACCTTTTTTTGTCTGTGATCCGATCCGTGATCCGATCCGTGATCTGATCCGTGATCCGATCCGTGATCCGATCCGTGATCCAATCCGTGATCCGGTCTGGTCCGATCCAGGTTTTGTCGACGCCGGTCGGCATGTATAGCCCACATAATCTGCGTCGCACAGATCACATTTGTATTCATAAACAACGCATTGTTCGTTCACGAACAATGACAGTTATTTGACAGTTCAAGCGCACCACACTTGATATTTCTATTTTTACTCATCGATTATTTTTATCTCTTAATCACATGCACTGAGACCTTCACACGAACATTCACTATATAACGAACTCACATAACGTATTTTATTTGAATTTGAGAATGATGGCATGGAGCTGTCGAAACGTCATTCTTTAATATCGCTGCTTTTTATTCTTAAGTGTTAAAGATACTGTGTTTTTTTGTCTTTCATGTTTGTCTTGATTTATGCCAGTCTTATATTATATTTATTTTGACTCGACTTCCATCAAGCACTTTGGTGGGCTTTTTGACGTACCTGGACAACCCTAGGCATTTAAATGTTTCTAAGCTTTGTGTTGTCTGGCTGCTAAAATTGGTTTTAAATTGCCTGCCATCATAGTGAAGCAAACGAAAATTTCTCTCTAAACGAGGCACTCAGAATCTCTTGTGAATGGTTTCTTGAAATGGAGTATAGCTCTCTTTTCAGAGATTATCTAATGCCGTGGTTTACTTTTAAAAAGGGAGCATACATGCTTTTGGAAAACTTTCATCTGGTATTGTCGGATCATTTGGATAAGCCAAAAAGAAACACAGGACAGTTTAAGAACAAGTGGGTGGAAACACTGGAAAAGGTTAAAGGTAAATTTGGAATCAATCCAATTCTCAGAAAGGATGAAATTCTCAGGAAACTAAATTATACAATCCAAGATAGAATTGCTGGAAAAGGTTGGACTGCAATTTAATGAATTTAATTTGTAGGGCTAGTACAATACGTTAACCAACATCGACATGGAAAAGTACCTAACACTGTTTGTCAGTGAGTGAGGTGTTCAGGGCGCAATTACAACACCAAAAAACAGCATGATTACAGTTGAACCTCCTGTAACGGCCCCCTCTCTAACAACATTCACTTTTTGTTGTCCCAGCGGACAGTCCATATATTCACAACAGCCACCTGTCCACAACGGGGACGGCCACTTAAACGCATTACAACTGCCAATTGAAAATAACTTCTCAACAACCACCAGTTAATCAACGACTGATGAACAGTGTATACACCCCCTCCCCTCAAATAATTTTAAAAACATCCACTAAAATTGATGACGTAAATTACAAGGTGTGATGTAGAAGGTAGAATTCGTTAGGACAAGGACTAAGTTCGTTAGGACAAGTACTAAGGAGACAGGGCGTAAATGACTGACTACTTCACAGCATTGGGATAGGTACCAGCAGGAAGAAGGGCGAGAGGGAGAACCGAGACCACTTGGGGAAAGCCTGCGTAGAAACAAAGTAACAAGGCTGGGTGCGCAAAAAGGACAGTGCTGGATTGAGACCATGGCAGCCTTATGTGCCTACTGACGTGATGAGAGCAGATGATGACGACAAAGTGAGAAAAACATTAAGATAGTCCTGAGGATGGAGTTGTGGTGATAGTAAGGAAAGAAGATCCTCCAAGATCCTCAACTGGGAGCTCGTCTGCAAAGTCCTCATATCCAATCCCTCAAGCACCAGAGCACCAGAGCACCAGAGTCAACTGGCAGACATCAAACTAGTTTGTCCATGTCAGAAACCTTAGAAACTAAATTTGAAACAGAACTTGGTGGAAAAAATCCTGCCAAATGAAAATGCAAAGGAATTTGCTATACAAAATATTGGAAATAATGGACATCAAAATACTTGTGGGACATCCCTCACTGAATACTATCATGTTACTGCCCACCTTAGGTTTTGCTCTGCTGAGACATTATGTCTATGAATTGCTAAAATTGCATCAGGTTTCTATTTAGAATAAACAGTTTGAAAGCTAAGCTTAAGTGGCTTTGTTTATATAACCTTGGTTTCTTTTCACATTTTTTTAAAATTAATTCATTGCATCAAACTTAACAGTACAAAGTTACTCCAAATTTACTTTACCTAATTTCAGTATTCATGAGAAAATGCCTTGGTTAATGCCCAGCTTAGTACATAGGGACAAGGGCATTTGATCACAAAAAGGAGACCGAACCAGAAAACAAATTAAATATTAAATATAATAGAGTGGTTTTCAATTGAGTGGCAAAAGTAATCAGGCAATAACTTTGGCTTTGGTTTTGCAATATTTTAGATTGGCTAATTAGTGTCACTGGTAAGTAACTGTTTGGTTTTGGTTTTACAACACTCAATCGAAAACTGCTGTAAACAAATTAAATAACAAATAAAATATACAGTCAAATCTGAACAAAATTAATAAGGTCACTCTGATGAAACAGACCCATCAGTGGAAGAAAGTATTCAACATCCTTACAATTAGAGCTAATTAGAGCAATATTTGGGGTAGGTTTCCCCTTATGGCTGAACAAATTCCCTCAACCACCCCCTCCCCCTCTGAACATCCCTGGACCTGCCTTTATAAATTATCTATGAAAAGGAGGTGTCTTTATCATAGAGGTGTCCACAGCAATGAGTTTGCCTATATTCACTAAGGGTAGGTCCCCCCTTATGGCTGAAAAAATTCCCTCACCCATCCTCCCTGAACATCTCTGGACCTGCCTTTATAAATTATCTATGAAAAGGAGGTGTCTTTATCATAGAGGTGTCCACAGCAATGAGTTTGCCTATATTTACCAAGGGTAGGTCCCCCCTTATGGCTGAAAAAATTCCCTCACCCATCCTCCCTGAACATCTCTGGACCTGCCTTTATAAATTATCTATGAAAAGGAGGTGTCTTTATCATAGAGGTGTCCACAGCAATGAGTTTGCCTATATTTACCCAGGGTAGGTGCCCCCTTATGGCTGAAAAAATTCCTTCACCCATCCTCCCTGAACATCTCTGGACCTGCCTCTGTAAATTATCCATAAAAGGAAGGCATCTTTATTATGCTGGTGTCCAAAAGAATGATTTCATGAACAGAAAGCTGTATCTGGTGTTACAACCCTGTGAAAAGTTAAGCTGATTTTCAATGATTTTGATATAACTCTCCAACAAGACAGCATCATAAATGACAAAAAATTACTGATCTGGTAAATTAAAAGCCCTACAAAAACTTGGCTAGCTACTTTATAAAAGATCCCCATCTTGATTTAATATTATTTGTTTGCATTTATTTTGTTATGATGTTCTTTGAAGTGATCAGTAATTCCTAAGGATTGAGCAAGGCTCACTTTGATGAAAAATTAATCACCAACTTTAATGAAGTTGGTGTTCTACTCTCTGCAGAGAAAATGCCATAAATTTTTAAACAAGCGGGGTTTAAACTAGAATTGTGTTGGAAATTCTGTTTGCATTTTGTAGCGTTTAGTTCTTGATGAAGTGTATCATTCTATAAAAAACCTCCAAACACCACACGCGATCGAATATTATTCATTTAATTACTTGGGGTAAATAATAGCTCAAAATTCTACTATGTTTGTACTCACAATGTAAGCTTACTTAAACTAAAATAATACTTCTGGTAACATTTGCAAGAATCATCTGCAAATAAGTTTAATATTTAGTGTTGTTTGATAATTCGTGGAAAATAATCTGCTTCAATAATCCTTAACGCGTAATGCGTAGAGAAAATCTGCGCTTAAAACGCAAAAACGCCAAAATGGAAACGCGATGCAAACCTGTTATAATTCTTTGTTTATAGATTAACCGTTGCCAGGCCTTTAAAAACTGAAGAGGAAAACATGCCGCTCCAAAACAACTCATTTTGTTCACTTTCCCGCTTCGTGATTATCGTCCGCCATTTTGAATTTTAAGTACCCTATTGTTTCTGATTGTTTGATCGAGCCAATCAGGAGAGACCTTGTAAGAGCTGCGTACTATCTGAGAGACAGGGATCGAAGTCCAAGGTGATTCTGTGGAAAATGTGTTGTGCGCACGTGTTAGCATCGTGTTTGCCCATCCGGAAGTACTTATCAGTAGTAAGAAATGCAGAGAAATGTTGTTATCTGATGTTTATCAAAAAAACGTAGTCTGTGTTGAGGCTGACGAAGCTCACTGCATCGTGGATTCGTGAGTAATTGCCATTCAGTCATTTTGTGTTATGTAGAAATTTTATAAATTACTTTGTTCATTATTTCACATTTTATTAGTTAATTGAAGGTCCACATCAGCCTCACTGGCTGCTAATCTTTGTAACCTGCATTACTAAATTAAATGATGAGGATGAAACTTTTGTTGCACCTCGCCTCTCTCTAGTCTGAAATACTCAATATGTAAAGATGTTTAAGCAGTTGTCAATTTTATTGTATTGAATTAATAGAGAAAAAGTATAGACTGTGACTTTTTGTTTCAGTTTTAGTGTTTTGATCTCGATGTGGACAATATGTGATTTAATACATATTAGGGCTACATGTACAGGTATATTGTCCTAAGGTGGTGTCAAACACATAACCATGATTGCTTTCTACAAGTAATACATATCACATTGCTGCAATATACTCTAAAAAATAATTTCAGTTTGATTGTTAAACAATCACAGGTTGTGAACTACTTATGTAAATCTAGGAACATTTTGCCACAAAAACTACTTCCAGGAAGAAAAGAAAAATCTCCTATTTCTTGTGTTTTCCAGAATATATATTACCTTTCTTCATGATCAATATATCAACAGATATTTGTTGTAGTTGTCTGTTGCAGAAACTTATAGAAAACACAGTTTTAAGCATGCAAATTATTTCAATGTGTCTTCTAATTACAACAATGAACAAATTTTTGCAGAACACCTGCCAAAAGTAATCTTGTTTCCTCATTTCATCATAATGCCAGGATGTTTTGAACATGACGTGCACCAAATAAATGATCTATTGTTAAGATGGATTTTTTATATTTACTCACATCTATTAGGACTCAAAATGTTGGTTTTTGGTATTGGCAAGAGGGACAATTAAAGACTTAGGGGAATTCGAATTTATGAAAACTGGAAGTTGAGGTTACATGCAAAATAACTATGGAGAAAATTATAAACCAGACAAATTTCACTCATTCTCTCCTGAAGTAAATCATAATGATGCCCTCACCCTCTTTATAATCCCCTGGGGGAAGTAAGTGATACATGCATTATGCTCAATTGAAAGCACACCTTTGTTTCAGCCTGACCACTAGCGAGTACTACTGTATTGATATGTTGAACAAGATTCAGTTCCCTGTTGTACTGATTCAGTAACATAGAATAAATTGATCCAATTGGAGGAATCTGCTTTGCTCCACTCCTTTGGACATTTTGCCCCTCTCTCCTACAGCAAACGGCTGTTATTACGTCCAAAAGAGTTGGGCTCCCTTTGGCTTCTGTAAGTATTATCTCCCAGCTGAAGTCTCTCATAGTCCCGAAGGACTTACCTCGTAGTACTGATGGTAGATGACCCCGTGTGTATTTTTCTGCATTCTCGCATTCTTCAAGGATTTCTTCCAAGTGTAATCGCTTCAGGGAGTTCCTCACTTCTGGAATGAGCCAAACAGATGAAGCGATTACACTTGGTAGCCTCGACGAAACAGCCACATTGGGTAGTTTGACGTTGATTGTCTCAACAGGTTTGTTGCTTGCCTCTTTTCAACTGAAAAAAATCAAAGCGAAACGTAAACACCATGCGGACCTCTTAGGAAACAGCACACTTACGAAAATCAATTTTTCTACAGTTATCTTGCTTATAGCAAAGTAAATATCGACCAGTTCCAAAAATAATACTTCAGAAGCACTTCTCTTGTATTTCTCGCATACAAAAAGCAATGTTCACACAGCTTTATGAGTGAGTTCGCCGGAGGGAGACATGCAAGATGAAATTACGTGAGCTTTTTTTAATTGTCTTCCGCACTGCGTTCGCCAGATATTCGTCAAATTTTCATGCCCTCGAACAAACACATAGATCGCGCGAAAGAAAGGGAATCCGTAAAACTTACCTCTGGATTGTTCAATCCCGAATTGTAAATTACTTCCAAATCTTTCCTCCTCTCGTCTTTTCTTATCTACTTTTGTTTTTCACCAATCGCGGAAGTTTCCAGACTAAAACGTGAGTTTGAAGAAAGCTGCGGGGTTGTTTCAGTTCCACCATTGATCGCGGGGCTGATATTTCTGCTACTTGAAAACTCAAATAACTCTGATCAACGCAAAAAGCGCAGTTTGCTTCTTTCTTAACTGGCCCGATTTTGCAACTTGCAGTTGAAGGGGAACTTGACTTTTCTTTTTCATCATGGAATAACGCTTTCCCGGACTAATTTTGCGTGTTAATGCGACTCTTTTTTTGCCTTAGCGCGCAACAAGGCGAGGTAAAAGGGCTTGATTTTGGTGAGCTCCGAGTCCGCTTGACTTTCTTTCCTCCTTTCCCAAGATTTATCTGCGTTGTGGCTCATCTCGTTTGAAATGGAAGCAGCTTGTCTCGCAGATTTAACAGTGTTCGGTAACAGTTCCTGCACAGGTGCTTAGGAAAACAATCGTCCTCCTGTACTCTCACTTTTGCAAAATCGCTTATCAAGCGCTGTAATTTTACGGGTTTTTTTGTAATCCGAAAAAATCGTGAACCTCTGGTTGGTATTTGTTGTGTTGCCGCAAAGACGGCACAAGTTTTTGTCAAATGTTGCAAATTCCCCTGACTGCGCCATATTTGTAACATCGACACATTCAAGTTTGTCGCGGAAAACCGCGTAAATGTTCCAAGAAGGGATTGGACAGGAGTCAAATTGAGCAGCCAATCAAGAAAAAGAAATTTTCTTACTGGGCCAGATCTGGCCTTCGGCTTCGTCCACAAGAGATCTGGGAAGGAGATTAGTAGGGCGCGTATATTTGGGCATATATTTCGCATATCCCGGCGCTTGAACTTACGCAAATATGTGGCCCTTTAAAAATGCGTATATACGCGATCTAAACGGTCGTATATATGAGCTTAAAGCCCATACGTAACGTATGTAAACAAGTATACGCGGCAGAAAAACCCGCGTATACCCTGTCGTAATTTTGAAACGAATGGCCAACTATACTTTGCGATGTTGTGTTATATTTCTTCCTCTGGTTGCAAATTTCCAGTTTGTTGGTGAGTTGTATAGAATTTCACTGCATTCCATACGTGATAATTCGTTGGTCAATCACGTAGTTTAGTAATCTGATATTAAGGGAATGTGCAATGTTGTGTTTTCAGGGACTTCAGTAACATGGACAGCACCTCCTCCTCAGTGGACTCAGACGGATTTAGATGTCATCAGAACGGTCAACATGTCAGTGTTGAAAGGGAGTACTCAGGTGTCTCTGAGGTGGAGTTACACTCAGTTATCTGGTTCACTGATATCAACTACATTTTCTATATTGGATGATGCCAGGTACGACGATATTGGGATGATATCTGGTGGTGATCGTACTGTATTTAACAGATATGATTACCGAACACGTTTTAATATCAGTGGAAGTGAGATGGCCACCTTGATAATAAACAGAGTCACCGAAAGAGAAGAAGCAGTGTACCAATGCGAGCTTACAACGACTGTAACCCAATGGAGGTACAGAATACGGGTCATTGCTACAGGTGAGTCAATGAGTAAATAAATGAAGCAACTACACAAAACAGGCCCACTTTTGAAAGTGCATATGTAGGTCCCCAAAGTAAGTGTATTTTTTTACAGCAAACAACAGGCAAGAAGTAAAATTTTTTAACTTGCTGTATCAAACTTGGAAACTATAAGGGACTTCAAATACTTGTATCAGAAAAAGTGCCTCACTGGAGCTAATACATAAGTGATATAAACTTCACCCTGAACTTTCTTAAAAAGTAGATATAACAAAAATAAGTTTTGTGGATGTGTTACAGAACCTGGATTCTGATCTATTTGAGATGAGCTTCTCAATATACTCGAGACATAATTTCAAAGAACAACATGAGAAATTGCAAGACATTTTAATCTTGTTTTGGCCACAGGAGACTTGCAGTGTCCACTGCAAGCCTGGCCTTCTTTGAATTCAGATGTAGTGTAAATACGATGGCAAACAACATGGACATAAAAGAGGAACACCTCATAAGAAAAATTCAATATAATGAAAGTTGGGTTATTCCAGAAAAAATACACCCCACCCCGACGATTGGCAAACTGGAAATTCTCGCGGGAGGGGGTGTTGATGGCTCGGGAAATCCGGGAGGGAAGGGGGGATCTGAACATAAAAATTCTTCCTCGGGGGTCCTTTTTAACTTTAACCTCGATTGATATATTTTAACCACTCAAAAAAAGAACTTTGCATGGGAAATCTTGTAGTCTTTCAGTTGATAGTGTTCTTACCTCATATGCTTTAAGTTTACCTTCATGGGTCCTGTTAATCATGAAGAACCAGCGCGATAAATGGATAACAACAGCTTTATGACCGGATAAAACCCCATCAACTGAGCACGCAACACCTGGAACATTTTTACGGTACCCAGGCCACCCGTGCTTGTGCTTTGTAACATCCCCAAAAATGCAAAGAAAAGACAATTAGGCTGGGAGTCAGTTGTACTTTTCTGTGTTATTCAGACAACCAAAGAACTAGTTTTGCTGGCTAGCATGCCTATGCATAATTTGCGTATAATTTCTTTCTTACCTCTTACGATGTGTAACTGTAAAATCATGGATTTGATACCACCATACAAAATAATTAGATCTGCCAAAACAATTAGTTTTCTTGTGGAATCCAGGTTGTCCAAAATTATGCTCATGGTAAATGCCGCGATATACCCCAATATTAAGTTCTTTAATTATTTCATATTGAAGATTCCTCGTCAGATCTACAAGAGTTTTAAGCAGGTTTATCTAGGTTACTTCCACGTTGTTATCCATGTCTTACAATCGATATGGTAAAAGACAAGTTTATGGAAGCCAGAACGTGGGCATTACGCATAAAAACTTGAATGCTTGAAAGAAAGGCAAGAGTTCCAGTTGACCTACAGACCCATAAAGGTAACGGGGAAATTTGAAGTTAGTCTAGTTCGAAAAGCTTTCTTAAATGCATACTAACAGTCCTAACAATGGGGACTCGATCTTGTAAACATGTGCCAATGTGGGCCGTCTTGTTTAGTTTTTATTTATAATCACCATGAGGACTTTTTCGCTGTAATTTTTCTTACATTTACATAATTTTTAAGACTTACGGATTTCTTATCTGGTACATTTGTTGTGGTACAGAAAAAGGCAAATGGCGTTTTAGAGGAGAGTGCAAGATCACTCAAATGTTAAACACAATCATTTGAATACTGTATTCTGATTTAAAAAATGTTGACATTTAACCCACAAAATTCGCAATATTTGCCGAGCTTTTAAAATTAAAGTAAACAGGGATCTTTTGGATGAAATGTCATGTCTTTTCCATTGCCTGTTGTTTCCAGTTAGTGCCTTTAAAAAAAAATGGAAAACCGGGCAGGAGGGGGGGGGGGGTCCTTGAGCTTGGAAATCCGGGTGGGAGGGGGCTCTAGCAGTCTGGGAAATCTAGTCAGAAGTAGGAGGGGGGGGGGGGTCAAAAATGCTTACCATCCATTGGGGGATGTGTATTTTTTCTGGAATAACCCATTAAAACACCCCTTTGTCCACCCCCAGTACTTTCACAGCCACCGCAAAAACAAAAGTCTTGGTCTTCGTTCGCTTTGATTTTTTTTGTCTAGATAACAGAAAACTCAAGGTCCCTTACATAATTTCAGTCTAACTCCTTTTTGGCAAGGCCAATGTTGTACAAAGTAGCTTACAAGCCTTGAAACCTAAAAAACAAAAAAAGAGGGCTCGTTCTTTTCCCGGAGCCTGAAAGTGACTACCGTGCAATGGGGTCTTTGGTGTGCCAACAATACTTCAGATCAGCAGCAAATATAAATTTTACACTTTACATGATACTACTTTAATAAAGTGCTCACTCTCTGAAGAAACCACTTGACAGTCTGAAGACTCCTGATCAGGCGTCTTATCACCCAGAAATTCATAAAAAGTAACTAACTAGAAGCTTTATATATTTATGAATTTTGAAAATTACGCCCATAGCATTATTTTCTAATGTTTTCTCTTGAGTGTCATTGAATCATGCCGATTTTGCCCGAAAAAGTACATAATTTCCGTAGCTGGGGGGACTGCAACCCCCCTCGCCCCCCCAGCTTGTAAGTCAATGAGTGCATGTGTGATACAGGTATATGTTGACTCTTTACTACATTCTTTGCAGTTGAAAGCAGTATACTTAGCGATAGTGGCAATCAGACCATTATTGAAGGATCAAAGGTAACTTCATTTTGTAACGCAAGTGGTAAACCTGATCCCAACGTTAGTTGGACCATGGAAAATGGTAATGGTGGTGGAGAAGTGTCCTTTGAGAACCCTTGGGTTATTAAGAATGTCAGCAGAAATGACATAGGAACATACCGCTGTACAGCTAACAATGGAGTTGGAAACCCAGTGAGCCATTTACTTTATATCAATGTCACTTGTAAGTAGAAGAAGGCACTTCATTGGTAAATATACATGTAGATATATAACAGCATTTTCAAAACAAGCCGGGGACTACCAGAGTTCTGTCGCCTACTTGATTGTATATCTCCACTTACTCTGGCTATAGCAATCAGCTTGTGACAAACAAGCTCAACAGTGCATCTTATCAATAAATCTTTAAGACAGTAGAGTAACTTCACATTCAATTTTGCAGCAGTAATTGTTTTGTGTGTGTGCAGTAGGATGTAAGCTTGTTCAAGGGAAAGTTCAAAGGGTTCGCTGTATTTTGTGCCCTCGCATTATTGCGTTTTAGTAGCCATCTTGCAGTTTTAACTAAGTGGCTGGGCTAACTTCATTTCCATGTTGCTTCTAGCATCATGGCACTGAAACAATCGCGAAAAATTGATCTTTTTTCTTTTGGATTGAAAAAGTCATGCCTGGCAAGTAGGTTAAAAATTCAGCCAATACACACAAGTAATCACTTTATAAGTTGTCAGACTTCGTTACTGGGTTCATTCAACCATATGATTACTTTGTTGAAAGACAAGACGGGAGATCATGGCCCACAAAAATACTGATATTAAAAGACAAAATGGAAAGTCTTGAATTTAACTAGCATGAGCATTGGAATCTAAAATTATACTGCTAATGACTATAACAACAATTTGAGCTCGTGAGCACAACTATTTTCCTTTGGAAACATGACTGTATTGTTTTGTGGATTTCCACCTTTAAAACATGGATTTCAAATGAAACTATCCTGGCCTTTTTGAAACTGATTAAATAATAAAAAAGAATAATCTTTGTTTTAAAAATATAGAAAATTTGCATACCGATGAAACAATGTGAAAATTGAAACCTTTAACCAGTGTGATAATTTTATCACTTGATTCTTGCCAATTTAAGATGATAATCCTAAGCTGGCAATTCCGTATGGCATTTCCTAGTTTCTACATTTTAGATTTCAAAATTTTCTGGGAGAAGGAGGGCATGACCCCAGACCCCCTAGGACAAGGGGCCTTGCCTTACTCTTCCAACTGCAGACGCCTACTTCAAAACATTTTGAAACCCCTGGTATAAATCTCAGTGTGCGTATATACAATAACTTAACCATGGAAATTTCAGGTCACAGATAGTCTTGATACAATGCTTTCCTAGAGCTAGCTTTTGATAGTTCAAACAAGAGAGAAAAACTCTTCTGCATGCATTTTCAGGTTAGCAAGACTAAATTCACATGTGATTGTGTCATTCTTATTCACACACAGTCTTATCTTTGAATCATGATTTCGTATCATTAATTTAATTAAGAGTCAGTATGAAATCCAAGTCTTGAAGGTAATACAAATATAAACATAATTATCAAGACCCAGGTGAAGAGCTCATCTGTAGCTCTCTAAAGGTACACATTGTTTCAAAATAACTATACAAGAATGTTCTACATCAAGAATCCATTACATTTCAAGCTGACCACAGCATAGGCTATAAATCTGACTAAGCAAAATGTGGAATGTTTGTTACATCCCAGGTATACATGTATGTATTTGAAATTGGTGGAGCAGTGAAGTACCCTCTCCAAACTACAACACTGCCCACATAACAATTCTAGCCAAATATCAACAATACCAGCCACAAATGCCCATTAAATTGAAGTTCTAAGCCCTAATTGTGCAGCTAAAGCTCTTTATTTGCCATCTAAAGAAAGCACAACATTGTCGCGAAGGTGCAAACAGCCTACTGAGGTGACTTGTTCTTTACTTGTAATGTTCATCTTTGGCTGTTTCATGTACAATACTACGATGCTTACTAGGAAATTGCTACGCTTGTACCTTCGTTGGACTGACTTGATGATGAGCTCAGGCACACTTGCTTTAGACAGTTGCTACCTGTAAGAAGCCAAAAACTATTGTAAATTAGTTGTTGAAAATTCAGTGACAGAGATATAATTGAAAATACCGATGCTACACCTAAGAACTGTCAGAGTTGGGAGATTTTTCTTAGCTACGTGTACATTTTCTATGAGTTTGACACAAAACTTTACATTCATTTGGAGACTACAGAAAAAGAGTACTAAACTTACATTCTACATGGCTAGTGTAGTAATGCAAAACTCATATAAATGTGCCACATGTTCATTTCTTTTTTGCAATTTTAATTGTCAGTATTTGAACAACATGGAAACAGACAAGCTTAGATTTACATACAAAAACAATGTAGCATACATCTGAACGTTTTGGATACATCAATTTAAAAGTGGGAAATATATAATCCATATCCAAATACACTGTTTTCAAATAAACCAAATAAACCATTTTGAAGGGAATATAACCATACTATACTTTTAATGTATGCGCCCAAGATGGCTGCAACACGCTTCCTTGCTCCTCTAATTCTTTCGATTTTTATTTGTTTTTCATTTGATGTTTGTTTGCCTGGCATCAATTTTCGTTTTTCTAAAGACACTCCTATCTTATCTTCGAAGTTTTATGGTCTTCCACTGATCGTTACTACTGTGGACAGTAGGAACAAAATTACATGTTCGATTTGTACTTGGCACAAACGTGGTCATCTTTCGATTGCCGTGCCTTCGACAATGGACCTGACGATACACATGGATGTCGAATCTAATCCTGGTCCAAGTCCTTCTTTGACTGAAGGAATACATCGTGAACATGATGTCAATCCAGGATACAGGTCTTCGATGTGTTCTACATTAAAGATGACGAATCATGCCTATAACAACTCTACACTTGGTTCGCCATTAGTGCAATTTGTTTTGAGCCCTCTTTGGAACTGTTCACGAAATATGTACTTTCAAGGCAATTTCCGTCAAAGGAGATTTAGGGGATCTAGAGCTGGAAGGAAGGTTCAGGAGAAAAGAATGCGCTGCTCATATAATATTCAAACTTTGGTTTCAAATCCAATTTCCCGATCTAAATCTGCATATTCCAGAAAGAATTCTAATTGCTCAAACCACAGCAACTTAACAATAATACCGCGTCAACCGTTTGATAGAGGAAATACATCGGCGACTGGCCCTGTAAATTTCTGCCTTCTTAACACGCGTTCAGTAAACAAGACTCTTATCATCAAAGACTTTGTTGCTGAACATTGCATTGATCTACTTGCTGTAACAGAAACATGGTTGCAACCAGAAACTGATAATGAATTTATCATTCGCGATTTATGTCCTACAGGCTATTCATTTCATCATGTTCCAAGATCTGGCCCTGTTCGTGGTGGTGGAGTGGGCTTGTTGTTTCGATCATGCTTTAATATCAAGCTTCAACCACACAGGAAATTTATTTCGTTTGAATACATCGACTTATTATTGAACTCGGTTGATAAAAGTATAAGAATTGTCATTGTTTATCGTCCACCGCTTTCGAGTACTAATGGCTTTACACCTGCTATGTTCCTGGATGAATTCTTCACGTTCTTGGAACAATACGTTACTATTCCTGGCAGCTTATTAATAGTCGGTGATTTCAACTTTCACGTTGATACTTGCGATTCTCAACACGTAGCCGCATTCCTTCAGTTGTTGGATG
This sequence comes from Orbicella franksi, assembly GCF_964199315.1. Taxonomy (NCBI): domain Eukaryota; kingdom Metazoa; phylum Cnidaria; class Anthozoa; order Scleractinia; family Merulinidae; genus Orbicella; species Orbicella franksi. The sequence goes on from NC_138151.1 coordinate 24,503,724, forward strand.
TTTTCAATCTTAATCAGCACACAATTGGATCTACACATAAAGACGGTCACACTTTGGATCTTGTTATCACTAGATCAGATGATGACATTGTTTCTAATTTGTCAATTGATTCTCCTTTTGTTATATCTGATCACGCTGCCGTTCATTTTCATCTGATGCTTAAAAAACCAGTGTTGGAAAAGAAGCTTATCACATTTAGAAAACTTCGTTCAATTGACTTTGATAGTTTTGGTTCTGATGTTACGAATTCTAGTCTTTTGAGTCTCTTTTCCACACCGCTTCCGTGCCTTGATGACTTAATCAGTGAGTATAATGGCGTTCTTAGTTCCATACTTGATATCCACGCTCCTGTAAAAACCAAAACAATAACTCTGCGTCCGGCTGCACCTTGGTATTCTGAAGAAATAAACAATTCGAAGAAAGATCGCAGGAGACTGGAGCGGCGTTGGCGAAGGACCAAACTTCCAGTCGACCGCCAGTTGTTTATTGATCAATGCCGTGTAGTCAACTTTTTAATTTGTTCTTCCAAGAGAACTTACTACACTAAGCTGATCAGTGATAATCAGACGGACTATAAACTTCTTTTCAAAACAATTGACAGTCTATTACATAGAAAGTGTGTTATACCATATCCGCCCTGCAACTCGCCTTCGGATCTCGCAAATAAGTTCGTCGAGTTCTTTTCTGATAAGATCACCAAAATACGGGTCGACTTAGACAATGCAGCTCTCATCATCCATCAAGTTCCTGAAGTTAACCGGGTCTGTCCTTATACGTTTGATGAGTTCAGTTTGGTAGATGTTGACGAAGTCCGCAAATGTGTTGTGAAATTATCTTCCAAGTCATGTGATCTTGATCCTCTTCCTGGCTATGTCACAAGAAATGCTTTGAGCACACTGCTTCCATTTATCACCAAGATTATAAATACTTCGTTGCAATCTGGCCAAATACCCTCTCAATTAAAAGTTGCTAAGCTACGTCCTCTTCTTAAGAAGCCTTCTCTGGATCACACGCAGTTTTCAAATTATCGCCCTGTTTCGAATCTTACTTTTCTCAGCAAAGCAATTGAGAAGTTGGTTGCTAACCAACTGATCTCCTATGTTAACAACAACAACCTGAATGAGCCATTACAGTCTGCCTACAAACAGTATCATAGCACAGAAACGGCTCTCATTCGCGTGCATAATGACATCCTCACAGCAATTGATAAACGTAGAACAGTAATTTTATTACTTTTGGACCTCTCTGCTGCTTTCGATACTGTTGACCATGATATTCTCCTCTTCCATCTACAACAGCGCTTTGGAGTTACTAGCAAGCCGTTACTATGGTTTAAATCTTATCTGTCCAATCGCATGCAGTATGTCTCTGTTGATGGTGCAGCTTCCTCAGATCATGCTCTTCAATGTGGTGTTCCACAAGGATCAGTGTTGGGACCCATTTTGTACGTTCTTTACACTTCACCCCTTTCAGACATTGCAAAAAAATTCAACTTGAGTTGTCATTTTTATGCTGACGATTCACAACTTTATCTGTCCTTTCAGCCAACTATACCCAGTGATAAGGATTTAGCTGTGTCCAACATCGAGCGCTGTGTACGTGAGATTGATCACTGGATGTTGATTAATCGTCTTAAACTTAACAAGGATAAGACTGAACTTCTAGTGATCTCCGCAAAACATCTACTGAGACCAACCCTTCAAGAAATCTCTGTCGTCGATGAAACCATCTGCTCGTCACAGAAAGCAAGAAACATCGGTGTCATTTTTGACCATCATTTTCGTTTTAATGAACATATTGCAAGTATTTGCAAATCATCTTTTTATCATCTCCGTAATATCAGCAATATAAGGAAGTACCTGTCATCGACCACCACTGAAATACTTGTTCATGCGTTTGTTTCTTCAAAATTGGATAACTGTAATTCTCTACTCTATGGCTTACCAAACTGTCTTTTAAAAAAGTTACAGCACGTCCAGAATGCCGCTGCTCGTCTCATCACCCTCTCTAGAAAACACGAACACATCACACCTATTTTGTTTAATCTCCACTGGCTTCCTGTTAACTATCGTATCATCTTTAAAATTCTACTCATCACGTACAAGGCCCTAAATGATCTGGCACCTTCATACGTTCGTGATCTTCTCACTCCTTACACTCCGTCTCGTCAGCTACGTTCATCTTCTAAAGAACTTCTTTCCATTCCGCACTTCAATTTGAAAACATATGGTGCAAGATCTTTCTCTGTAGCAGTTCCTACACTCTGGAACACTCTTCCGTCTGACATCAAGAACAGCTCCTCAGTGTCCCTTTTTAAACATAAACTAAAAACGTTCCTTTTTAAGAAAGCATTTTTATAACTTTTTAGCGACATTTTTTTATTTCTACTTTATTTGTCTTAAGTGTTTTTAATATTTCTAACTGTAAAGCGCTTTTGAACTTTTAGGATATTGGCGCTATATAAATATTTTATTATTATTATTATTATTTATCCTATTCCTTAGGCTGGGAACTCTTTCTTGAGTAAATGAAAATCCATTTTACAGTATTTTTTTTTCTTAGTCCCCCATCACCGCCACTCAAGCTACTTTAAAAGTGTCAAAGCTTCAACCGTGTGCACAAAGATTGAAATATTGTTTGTTTCTAAATTGTTTGGTATTTAAATAGTTTGTTTCTACATGTAGGGCAATGGAAGCCACTATCTTGGGCTTGAAAATAAAGTCAAGATGCCTCTCTTATAAGATTGTATTAACACATTTTCCAACTTCCAATGTGCACTGCTATTTTCATACAAGTTGTTGGCTCCAATGTTTTTCAACTTTTTTTTTTACACAGTCAAATTCATGACTATAGCACGAGAACAGCCAATAATTATCATGTGCATCATTGCCGGACTGATCTGAAAAAATTCACAATTCTTTACAATTCTTTACAATTCTTTACCAAGGTCCCAAGGTCTGGAATTCACCGTTCTGTCCATTCTGTCCACTGTTCATAGCATTTTTGTATGCCACATACATGTAGACATAAATAAACAATATATTATTTCCTCATAAAGTCATTTTATTCCCTTATTGATGTATAATTTAACCCAAAGGACCTTGGCGGGATACTGATGGCTATTTTGCGTCAATTGGAACTCTCATAAACTCAATGCAGAGTCATAAATACAGTGCACTTTTCTTTTTCCCACCACGTAAAATCTACAGATCCAGCAAAGATTGTTACTGGTAGACACAAAAGAGAACATGAAGTTGCAGCACAACAAAGAGTGTCTCTTGACTGTCCAGCAGAAGGAAATCCCAAGCCGACTTATGCTTGGACTCCATGTGATCCACAGCAAAGTGTGTGTCATATGAGCACACTGATTATTCCTGAAGTTCTTAAGGATACAAACTACAGCTGTACAGTCGAAAATTTTCTGGGCAGTGATTCAGCAAATACCAGTCTGTGTAAGTAATAAGTAAAAGCAGATTACTTGTAGCCAAATGGATTTGCATCTGTATTAATCCTTAATTTTCATAAAAATGTTTTATAACACAGACAGCTGTAATACTTTAAGTAGATGTACAATATTATAATTGACTAGCTCATCCTGTAGTTACTGTCATTTTCTTTCAAAAACCCATTACATTACATGTACATCAGTAGTTGCTGCAGGGGATTTTGTCCATTGCAAGTAAATTCACATGTACATGTATAGTCATGCTAGGTAGCCCACTTGTATTGTCATGTTCTCCCCAAGAGCTCTCTAACCCTTATTTTGCTATCTGGTCAGCACAGTGAATGTTTGCTCCCTACAATAATGGACACGGGTTTTTGTGAATGTTTTGGTCTCATGGGGGTACACAAGAACCATGGTCATCCCCATAAAGTGTTTTGTTTCCCATTGCCTTCCCTCTCATACAAGTGGGTTGGTTGGTAGGGCAAAAAAGGAAATAGACCGAGGGTGCCTGAGTCCAGCATACCGTTCTCCTTACACAATGCTGTTTATTTAAAAGGCCACAATCAACCATTGCGGCTTGCCACTCCATCCGTAGTATTTTCTGTAATACACATATCTCCTGGGGGCGATAGCCACGTGAAATCCTGGGGGGCGAGGAGCGAATAGTGCGGAATTTTGAAAATAGTATATGACTTGATGGAAAATCAACAAAAAAATAAGACAACCAAAATTGCTTCAAGAACTGGTTTGAGGGTATGAAATTGTATACAGTCATGTATTTGTTTGTAGATAAAAGGTACAGTTCCTCTCACTAACTGAATTCATGGTTGATTATTAGTCATAGTAAGTGAGGTAATTAACGTGACCATGGTTATCACGAATCAAGAGTGTACTGATGGGGAATACAGTCAACTATGGGAAAAACTCAACAAAACGGTAACTAACTTGCTTATGTAAGGCACGAGTATGTACAACGTTATTATTACCTGTTACCATTGAACGTGTTCATTGAATTACTATAATATGTATTTTAAAATGCTTAGTAATAAATAGAATAGTTCAACATTTAAAATGCCGATTTTCAGATCGGGGAGATCTTTGCCGGTAAACTGGGTTATGAAAGTGTGGAACAGAAAAATATCAGGTACTGTATGAACACAGATTCAGATTGATTACATACTTGAACTTGACAAATGTCCATAGCTTTTTCTTTTCAACTGAATTAAATCCTGGGCAGAAAACATTCAGACGTTTTTTCGGCACGTTTAAGATGTGTTAGGACAGTACATGTAATTTCGGATGTTTTCTCCAGATGAGATTTGCTCTTCAGGATGAGAAAAACATGCCTCCATGTAATTAATTTGTCTTAATCTTCAAGAATTGATCAGGAAATGCTACAGCAGAGAAAAAACAAGAAGCTGACCAACCGACCAGCCGGATACACGTAAACGGGATGCAAACAGCGATTTTCATTTTACCAGGAAGTGATTACGCGGAAACAGAATGCAAACAACAAACGGAGGGATAGAGAAATTTTAATGTTTTGAAGAGTGTTAAACAAATGTGCATAGGTTTTGGTTGGGTTTAACGAACGGTTACTCGTACACACAAAATATTCTTCCCTTGACGTGATCTGATATAACCGGTTTTGACTGTTTCATCGAACAATGCATTCTCCATAAACTCATTCTCTCTTGTTACTCATCGTACAGAGAGACAAACGAAAAAATCTAACAGGTAACAAATTTATTTGTGTACCAACTGGAACGTCAAAACAAAAAACGAGCTGTAACGATTACACATGCTCAATGTCAAAAGAAATTCGCTCCACGTCATCAATTTTCAAATGCTTTGGTTAGTGTGATTTTTGACCATCTGAGAGTTTGTGAAGTGAAAGAAGCCTCTGTTCATTTTGGTCATCATTTTAGTTTGAACTTGAGTGTGTCGCTGTTTTTCTTCCAAGGTGCGGAAGTGTGATCGTTGATCTGGCCCTGAAGTTCAATTCCACTGTAAGAGAAAGCGAGGTTCTTTCTATACTTCGAGATGCTAACAAGAATGGAAGGTTTGATGATCTTTGTGTGAGTGCCATAACAGGAACACGAGACACTGGGATAACACCCACCATTACCACAACACCTACCAGTTCATCTGAAAGTAAGCAGTCCATTGTATATTTTGATTTTGTATTGGGTGGACTGGTGTCTTCTCCAAAAAACATTCACACTGTATAATGGTATGGAAATTTTGAATCATTTTTATTTCAATTTTGGGATGAGAGTCATAATAAATTACATTGTACATGCCAAAAGACTGTAAATCTGCTATCAATTACGTATACACCTCAATCATAAGTGCTCAACTCTATTTTTTCCCAAACATTAACTAAGTAAAACATGACAAATTTAAAACTAACCTGACTGCTTGAGATTAATTGTCAGAGCCTTGATGTAGGTATTAAGGGCACTGCCCAAAGACATAAGATTTAAACCTCAGGCCAGGCTAAAACTCTAGACCACTGGGCAATCTTTTGTCTAGTGTAGTAAACATCTGGCCTCTTGGTTTCCCCATTAGTTTCTAAATTTTACAGCAAAGGTGGCTGTAACTTCCATTGTTAGTTAATTGATTTTTCTCTTGTAGAATTACTATTGTGAGGTGACTTCTTAATGGCTACGTGTGCAACTCATTAGAAATCAACTTTATCGTGGATAACAAATTTACATCTCGTAAATAAGAGGAGTAAGTTTGAGAAGAAAAAGGTCAATGGGTGACCAAGTTAAAACCACTATGACATAAAGTGAATGTTGATCAATGTTGCATTTTGCAGGTACGACGTGGATTATTGTTGGTGTCGTCGTGGGGGTAGTTTTTGTGCTGGCTGTCACTGGAGTTGTAGCTTGGTATGTGTACAGAAAAAGGAAGTGTAAAAAGAGGGACCTTAAGGGTGAGTGTTTTACCTTAGAGCCGCTTTATTACGGCAGATGTAAGAAATCCAGGCAGAGCAATAGTACTTCTTGTTACTTTGGAATGGCTGTGTTAGGCAACTACCTAAGCATCATTTTGTTGATGTTCATAACAAGTAATGTTCTCCAGAATCTCTGAATCACACACTTTAATACCACAGTTTTTACTACCTAATTGGATGCTCGTCAATAGAACCTTGGTATTCGACAACTCCTTCGAGGCGTTATATTTGGCTTATATGTGACGGCATGCATGGGTGTGAGATATTTCCCTTTTTTTTTTATTTTGTTTTTTTTCTTCCTACTGTATCGAGTATCGGATTTCGAGACAAGTCATTCATCTCACATTCAACCGGCATTGTGGCTTTGTTTATTACGGTACTACATTCATAACATTGTTGTGATTAAAATTTCATTGATAACACTGACTGAAAAAAATCTCTTTGTTTCTCTTGTCCAAATGTTGCTTTGCTTTCGCTAAGAAGTCCACAACAATGGATCTCAAGGAGAAGCAGGGTAAGTGTTTTACGTCGGCCTTTGTACTAAATATGTTGTCTCCTATGGATAGTGATATACTAGTAACGTTAGTACAGTTGTCTTCTGTGCGCTGAAATAATATTATGACTTAATATTGCTCCATTTGAGACTATGTATCCTATGTTAAGTCGAGTCATCAGTGGCAACAAATCAAATGAAATAGAAAACTATTAGATAAATGTTTAAATAAACAAATAAATAAATATATATAGCCAATCCAAAAAAAAAAAAAGAATCATTTGGTTGTTCTACAGATATATAGCTTGTCTTGCAGTTGCTGCATTGTGTATAGGTAATCACATGCAATTAGCATACTGTATATAAGTACAAGTAATTTTTTCTAAAAGGCTTAGAAAATTGCAGGAGCTCATAATTACATGTTAACAAGTGGTACCATGCTGCCGTGTTTTTACTTATATGTCAGTTTCATAAAATACTTGAAGTTTATTGTCTCAGTCTTCAATGAAAAGGGTTTATCGGCCATGATAACTGTATTTTAAACCAAATTTAAACAATAATAAAGATGTCTTCTTTTTCACCACCACCAGGGGCTAGGAAGACAGTAAAATATCTCAGAATACTCTCACTGGCTACCCGTGGCGCGAAAGCTCCAGCTGTGGACCTTTTGAGTCTTAACACCATGAGAGGCACCAAAACTGTTTTTTTTTTTAACCCCTAAAAGGTACGATGAGCACCCCCGTCCCTTTTTATATGGGAGTCCCACCCCCAGGTAAAGGGTATTTCGTATTGTTCGCAACTAATGCTTTTGTTAATTCAATTCCATTGTGTTGCTACACTGTGGAACTTTTCTGCTGCAAAACAGCATGACCATTAAGTTTGAAGTAATTATGAAAAAAAAAATTGAGATGAGTAGACAAACACATGAGTTGTTTCACTTTGAATCTCTCAAAGTTATAGATGAGATGACCAAATGATAATTTGCATTCAAACTGAACCGAAGAAATTTATCTAAAAGCGGAAAATGTCATTAATTTCTAAGAAGTGACATCGTACAGGCCAACCAACCACGCTAACTGTCAATTGTTGACTGTACAGCAATTAAACACTCAATGACTTCAACAATAAGTCCTTTAATTTTGTCCACATTCAAAGCTATAAAGTACGTTACCATTCTGTGTTCGGATGTCTTAAGAAGACCCGTTTAGCAAATGTGATTTGTACGTTTTTAAAACTCATCTGTAAGCTGCACTGGTTGATGTCTTCGTGACCAGAATTCCACGTTGTCAAAAGGAGAAGTAATTTCTTCACATGAAGGCTTTGTTTCTGAAAACATCCACTCTGGAACTATTTAAAGGATGTTCATTTTTCCTTTGTATTTGATGTCACAAAAAGGTATTTTTCTTGGCTAACTCTGTGTGATTTTGATCCAAGGTGGACGGCTTTTAAAATGCACATGCGCTAAACATGTAACTGCATAATGGTGTACACTGGTCTCAAAAAGTAAACATAGCCACGGCACGCTGGCAGAATTCCTGCTCCTCATTTTCTCACCATGAGATTAGAATGGCTGTTCATAGCAGCAGTAATTCAGGAGAAAAAATTAGTCAACTGCTTAGCCTGTGGCCTTCAAAATTATATTTTAGAAAATTTGCGACAGTGTTTGAGAACTTTCCAATACTGCTGAAAAAACTTCAGCAATATTCGAGCAAAAGTTCAGAAGGCTTTGGGTGATCTTTGACCACCTTTAAAATGCCTCGTATGATGGTCGACTGTTTCCTTATTTCTACATGTAACTTGCACTTATGTTAAAGTATTACAACTGTATTCGTGATACACTTTCCTTTGCTCAAGTTACATGAAAGTCACTAAACTAATCAGAGCTCGGTGCTTTTTTTAAAGTTAATACTACTCGCTTTGGCTTAAAACCAATAAAATACTTAGTGGCCGTTACTTGGAACAATGTTTCTGATACCTTAAGATCCTTGAACACAATGTCATCTTTTACAAAGCTGTTTGCAACCTTGGCTTTTAGTTTTTGTGAGTTAATTTTTTTTTATATATGTTAGAATCACTATTATAGTCATACCTTGTAATTTAGTCTACTTTTTCTTTTTCTTTTCCTCCATTTTTTTCTGAGTTCACTTGCCTATTATTTATTTATCGGTAAATTAGCATACTACATTGCTAGAGGCCTAATCAGTCTCACCAACCTGAGAATAAATTAAGTTATGTATGTATGTAATTACTAAGTAGGTTATTTGTTGCAGGGGATATGACAGCCAAGCTAATGGCCACTCAGTTAAGGAGCCAGCTCTACCACAGTATGCTGTGGTTGATAAATCAAACAAGAAACCGAAGGTGCGTGCACGATTGAGTAAAATAGTGTCAAATTAAAGGTACATTCTGACCATTGTTTTACCTCGCAAATTTGACAAAGTACTGTGATATCATATGGTTGCTTGATCTGAGGCATTTAGTTTAAATTCAACTGTAATTGGAGCTTTGCCTTTTTGTTATTTCCTTAAAACTGCCAGGGCACTATTACATCAAAATACAGGTCATTCATGAATAATAAACACCCCTTCACCTAAAGGGAAAGTCAGTCATAATCTGTTTAGAAAGCTTTATTATACAGTATCAGGAGACTGCCGAGGAAAAGGTTGGGAAGTACCGACAAAAGTGAATTAAAAGTGATTCCGCATAAAGAATAGGAAAGGAAAGGAGCAACATGTAAGGCAAAGTTGTTTAACGAAAATTAAATGATAGCAAGTATTTTTATTTAGGAATGGTATGAAGCAGCAAAAAAAAAATATGTTGTAGGTTTATTTTCACCATTAACAGGCGTAAAATTGGCAAAAGAGGGAAAGAGGTTTCCATTTTTAGAAACAAAAATGTGAGGTTTCAACCTAATATTCAGCATTATAAATTCTCCTCATTTTTGAAAATGGAAAATTTAGACATTTTCTAACCGGTTGTATAAATATTTAATGACAAATGTGAGGGCAACATGACCAAATACTGTTGGCCGGGGGATGTTAAATTTAGGTAGTAATGAGCCGCCAGCATTGAAACAGATTATATATTTATCTCTAAGAAACCCAAGCCTGATGAACTTCAGTGTACTGAACTTGCCGAGTTTTCTGGCGGACAAGGCGCACAAAGGTCTTCGACCTCCCCTACCAATCATCCCACTGGAACACAGCACGCTGACGTAAACGCCATGTAAAAGTGAGCCACATGGACCAAGTAAGGACCCTCAGGCAGTGATGAGAAATGGGCGGGACAAAGGCCAGCAATTTTTTTTGATCTAGAGTGTTTTCACATGACGCCACAGAAGCCGTACTGGTGTCCCAAAACAATGAAATGGCGGCCATGCTGGTGTCCCAAACCAAACTCTTTTCTTATGTTAACACTCTTTTTTTTCCGATAAATTGACATGACTACTGGCTACGTGAGTGAAAATGCCCTTTAGATAAATAAAATAATTAGCCAATCAAGGATTAGTGTTAATGAATTAACCTAAATCTAGATTAACTGTTTTGAAGCGAGAACTTACTGCTAATAGTGGGTAGCTTCCAGTTTTTTCCCTTTTATCAAGTTATTCCTTCTCCACAGCTTTAGTTGATTTAATAGCCAGTAGCTAAGTAGGGCTAGTAAATTATGCAAAGAAAGACTTGTATTGATTTGAGTATAGTGACTGTGCAAAGCAGAGTTTTCATGATGTAAGGATACCAGTAACTAACATGAGCTAAGAAACCTGTAACTCCAGCTTCCCCCCCCCCCATCCCCCAAGTAAAATGTGCCAAAACGTAAGCATTCACGTTTCCGAAGTGCTAAAAGATGTATACTTGTCCAGTGTAGGTAATTGCATATTCAGTTCAAGAATTCCATCCTCTTTGGATTTTTGGTTGTTGACCTTTTAATTTGAACTGCCGAATCCTTCAGCTGTTCTGACCATTGGGGGATCCACTAGAATGCCCCTGGAGTGTCGAGGGAGGAAAGCTCCAACATAAGGCCCATTTTCACTTTTCCCCCTTTCCTCTCCCCCCCACTTCAGGGAATTGGCTATTGTAATTGTTACATAAGAATGCCTTTTCACTAAGTAGTATAAGCTGTACTTAGAAGATAATTTACAGTGGAAAGTTTCTTACAGCCGCTATTGCACCCGTATAGACTGAAAGTGTATGTAGACAGTAAAAATAATTATATTCAGTAAGATCAGGCTCTTGTCCATAGCAAATCATGTTTTTGTAGATTTTTAGATAGCAATTATGCATTGAATGAATGTATACATGTATCAATTGATGTTTTTTTTAGTCAGAGTGAAAACATTCTTTAACAAAAATAGCCCAATCCTGGCCTAGTTGTCTACAATGTACTTGTGGCAAAAATTAAGAACTGCCTGTTGTTTGTGGTCATGTTTTGGACATTCCGAAAAATGATTGCTGGCAACAGTGGATAAGTGTTGTCGTAAAAACACTCTAAAAGGTCAGTCAGGGTTTTTTTTTTTTTTTTTTTTCTTATGAAGGGTCAATCTCCTACTTTTGTAACCGTATTCTACACACAAAGTGCCCTCTGGGTGATGCCTTTTAAATTGTGCTTGGCAATCAATTTTAGCCTGTCTCAGGGAAATAGTTTTAATGATTATAGATCAAGCAACTTTAATATGATGATATTTAGTCAGCTTATTTAAGAAGTTGTAAATAATTATTTTTTGTAGAGTAGGGAGAAAATTGTTTTTCTACCATCATAATTTTTTGATAAGTGTCTATATATTTACAATGCAAATTTCTTTGTGAGATTTCAATTTCAATGGCGAGGTTCTTACCTGTAGAGATCAGCGATGTACAGCAATGCACTGATGCATAATCTTTGTTATGCGGATGAAGACTAATACCACTTCCCTTTTTTTATCTATTTTTGTTACTTTTCCACTTTTTTATTATAACCTTGTGAGGTTCAAAAGTAAAAAGAAATTACATATTGTTAATAACACCTAACATTAGTGACATCAATTATTTCACATGCCCTGATATTATAATGAAATTAAATAAAAATAAGACTGAATACAGTAAATTAAGTTTCTAATATGAATTTTACATATGGCTGCCACCTAGCCTGAAAGTCAAGTTGTGTTGTTTTACATAGCCATATGTTTCTCAGTTCTAAATTTCATTTTGACAATTGCCTTAAAAGTACTTAGATTAGGAGTTACACCACGTTTTCTACTTTTATCAAAATATGTAGTTTAACAAGTGTAATAAAGTAATTCAATATTTCTATTTCTGTGTCTAATTTACCAAGTAACACATCTTGTAGCGTGAGGTTCATTCTTTTGCCAGAAACCGAAGACCAACCAAAAACGTCTCCCAAAAAAGTCATCCCCTAATTGATCATTTCATCCTTTATTAAGCAACAAATGATCAAAGTGTATTGTAGTGGTCATTCAAAGGTAAATTTGATAGTTTGCAATAATTTTGACAAGAAAGTTTTCAAACTTTTGGACTTTAAAACTGAGATTGGCCAAATATCAAGTGTGTAATGATATCAGAGCCACCCCACCCCCCTACAAAAAAATGTAATAAAATATGGAATGCTATTTTTCAGAGAACAGTGACTCGCCATGTCCCCTTATTCACCGCGCTATTATTGCACCCCTTGCGAAGGGACTGGTCAGAGAGTATTGGGGGGAGGGGGGAGGGGGGTTGTCCAGAGCAGAGAGGGCATGGGCCTTCAGTTTTTGAGCTCTTAGAAAGGGGTCGCTCATTCAATTTTCAGCTTTCCATAGGGGGTGGATCATCCTACTAGAATTTTATAACAGGAATTGGTAAACATTTTGCAAAATAATTGACAGGGTGTGTGGAAAAAGACCCAAGTGACATCAAATGGAGTGCAAGATTTTCCTTGTGAATTGCTTTTCATTTCCTTCTGTGAAAAAGAAGAGATATGAGATCAAGAGTCACTTAGGGCTTTTTTCCTATGATGCACTTCAATTGTTTTTAATAATCAAAGTCTTGATACTACTGCAATAGTTGGCCACTCATTCCAGATATAAATTTTTTTCAAGCCATGGCTAAAAGTTCTTGTGGCTGGTGAACAATAAAGACAGCAATTTGATGTATTGTAAACTCTGTACAAAAGCTAAGAAGTGTAATAACAGAATGAACAAGCTGAACTCCCAGTGCAGAACTTTTTGAAATACTACCAATGCTCTTTCGATTTGGTGGTCTCCAAGGACACCGAATGGCCAGCTTGTGTCTCCATGCTATTTGTCCATAAGGGTACAAGACTCGAGTTCTTGGGCCTGGGACTCCTAGATTGCTGGAAGGATCATGGTTCCACTTGAAATACAGCCAGAGGCCAAGTTTGCAAGGTTCATGGTTAAGTTTTGTTTGTTTTTTGTTTTTGTTTTTTGTAGAATTTCCATCTCTGACTGTTTTGTTCATTTTATAATATTAACTTCTTTTTCCCAGGCTGAACAAATGCAACAAAAAACAACGGAAATGTTTACCTTTGAAAGTTGCCACAGTCGAATTTGTGGCCTTTTTAGTTCCTGCTGAGTGCCTTTCAACTAAAACATTCTCCAGCTCATGTTTCGAGAAATTTGGAAAAATGGCCTGTTGTGGTTTGTTTTTGTTGCTTTTGTTGTCTTGCCTGCTTGTTGAAAGGTCAATGCCAGGAGAAAAATTGACCTGGTCTTTAGTTTCTTCCAGTTACTGCATTCACTGTGTGAAACTTGAACATAAGGAACTCACAGTTTAACTTGATGGAAATTTTTGCTGCTAAAATTAAACTGCACATATCAAGTTATTTACTATAGGTACATTGTACGGCATGTACCTAAATAACTTGATCTGGGACCAGCAGCAGGACCACCATGTGCTTTACATTATGATATTATTTTCTAGAAGGACAATGTCTGAGGAAATAACTGTTATTGATCATCAACACAGAGAAATGTAGTTGCTATATGGAAACTAAACCAGACTTTCTGGTTGCCACGAAATGTTACATGTAGTCAGATTGGAGACTGTATCGGTTCCAATTTTGAGCCCCATGAAATTAATGTATTTGACAGTACAAGAAGGATGCAATGAAATATTCTTAATGTAAAGTAGATATACAAGAGTAAATAAAGTTGTTGTTGTTGTTGTTATAATCCCTGAATTGAGAGTCATGAAAATTAAGGTAAAAAAGAAATCCCAACAAAGTAAATTCAAAGAACTACAGTAGTTGATAGCAGTTTTGTGTAAGGTGCTATGAATAATATTTGTTGTTCTGAATGACCTTTACTTGCTAAAAAGCCAAATTAAAAATAACCTATAAAATTCTGCATAATTAAAGAGAAATTCAAAAAGCCTAATGAAATAACACCAGTAATTGGTGGTGGCAAACAAAAGGCCTCAATTGTGAACTTCTAATATTGCTCAAGAGCACCACCATCATCCTGAAGATCGAAAACAAGAAAAACAACATTGGTTTTTGATGTTTTTGTGTCCTGTAAGCCTTCTTGCCCAGTTGGTGTTAGACAAGATATACAAGTCATGTACTATTACTGTTATTAAGCAAACTAGATGAGAGAGCTTACAATCATCGATTGTTATAAATTGGTGTTTTTTAAATGAGGATGAACGTTCTTAACATAACAGTTTCGGTACAATGTTGTGTCCAGTTACATTGCTTTCATAGTTCTTTAATTAAGGCGGCCGAACACAGTTTTCGCGCGCGCTTTTGCTGATGCAATTGAGTGCGTGCACAAGGATTGCAAAAACAAACATGCCGTCAATAGAGCGATCATTTTCTTTACTCAACACCCGCACTATCTGTGCTATTTTTCTCTATTATTGAACGCAGTCTATTGATGGCTTCAGTCTTTTATTACAAAGATACGTTAGAAAAGGTGACGATGCAAAGAACCCAGCAATTCTCAGCTTTCTCTTTGTTACCGAAAGAACCCAGTTAAATGCAGCGCATGCGCAGTTGCTCGAAAAATTGAGACCGATTGCTTTTGCAGAAACTTGCGGATTTCTGACGATCCAGTCGTTAGAATTTAAAGAAATTTGGCAAAAAAATAGTTCAGAAACCACTTGAATGATCTATCGCAAAAAATCTGAATTTTGACATAGGGAATTTTTAATACAGTACTTGCGGTGAAAATGATTAACGGCGAATTACGAAAATCGCCTATGTCCAAATTTTATTAGAACAGTGTTGACAGAAGGGATTTAATGTCAATTCGTAGTGGGCAAAAAATGAAAAAAATCTAACGACTGGATTTTTTTAAATAAACAAAAACCATTTTTTAAGCCTTGTTTTTAACCAGCCCCGTTGCCATGGCAACAGCACACACCTTAGCCAAAATGCGAGAATAAACTTTTCTGTGGTTAACCTTGACTCTTGCAAAAAACGGGCGCCAAAGCATAAATAGCTTAAAAGTAATGGTGAATTAGGCATAGGCTCTTGAAAACTGTGTTCGGCCACCTTAAAGTAGTGAACATTTGAAATCAGGATCAAGAAATCACATCAACAAGACTTCGGGGTGCGTGTCAAAGCATCCTAACCTGGAATCTTTCATGATCAATACGTTTCTAGTGAATCAATTTATCTGTTGGATGTCAGCAGGAACTAAAGCTCTCTGTAAACCTACCAGGTGTAAAAGAAGCCGCCTTCCCAATGCACAGGCTATCATGTAGCTTGGTTCAATACTGTTTTGCCCATGAAAATCCGTTCGTTTCCATCTTTGCAAGCATTTGATTCAACTGGAATCACAAAGGACATTAGAAAACGATTTCTGACGAATTTTCCATGTCGAACGAGGCTTAAAAATGAGCTAGGCGCTGTGTTATCAACTTTGACCGCCATTTTGATGTTTCCGTCCCATAATCCTGTAGAAAAATAAGATAAAGGAATACTTGTGACCAGCGGATTAGCCTGCAGTACAGGCGGATTAGCCAAGGGATGTTTTGATTGCGTCACCTCAGATTTATTCGAGCGCGGGATATTCAATATATTCTAGAGTTTGGAGATAACTGATAGAACTCTTAAGTCTTAGCGTAGCTTTCAGGAAAGAGGCGAAAATGATTGACAATCACCAACAGTATGGCAAGCCGTTTGTAGCAAAATTAAATCCTTGCAATATATGTTTAATCCTTTAAATAACGGTTTTATTTAAAGATAGAAAAAGGCATTCAATCCAGTGGTAAATAAAATTTTTGGTTCAATTCAATCTTTTAATTTTCACGATTCAATCCAATACCTGGAATATTGATTCAATCCAATACCTAAAATATTGATTCAATCCAATACCTAAAATATTGATTCAATCCAATACCTGGAATATTGATTCAATCCAATACCTAAAATATTGATTCAATCCAATACCTGGAATATTGATTCAATCCAATACCTCGAATATTGATGCAATCCAATACCTGAAATATTGATTCAATCCAATACCTCAAATATTGATTCAATCCAATACCTCAAATATTGATGCAATCTTCCTGGGCCGAGCGCGGCCAACAGGAACGAGAGTAACTGAGCACTAGAGAGCACTGAAAACATGGCGGGCGAAGGAGAACTAGATTTAGAAGTTTAGTTTCCTAAGTTTCTTGCAGACATCTTGGATAAAACGGAAATAATTTTTGAGAATTTTGACTCAGAAGTTGGAATCATGGAAGACCATTTCGTAAAATTCCTGTTGAGGTGCTCGAGGAACTTTGAGGACTAGGATTCATCTGTACAACGATAACAAAGATGATTGGAGTTTGGAGATGGACAATTCACAGAAGATTGACAGAGTATGGCTGAGAAGATATGAGGGGTTTCAACAGCTTACCTGATAAGGAACCGAAATCATTCAAGAGTATGGATATAATTTCATTGCAGGTTTCTTTAAGTCCATTGGGTTACGGGTTCAACGGAGAAGAATAAGAGAAAGGCTAGCAAAATTAGATCCCCAAAATACTGTCTTGAGATGGGGTGCGTAAATTCGCTTTGGCATCTGGATGGACATCAGTCTCTGATCCGATGGAAAATACTAATTCGGCTGTATAGACGGATTTTCTCGGAGAATAATGTTTTTGAAATGTAGTGCCAACAATAAAGCAGAAACAGTTCTTGAATTGTTTCTGGATGCCGTTAAGAGAGACGGAGAATTTTGGCCTTCCAGAGTACGAGTAGATCATGGTGTTGAAAACGTTGGTGTGTGCGATACAATGGAGCAGGTTAGAAGAGAGGAGAGGGGCAGCTTCACTGCAGGGCCATCGACACAACCAACGAATTGAAAGATTGTGGAGGGATGTTTCCGTTGTGCTTCCCACTTGAACTTTTACACTTTTTGTAGTATGCAATTGTCAGGCATCCTGGACACTGATAATTCAGTACATCTTTCCACCTTACACTTAGTTTTTCAACCAAGGATAAACCTTGCTCTTTGCCAGTTCACTGAAGCTTTCAACCACCAAAATGTAAGAACAGAAAAAAAACTGGTTGCCATACCAAATGTGGCTTAATCATATGATGCAGCCTGAAAACCCCCTTTCAAATGGAAAGTCATATGATTTTGAATACTATGGTGATGATCCTGATGGTCCAACTCCATTGGACAGTGATAACAATGTTGTAGTTGAAGAAATTGACCTGGGACAACATGATTCAGTGCAGTCATTTGTATTGGAAAGGCTAGATCCCTTAAGATAATCAAGTCAAATAGGAGTAGACATCTTCCAAGAGGTTCTAGAACTAGTGACTGTTAAACTTGGGCAACTGACAATTGCATAATACTACGTATGTGTGGGCTGGGTAAAGAAGATTATGACCCTTAAAGTATTTTGGCAACTCAGTTCACAACAGAAAACCTCACCCTGTATCAAGTAAATTATTTTCTCATCTTCCTTTTCATTGATATACAAAACTCAGAAACTGCTTGAATTACAGAATGCCTAACTTCTAGCAACACAACTAAACTGAAGAGAAATCAGGGCATTTGATAACTGCCATGTGCACTACTCTGCCTTGTAGATTTTTCAGGTGCTTATCAAAACAGATATTAAAATGTTGCAAGGTTAATTTGTTATCTTATTTTCAAAAGTACCCAGGACACAAGACTAACCTCTTGGTGCACTGGCGTAATGGCTACTAACAGGACTCATGTCACTAGCCAAAACTAACTTTGCACCAGCCAGCCTTTTTCATACACAGCTTCACTGACTTTTTTATAAGAGTGGTCAATCTTGGACATTTCTTGTTGCATCTAAAATGTTAATAATAATCACTAAGAAAATTTCACTCCCACAAACACGAATCCTGCTTTTCTTGAATATGCTTATGTTCAATCTCTGATGTACTTTCATCAGTGTTGCCATTTTCTTTTATCTCCCTTTAATAGTTAAATATTTATCATATGCTTATTAAGGCAATTATTTCCACGAAATCCACTCATAGTTTCCCTGTTTTCATTAGTTTCTATTCTCTTCAGTTTTACTTTGTCAGGATAATTCTCAATTTTGTTTTCATCCAGTAGACCAGTACTCCATTCCATCATGATTGTCACAATGGCTAGTGAAAGTGCAAAATCTACTATTCAAAACTGAAATGTGTGGCTAGTTGGCAGTAGTGTTAGCCTTGAGCCCTTGGTACCCGATATTATTCACAACAAATTGGTGCCATGTTTGTCATAGAATATCAAGAAAAACATCGTTTTTACGAAAGAAGTACCACGTGTGGGTTAAATAATGCAAAACATGAGACAACAACATTGAAAAACTTAAAACACATCCCAATGTTCAATGATTGCTGTCTTGTAAAATGTAAAGGTTCTTATTTCAAAAATAACTTAAAGCCAGGTTTACACAAGCAGTTTTTGTGAGAAACATGTTTGACTGTGCACACGGCACAGCAAAAATTTTGTTTACAGTTCAAAGTTTAGTGTGCCAGTAATGATTGGACAGCAGAAATATGCACAATACCAAAGACCAATGTGGTAGCAAAATTTGCCACAGTTTATGTTATTTGCCACAAAAAGCTAGCACACACAGCTTTTAATAAACAAATATGTTTGTCACATAAAAATTGGTTAACTTACATCTACAAAAGCGGCAGTAATGGAATCTAAATTTTCCGTGTCCCTTGTGTCTCGGTTGTAGCAATGTCTCATTTACCTAAGCACACTAATGGTTTGATCAAGAACTTCGGCGTGCGCTTCTGCAACTTCTGAGTCAAAATTCCCAAACATTATTTCCGTTTTATCCAAGATGTCTGCAAGAAACTTAGGAAACTAAACTTCTAAATCTAGTTCTCCTTCGCCCGCCATGTTTTCAGTGCTCTCTAGTGCTCAGTTACTCTTGTTCCTGTTGGCCGCGCTCGGCCCAGGAAGATTGCATCAATATTTGAGGTATTGGATTGAATCAATATTTCAGGTATTGGATTGCATCAATATTCGAGGTATTGGATTGAATCAATATTCCAGGTATTGGATTGAATCAATATTTTAGGTATTGGATTGAATCAATATTCCAGGTATTGGATTGAATCAATATTTTAGGTATTGGATTGAATCAATATTCCAGGTATTGGATTGAATCAATATTTTAGGTATTGGATTGAATCAATATTTTAGGTATTGGATTGAATCAATATTCCAGGTATTGGATTGAATCGTGAAAATTAAAAGATTGAATTGAACCAAAAATTTTATTTACCATTGGATTGAATGCCTTTTTCTATCTTTAAATAAAACCGTTATTTAAAGGATTAAACATATATCGCAAGGATTAAATTTTGCTACAAACGGCTTGCCATACAACAGTCAACTTAGCGTTCTGAGGGTCCACTTATCTTACACGCACAGCGGACCTATGGTGACGTAATGTCAAATACTTCAACGGGTCTGGAAGCTAAGCAAAAATTGCTGACGGTCATGATTACCGTAACTTCCACATTTTGCTGACGTTTGCGATATCATGGAACGTGAATGAACACAAAGTGCCTTAGTTTAAATTTAGTTACTGAGATGGCTAAGTTTAGAAGTATTGGAAAAATTGAAAAACCTGGCTCTGTTGGATGTAGTGGTGTATTTCTTCTTCTGGTTGCAAATTTCTAGGTTGTTGGTGAGTTTATGCAATTTAAGCTTAGTATTGATACCTATTGTGGGGCAATGCCTATCACTCATTCATTCACTCAATCATTCATTCATTCTGTTTATTTTGCCTTTTTACTTAATCCTCGGACAGCTGAGGAAAAGAACCCGACGCTTGGAAGAAAACCTCGCCAAGCCAAATCCAGCTTATTCCTTCGATAGCAGCTCTCGTCTTGAGTCTAGCGATCGATTTTTCCCGGGGGGGGGACTCCCATATGGAATGGACGGGGATGCTCGTCGTCTCGCTTAGGGGTGTAAATTTCGGATTTTGGTCTCGCTTAGGGTGTTCTGGGCAAAATGTCATTATTTTTAGCCGTCAAGGTCTCGTTAAGGGTTGCACACGAAGAAATAACAAAACAGAAAGAATTT
Organism: Orbicella franksi; assembly: GCF_964199315.1. Classification (NCBI taxonomy): domain Eukaryota; kingdom Metazoa; phylum Cnidaria; class Anthozoa; order Scleractinia; family Merulinidae; genus Orbicella; species Orbicella franksi. The sequence goes on from NC_138151.1 coordinate 24,524,134, forward strand.
TGATTCTTTATATTTACTCAATTCATATAAACAAATTCGCCATCATTAAATGTCACTGTACTTTTTATTTGTCTGTTTTATAAACTGGTCTCTTTTAGGGGTCTGCATAAGCTTCGGCCACGCCCAGATTGGTCTCTTTTAGGGGTTAAATTCAAAATTTCCGACGAGCATCCCCGTCCACTCCATATGGGAGTCCCCCCCCCCCGGGCGATTTTTATCCAGATCCATTAAGGGTTTACTGAGAATTTTAAAAGCTTGCGATTCGAGTTTTACGAAGAAAATGGTACCTCTTTAACACTTGAAAATTCTTTCCGTGCGGGAAAAACTTGTAAAAAACGAGTGAGTGTAAAACCTTCGATCTTTAATGGTCTGAAAACGTACCAATCATCATGTTGTATGTCACGAGTCTGCTGAGCTTATGTTTTGACTGTTAACTGCTGTGAAGTCGAGCTGCTTAACTAGGCTACGAAGTACTTGATGTCGGATAGTCGCCGAAATCCCATACAAACTGTAGTAAACACGACCGTTTGGACCGACGAATCTACGATCGCGCGCGCGACTTTTTTAAGCCTTGAAATGGAACACTTAAGGCGAAAACATTTCCGTAAACTAAGAAGCAAACACTTACTACTTTGTCAGATGAGCTAGTGACCATTTAGTTGTTGTTATTTTTAGCATAAATAGGCCACTCGCTAGACAAATGTTTAGACTTCCGAGAATTGGTTTGATGTCCGACAATTGATCTTTTAAGCCAACTAACGTTACGCGAATTTTCTCTCGAAAGATACCACTAAAATGAAATCAAACAGTGCAAGTACCTAATCAATATCCTAAACTTTAGCTGGAAGAAAAAGCGAAATAAGATTTCTTCCTATTCGGTAGAAATATGTGATGAAACTTAAGTGTCCGACAATAGGTACCAATACCTAGTTGTTCTGTACAGAACTGCATTCCAAAGGTGATTATTCATTGACCAGTGTTGCAATTTGGCAGTCGTAACAATTTAATAAGCTTATGTAGACAGCATTAAGCAAATTGTTATTTCCAGTTTGTGTCACAAAAACTGGAATGTTGGATGTTATGTTTCAGCACCTTCAGTAACATGGAAAGCACCTCGTCCTCAGTGGAATCAGACGGATCCAAATGACATCAGAACAGTTGATAAGCGAGTGTTAAATGGAAGTACTCAGGTGCCTCTGAGGTGGAGTTACACTCTGTTATCTGGTTCAATGACATCAATTATATTTTCTATAAGACTGAAGGATGGCAGCTTCAGTGATATTGGAATGATATCTGGTGGTAAAATTGTAATATTTGACAAAAGCGATTTCCGAACACGTTTTGATATAAGTGTACGTGAACAGGCCACCTTGATAATAAACAGTCACTGGAACAGAAGACGAGGTTTACCAGTGCAAGGTTACAACGGATTCAAACCAATGGAGTCACCGAATACGAGTCATTGTAACAGGTGAGTCAATGAGTAAAATAAGTAAAATGTGTCACCTGAGCACACTGCTGACCACCATTGCCGCTTAGCGAGCTATGGCCAATTACACTAATTATAGTAAAGTTAAAGCTATTGTAATTTAATGTAAAATAAGTGGTTAAAAAATTGGTCAGAGGTCATCTGTTGAAACAACTCTACATCACCATTAAGATTTTGTTCTGAAGGAAATTACCTTCACATCAGTCTCTAAAATAAAAGCATGCATGTAATGTCAAGTACACAGATACAGGTTTCATAGGACTCTTGGATCAGCGTGAGAGTATAATGCCCTGGGAGGGGGGGGATTCCCATATTAAAAGGTGTTTGAACCTTTTAGGGATTAAAAAAGCAGTTTTGGTACTGCTTAGGGTGTTCAGCCTCAAAAGGTCCCCAGCAGGAGCTTTTACGGTTCCTTTTAGGGTATTGATAAAGATTTATGACAATGCTGCCATAAACTTCACGAGTGGAAAGTATTTGAGCAATCATCTTTATCACTATTAAAAATATTTTATATAAAATTTACTTTATAACATTACATTATTGGCCAAATGTGCCGGTTAGTCTAGCTGGAACACACAGTGACTTAAGCACAAATGTGCCAGAGCTTGTACAAGAACCTATGACTTCACAACAAGCAAAGAGCTTTGTTAAGGTAGCTGGGATTGTATGCTATTTTGAAACAGCAGTAGTCAGACAAGGAACATGAAATCAGTTTTCGACAGTTATTAGTTAATAGCAGATGCTGTTGTTCAGTCGTGTGAATGAATTTCAGATGGCACTAGTTAAGAGACGTTTTTTATTTTCACAGTATTGCTCTTGAGGCCATTTATACATAGACACAAAAAAAGCCTAGCAGCAGCTCTTGTTATCGAGAGGGAATGTGCCAGTTGTCAAGAAAACAGTACCATAAATCCTCAAATTAGCGCCCTGTGAGCTTATGTCAAATTTAGAAGAAGATGGGGGCGCTTACTTGAAGGGGACGTTTAATCAGGGTGGGGTGGGGGGGGGGGGGGCTTATTTAACTTTTCCCAAATCGTGGCCTGACATGATTATTATTTTAGCACATCATCTAGGTGTAAACAACAACATAAGCTGTTCATCAATGTAAAAAGCTGATCCTAAACTTAATGTTGCGGCACCGTTAGAACGTGTAATTTTTTTCCAAACTTGACACGTTCACAAACTGAAACAATGCACAAATCTGATACTGCATGACGAATTGTTGTCTCATTACTCATCCACAAAATGGGAGGGAAGAGGAGGGGCACTTATTTTAAATGTTGGCCGATAAGTGGGGCACTTATTTGAAGGGGGCGTTTATTCAAGGATTTACGGTAATCACATTGTATTTTGTTGTACGTGTAGGTACTGCAACTCAACACTAAACAGACACATTGGGGCTCCCAAGGCTTGTTTAGTCATGTGTTTATGTTTGGATCTCAAGTGTTTTTTTTGTTAGATATTGGCCTGTATTAGGTGTGAGCTTTACCTTAATCCCCTCCAAAAAACTACAGTTCCATTTTCATTACATTTTTAGCAAACACAAGTCATTCCATTACAGAAACAGGGCTTCTGATATTTCACATGGTTGCAGAGCTGCGAATTTCATGTAAATCCATGAAATATCACAAAATTCACAAAAACATGCAAAATACTGCAAAATTTACTAGAAATCATACCAAATACATGTCGTACAACATATATGAAACTTATCTTGGCTGTTGGGGCTGTTTCCTTGCCGTAAACTTGCAAATTTATTGTGAAACTTTGTTACTGCAATGAGTAAACAACATTCCAAAACTACCAGGCATTCTTAGTTTAATGTTGCGAAAAACTGGGCACTCACTGTGGCCACAATGTAAAAAGCTTTGCCATTGGCACATTTCTTGAGCATATTGGTATTAAAAGAGCAAATGATGATCTCTTAAAAGCAACCTTGTGTCAAACAAATACTAACACGTACAGTAGTCCAAATGAGTTGCTCCAATTTTCCTGTAAAGTTGCTGGTTTTACAAAGGCAACACTTATCCATATGAAAAGGTCGGGGATTCTCATCAGAAAATTTGAATTTAACTTCTAAAGGAGACTAATGTGGGCATTGCTTGAGCTTCATTAGACCCCCAAAAGATACCACTGAAAACAGAGTGGGTTCGATTAGTAGCTTCTGTTTAAGAGAGGATCCCACGCGCACTTGTAGACCTGACTAATGTAATCCAGAGACCAGCAGATATCAAGCCTAAAAACAGAAATTAAATAAGAGCATTTCTGTCATTATTATTTCTTTGAGTGAATCCTAAAGGATACTTTGACAGCTGAAAATGGTGACTTTTTGTCATCAACACCCTAAGTGAGACCAGAATCTTTGATTTGTACCTGAGATGACAAGCATCCCGGACCTTTTCACATAGGAGTCTCCCCCCCCCCCCCCCGGGTTTCGAACATCTGCCATCTACTCTGTTTTACAGTACAGCCCAAAAATAATGCATGCATAAGAACTTCTTTTTGCATCCACAAGCCAACAACTTCTTGTGGCTTCTTGCGGTTCACTTGCGCTTGGATCGTGCAGGACACAAAAACTTCTTTGCGATTAGAAGTTAATACTGCAAGAACTTCTTTGCGATTGTCATCTCTAGGATTCGAACTCCCATAGTCCCACAGGCTAGGCCAGCACTTACCACACTGTACTACTTGTTCATTGGATTGTGTGAGGTGAAAGTATCAATCATATATCTATGTACTGAAGCGCTGGGTAGTTAGCACAGCAGGCTCAAATGAGTTCCGAGTTTTGTGACGTTGTCGAGTTTGTTCAAGTGGAGATGGCACGATTTACTCACAAACTGAATTGCTTTGATGACAGTGTTTCTCATTGGTGGATCTATTAAGAAATGGTGTCATTTAATGGACTCAATGGAGTTGCAAGGTGACTTACAGCTCAATTTACTAATTTTTAACGACTACATTTTGGACACGAGCTACCATACGAATAGACTCGAATTATTTATGGAAAGAGAGTTAACTTCAGTCCTTACATTAGGGCTACAAGTGAATGTAAGTACTTGAACTCAACACCATAAAGGACACAAAATTTCAATCTACAATACACAAACTATGTTAAAGTTGACTAAAATGGATCATCCTGTCTCATACTGTCACTTGGCAGAAATCCATGCTATTTAAACTTGATTTATGAGCTGTGTATCTAGTTCATATTGTGTCCTGACTTCAGCCTGTTGAATTTTCATTCTTAAATTTTGGTGTTATCCTACTGAACTTTGAAGTAATGCCCTGCTGCTGTAACAGCATCAATGTATTGATAACTCAGTAAAACTGCATATATCTACATATTTGAAAGACTGTTACCTAGGATGTCTTCACTTATAATTAGGGTGTATGTGCTAAATAATTCATGATAAATCAGTAAATTTTTCAGTGGCTATGCTCCCAGTATAAAAGCACTGTTTCTCTTGATCCCAATCTTCACTTTTTGGTCAACTTTCTAGCTAGTTCAATCTATTTAAAAATATTAATATTAAATAATTATTTAGAAAAACGGTTTCATTGAATTTTACCTAAGAATGAAATCCGATCAGAAGTAGTTCTTAATGAGTAATGCCTCATAACACCCTTTCATAATTTATTTTCCAAGTTCAGTGGCTCAAAGCCACTTTGATTATGCTGGCAGGGTCATTCAAAGGCTCTTAGTTGGGAAATTATTATACTTATTGTTTAACAGCCCTTCTTGGGGAATTTGTTATTATACCAATATAACTTTTGTCACTAGTTGATAATTCTCCTCAGTCTAATTTGCCGCAGCTGATTTACTTTTCTTGTACACCTATTGTTTTCTTTTTCTTTCCATCTGATATGTTACCTGTTTGTAATTTATAACCAGTTGTAAAAACCATATTTAAGTTGTAAGTTTTGAGCACTCTTTTTGTAACTGACAAAGGTGGAGAAACCAAAATGTTTTATAAAGTTTTATCTTTTTTATCTTTTTTGAACCAGAAGTTGTCCATATTTGGTGTCTTTTTAACTAGATTTTATTATTCACTGAATCAGGACCGTGAATCCTCAGTGATCCCTTTAGTTCAGCATCTTTTTTGGCTCAGGAAGTGCTTTCAACCATCTTTACTGTAGATATGGTGAACCTTTGCATATATCCATAAACATTTGTCTAATTTGTTTTACTTTTGTTAATCATGATACGACACAACTTTTGGCAAAGTTCAAAAAAAATTCTGTAGGTAGGGTTCAGAGCCACCCTTAATTTTCAAAAATTTAAGGTGGCTATGAACCCTACTATCAGAATTTTTTTAAACTTTGCCAAAAGTTGCATCTAATAGTATGCTTATCAAAAGTTGATAATATGAAAAAAATTTCACTGCACTCTCTTTGAATTGTAAGCTCCTAAAGCTGTAGTTAATGGCGTTTTTACGAGGTCAGAATGTTGCTATGGTAACCTATTGTGTCACGAAAATGATAACATGTTCACAAATGATTGGGCAGTTTTGTGATACCATGATTGTATCATCAAGTGATAAAGAGTGGTTAAACCGACCCATTAAAATCTAAGTGTTGGAAACTGTTTTGAGCCACCTTAAATGGAGACAAATGTTCAATTAATAAGTTTTTACTACAGACAGTTCCACAAGTGCATGCATAGGCATACAGGCACCTTCGGGCTTGGTAGGGCAGTGACCTTCTTGCCCGAAAAAATTATGCAATGCTCTAATGTGTGAGTGTTGAAATCAGGATGCAAACCCACTCAGATTGCATGAAAAACAAAAACTTTTACAGTTCTCACACCTAAGAAAACTGCTATAATCCCAAAAATAGTTGTATTGAAAGCTTTCCTACTCAATGACTTCTATCAACAGTCTCAATCTAGTAAAATGTAAAAGTTATTAAAAGAAAAACTTCTTCCTTTCATGGTGTTCGTACAGCAATCGGCAGATCAGCAACAGAGACATTTGTGTTTCAAGATGGACCATTTGGACGTATTACAGAACCTGGACTCTGATCTATTGGAGACGAGCTTCTCAATATACTTGAGGCATTAAAAGGACAACACGAGGCATTGCAAGACGTCTTAGTCTAGTTTTGGCCGCAGGAGACTTGCAGCGTACACTGCAAGCCTGGCCTTCTTTGAATTCAGAAGCAGCATAAATACGATGGTGAACAACATGGACATAAAAGAGGAACACCTCATAAGAAAAATTTAATATAATAAAAATTAAAACACCCCTTTGTTAAGACGTTACAAACTCCAGGCCGTTTCAGAGCCACTGCAAGAACAAAAGTCTTGGTCTTCATTCGCTTTGATTTTTCTTTTATAGCTAACAGAAAACTCAAGGTCCCTCATGTCATTTCAGTCTTACTCCTTTTTGGCAAGGCCAAAGTTGTACAAAGTAGCTTACAAGCCTTGAAACCTAAAAAGCAAAACAAAGGGCTCATTCTTTTTCCGGAGCCTGAAAGTGACTACCATGCAGTGGGATCTTTGGTGCGCCAACAATACTTCAGATCAGCAGCAAATATAAATTTTAAACTTTACACGATACTACTTTAATAAAGTGCTAACTCTCTGAAGAAACCACTTGACAGTCTGAAGACTCCTGGTCAGGCATCTTATCACTCAGTGATTCATAAAAAGTAACTAACTAGAAACTTTATATATTTACGAGTTTTGAAAATTACACCAATAGCATTATTTTCTAATGTGTCGTTGTGACAGAAAAAATTACATAATTTCCACAGCTGGGGGGGCGGGGGGGCTGTAGCCCCCCTCGCCCCCCACCCCCAGCTTGTATGTCTATCAGTGCATTTGTGATACATGTATATGTTGACTCTTTGCTACATTCTTTGCAGTTGAATCCAGTATAACCAGTGATAGTGGCAATCAGACTAGCAGTGAAGGATCAAATATAACTTTATTTTGTAATGCAAGTGGTAAACCTGATCCCAACATTACTTGGACCATGGAAAATGGTAATGATGGTGGAGAAGTTTTCTTTGGGAACCCTTGGGTTATTAAGAACATCAGCAGAACTGACACAGGAATATACCGCTGCACAGCTTACAATGGAGTTGGAAATCCAGTGAGCCATTTACTTTATGTCAATGTCACTTGTAAGTACAAGAAGGCACTTCATTGGTAAATATACATGTAGATATATAACGGCGTTTTCAAAACAAGCCGGTGACTACCGGAGTTCTGTCGCCTACTTGATTGTATATCTCCACTTACTCTGGCTATAGCAATCAGCTTGTGACAAACAAGCTCAGCAGTGCATCTTATCAATAAATCTTCAAGACAGCAGAGTAACTTCACGCTCAATTTTGCAACAGTAATTTTTTTTTTATTGCAATAGGAAGTAAGCTTGTTAAAGAGAGAGTTTAAAGCATTCGCTGTATTTTGTGCCCTTCACATTATTGTGTTTTAGTAGCCATCTTGCTGTTTTAAATAAGTGGCCACGCTAACTTCATTTCCATGTTGCTTCTAGCATCATGGCAGTGAAATAATTGCAAAAAAAATAATCTTTTTTCGTTTGGCTTCAAAATGTCATGCCTCGCAATAAGGTGACAAATTCAGCCAATACACACAAGTAATCACTTTTATAAGTTCGGTTCATTCGACCATATGATTACTTTGTTAACAGACAAGACGGGAGATCACGGCCCACAAAAAAAATGATATTAAAAGACAAAAATTAATGGAAAGTCTTGAATTTAACTAGCATAAGCATTGGAATCTAAAATAATACTGCTAATGACTAGGAACAATTTGAGCTCGTGAGCACAACTATTTTTCTTTTGAAACGTGACTGTGTTGTTTCATGGATTTCAAATGAAACTATCCTGGCCTTTTTGAAATTGATGTAATAATTAAAAAAGAATAATTTTTATTTTAAAAAGATAGAAAATTTGCATGCCAATGAAACAATGTGAAAATTGAAACCTTTAACCGATGTGATGATTTTATCACTTGATTCTTGCCAATTTAAGACGACAATCCTAAGCTGGCAATTCGTTTATAATGGCATTTCCTAGCTTCTACATTTTAGATTTCAAAATTTTCTAGGGGAAGGAGGGTATGACCCCAGACCCCCTAGGATGAGGGGCCTTGCCTTACTCTTCCAACTGCAGATGCCTACTTCAAAACATTTTGAAACCCCTGATACATATCTCAGTGTGCGTATATACAATAACTTAACCATGGAAATTTCAGGTCACAGATAGTCTTGATACAGTGCTTTCCTAGAGCTAGCTTTTGATAGCTCAAACAAGACAAAAAAACTCTTCTGCATGCATTTTCAGGTTAGCAAGACTAAATTCACATGTGATTTTGTCATTATCATTCACACACAGTCTTATCTTTGAATCATGATTTCGTACCATTACTTTAATTAAGAGTCAGTATGAAATCCAAGTCTTGAAGTTAGTACAAACATAAACATAATTATCAAGACCCAGGTGAAGAGCTCATCTGTAGCTCTCTAAAGGTACACATTGCTTCAAAATAACTATACAAGAATGTTCTACATCGAGAATCAATTACATTTCAAGCCGACTACAGCATAGGCTATAAATCTGACTAAGCAAAATGTGGAATGTTTGTTACATCCCAGGTATACATGTATGTATTTGAAATTGATGGAGCAGTGAAGTACCCTCTCCAAACTACAACACTACCCACATAACAATTCTAGCCAAATATTAGCAATACCATGCAGCCACAAATGCCCATTAAATTGAAGTTCTAAGCCCTAATTGTGCAGCTAAAGCTCTTTATTTGCCATCTAAAGAAAGCACAACATTGTCGCGAAGGTGCAAACAGCCTACTGAGGTGACTTGTTCTTTACTTGTAATGTTCATCTTTGGCTGTTTCATGTACAATACTACGATGCTTACTAGGAAATTGCTACGCTTGTACCTTCGTTGGACTGACTTGATGATGAGCTCAGGCACACTTGCTTTAGACAGTTGCTACCTGTAAGAAGCCAAAAACTATTGTAAATTAGTTGTTGAAAATTCAGTGACAGAGATATAATTGAAAATACCGATGCTACACCTAAGAACTGTCAGAGTTGGGAGATTTTTCTTAGCTACGTGTACATTTTCTATGAGTTTGACACAAAACTTTACATTCATTTGGAGACTACAGAAAAAGAGTACTAAACTTACATTCTACATGGCTAGTGTAGTAATGCAAAACTCATATAAATGTGCCACATGTTCATTTCTTTTTTGCAATTTTAATTGTCAGTATTTGAACAACATGGAAACAGACAAGCTTAGATTTACATACAAAAACAATGTAGCATACATCTGAACGTTTTGGCTACATCAATTTAAAAGTGGGAAATATATAATCCATATCCAAATACACTGTTTTCAAATAAACCATTTTGAAGGGAATATAACCATACTATCCTATTCCTTAGGCTGGGAACTCTTTCTTGAGTAAATGAAAATCCATTTTACACTATTTTTTTTTCTTAGTCCCCCATCACTGCCACTCAAGCTACTTTAAAAGTCTCAAAGCTTCAACCGTGTGCACAAAGATTGAAATATTGTTTGTTTCTAAATTGTTTGGTATTTAAATAGTTTGTTTCTACATGTAGGGCAGTGGAAGCCACTATCTTGGGCTTGAAAATAAAGTCAAGATGCCTCTCTTATAAGATTGTATTAACACATTTTCCAACTTCCAATGTGCACTGCTATTTTCATACAAGTTGTTGCCTCCATTGTTTTTCAACTTTTTTTTTTACACAGTCAAATTCATAGCTATAGCACAAGAACAGCCAATAATTATCATGTGCATCATTGCCAGACTGATCTGAAAAAATTCACAATTCTTTACAATTCTTTACAATTCTTTACCAAGGTCCCAAGGTCTGGAATTCACCGTTCTGTCCATTCTGTCCACTGTTCATAGCATTTTTGTATGCCACATACATGTAGACATAAATAAACAATATATTATTTCCTCATAAAGTCATTTTATTCCCTTATTGATGTATAATTTAACCCAAAGGACCTTGGCGGGATACTGATGGCTATTTTGCGTCAATTGGAACTCTCATAAACTCAATGCAGAGTCATAAGTACAGTGTACTTTTCTTTTTTCCCACCACGTAAAATCTACAGATCCAGCAAAGATTGTTACTGGTAGACACAAAAGAGAACATGAAGTTGCAGCACAACAAAAAGTGTCTCTTGACTGTCCAGCAGAAGGAAATCCCAAGCCAACTTATACCTGGACTCCATGTGATCCACAGCAAAGTGCTTGTCATGAGAGCACATTGTTTATTCCTGAAGTTCTTAAGGATATGAACTACAGCTGCAGAGTCGAAAATTTTCTTGGCAGTGATACAGCAAATACCAGTCTGTGTAAGTAATACGTGAAACCAGATTTCATTAGTTGTAGCCAAATGGATTTGCATTTGTATTGATCATTAATTTTCATAAAAATGTTTTATAACACAGACAGCTGTAATCCTTTAAGTAGATGTACAATATACAAGTAATGACTAGTTCATTCTCTAATTACTGTCATTTTCTTTTGATAACCCATTACATTACATGTACATCAGTAGTTGCTGCAGGGAATTTTGTCTATTGCAAGTACATGTACATGTATAGTCATGCTAGGTAGCCCACTTGTATTGTCATGTTCCCCCCAACAGCTCTCTAACCCTTATTTTGCTACCTGGTCAGTACAGTGAATGTTTGCTCCCTACAATAATTGACGCGGTGTTTGTGAATGTTTTGGTCTCATGGGGGTACACAAGAACCATGGCTATCCCCATAAAATGTTTTGTTTCCCATCACCTTCCCTCTCTTACAAGTGGTTTGGTCAGTTGAGGCAAAAAAGGAAATTGAGTGAAGGTGCCTGAGTCCAGTACACCGTTCTCCTTACATAATGCTGTTTATTTAAAAGGCCACAATCAACCATTGCGGCTAGCCACACCATCCGCAGTATTTTCTGTAATGCACATATTACTAATCTCCCGAATGTAATTGTATATAAAGATCAGACCATTAATATTTTGGAGTAATGTGGGCAATTTCTGCCCCCCTCCCCCTCCCCCCCCCCCCCAAAAAAAAAAAAATCCTGCACAGCATAAACTGCTGAAATAAAAAATAATTATGCCAAGGGGCAAAATCAAGCAACTCTTCTCTACTATCATTATGTTGATTTTTAATGTTACAAAAATTTCTTGCAAAAGGTATTGCCCACCAAAAAATCATGCATAACCTACAGGTGAGAAAGAAATTACATGCCCCAGAAAATTACTCAACCCCACTCCCCTCAAAACTATAAAGGTCTGCCCCTAAAAATAAATATATCATCTTGCATTGACAATGCACAGTCTAGTCGTAGTGCTACAGAATTGATTTCCACTGAGGTTGTTAATGGCTATGCATGGATTGACAAATGAAGACAAATTACGTTTCAAATCCTTCCACTTCAGACAATCAATCTAAGGAATTCGAGGCCTTTTGAGAAAAAGGAGACCTCATGTCCTTTATACACGCTCGACGCAATTTTAAAAAAAAAATTGAAATGATGATATGAAAGTTGTGACAATTGGTTATAGAAACAGTTTGATATATATTTCGTTCTTCGAGCCTCTTCAATCATCTGCAACATTAAAGCCATCAAATTGCTCATGTAATAACCTTTGAAAGAAGCCACATTCAAGTTCTTTGTCTCACGTCACCACATGACATCCTGTCTCGGAGGGAGCGCAGTGCGGCCTAATTGTGTGACTACTGCGTGCGGAATTTGGAAAATAGTCTAAGTATATGACTTGTTGGGAAATCAACAAAGACAACTAAAATTGTTTCAAGTACTGGTTTGAGGGTATGAAATTGTTTACATGTATTCATTTGTATATGAAAGGTACAATTATTTTTCCCTTGCTAACTGAATTCATGTTTGATTATTAGTCATAGCAAGTGATGTAATTAACGTGACCCTGAATATCACGAGTGAAGAGTGCACTGATGGGGAATACAATCAACTATGGGAGGAACTCAGCAAAACGGTAACTAACTTGTTTATGAAGGGCACGTGTATGTACAACCTTATCATTACCTGTTACCAGTGAACGTGTTGATTGAATTACCTCATTTAAAAATGTATTTTAAAGTGCTTAGTGATAAAAAGAAATTCAACATTTAAAATGTTGATTTTCAGATCAAGGAGATCTTTACTGGTAAACTGGGCTGTGAAAGTCTGGAACGGAAAAATATCAGGTACTGTATGAACACAGTCTCAGATTGATAACATACTTGAACTTCACAGATTTCCGTAGCTTTGTCTTTTCAACTGAATTAAATCCTGGGCAGAAAACCTTCAGACGATTTTTCGGCACTGTTAAGATGTGTTAGGCCAGTGCATGTAATTCCGGCTGTTTTCTCCACTGACGAGATTTGCTATTCAGGATGAGAATAACACACCTACATGTAATTAATCTGTCTTAACCTTGAAGAATTGATCAGGAAATGCTACAGCAGAGAAAAAAACAAGAAGCTGACCAACCGACCAGCCAGATACGCGCAAACAGAATGCCAACGGCGATTTTCATTTGACCAGGAAGTGATTACGTGGAAACAGAATGCAAACAACAAACGAAGGGATAGAGAAATTTTAATGTTTTGAAGAGTGTTAAACAAATGCGCATAGGTTTTGGTTGGGTTTAACGAACGATTACTCGTACACACAAAATATTCTTCCCTTGACGTGATTTGATATAACCGGTTTTGACTGTTTCATCAAACAATTTATTCTCCATAAACTCATTCTCTCTTGTTACTCATCGTACAGAGAGACAAATGAAAAAATTTAACGGGTAACAAACTTATCTGTGTAACAACTGGAACGTCAAAGACAAAATGAGCTCTAATGATTACACATGCTCAATGTCAAAAGAAACTCGCTCCATGTCATTAATTTTCAAACGCCTTGGTTAGTGTGATTTTTGACCATCTGAGAGTTTGTGAAGTGAAAGAAGCCTCTGTTCATTTTGGTCATCATTTTAGTTTGAACTTGAGTGTGTCACTGTTTTTCTTCCAAGGTGTGGAAGTGTAATCGTTGATCTGGCCCTGAAGTTCAATTCCACTGTAAGAGAAAGCGCGGTTCTTTCTATACTTCAAGATGCTGTCAAGAATAAAAAGATTGGAGATTTTACTGTGAGTTCCATAACAGGCACACGAGACATTGGCATAACATCCACCATGGCCACAACACCTACCAGCCCATCTAACAGTAAGTAGTCCATTGTACATAATGATTTTGATTTTGTATTGGGTGGACTGGTGTCTTCTTCAAAAAACTATAAAAATCCAAAAGTTTTGAATTGGTTGGACAAGATAGTAAAAGATCTTTTGCATCCGTGTATTGCTAGATTAAATGGAGAAATCAAGATTTCATATTGTATGTTATTTTGTCGTTAAGTTTCCATTGCACTCTTCTGCTGGGCATGTGCAGCGATTTGAATTTTGGACAGACCATAGTTAATAGGGAGGGGGAACCATTCTTGTCTATTAACTATGGACTAACGGACCAAATTTCAAGAATTCCTTCAGCAGGAAACAGTCTTGCGTGGTTCTGAGTCATGAGATTTCTATTGGTTGAAACCTTCCAAGGTACCTTCCAGCGTCAATCAAAGCCATACATACGTGTTAAAGTGACACAGGCCTCTTAAATGCCGAATAAAACATTATAAACTAACACTTACTTACTTGAGGCTCATGCTGCAGTTTTCATTCACACTGTATATGATATGGAAATTTTGAATTATTTTTACTTCAATTTCTGGATGAGAGTTGTAATAAATTACATTGTACATTGTACATGCCAAAAGACTGTAAATTTGCTATTAATTAGGTATACACAAATCATAAGTGCTCAACTCTATTTTTTCCCCTAACATAAACTAAGTAAAACATGGCAAATTTAAAATTAACCTGACTGCTCAAGATTAACTGTCTGAGCCTTGATGTAGGTGTTAAGGGTACTACCCAAAGACATAAGATTTGAACCTTAGGCCAGGCTAAAACTCTAGACCACTGGGTGATCTTTTGTCTAGGGTAGTAAACATCAGGCCTCTTGGTTTCCCCATTAGTTTCTAAAGTTTACAGCAAAGGCGGCTGTAACTTCCATACTTAATTGGTTGTTCTCTTGTAGCATTACCATTGCATGTTGATTTCTTAATGGCTACGTGTGCAACTCATTAGAAATCAACTTTATCGTGGATAACAAATTTACATCTCCTAGATTTAAAGGAGCAAGTTTGAGAAGAAAAAGGTCTGTGTGTGACCAAGTTAAAACCACTGAGACGTAAAGTGAATGTTGATGGATGTTGCATTTTGTAGGTACGACGTGGATTATTGTTGGTGTCATTTTGGGGGTAGTTGCTGCGCTGGCTGTTGCTGGAGGTGTAGGCTGGTATGTTCACAAAAAAAGGAAGTGTAAAAGGAGGGACCCTAAGGGTGAGTGTTTTACTTTATAGCCACTTTATTACGGCAGATGTAAGAAATCCAGGCAGAGCAATAGTACTTTTTAGTATCCTGAGTATCATTTTGTTGATGTTCATAACAAGTAATGTTCTCCAGAATCTCTGCATCACACACTTTAATACCACAGTATTTTCTACCTAATTGGGTGCTCATCAATAGAACCTTGAGTATTCGAGAACTCCTTCAAGGCATTATATTTGGCTTATATGTGATGGCATGCATGGCTGTGGGATATTTCCCTGTGTTTTTGTGTTGTTGTTGTTGTTTTTTTCTTGTTCTTCTTCTTACTGTATCGAGTATCAGATTTCGAGATGAGACACTCATCTCACATTCAACCGGCACTGACTGAAAAAAATCTCTTTGTGTCTCTTCTCCAAATGTTACTTTGCCTTCGCTAAGACGTCCACAACAATGGATCTCAAGGAGAAGCAGGGTAAGTGTTTTACGTCGGCCTTTGTACTAAATATGTTGTCTCCTACAGATAGTAATATACTACTAACGTTAGTACAGTTAGTACAGTTGTCTTCTGTGCGCTCAAATAATATTGACTTATGACTTAATATTGCTCCATTTGAGACTCTGTACCTACGTTCAGTCGAATCGTCAGTGGCAACGAATCAAATAAAATAGAAAATTAATAAATAAATGTTTAAATAAACAAATAAATAAATATATATAGTTAACAAAAAATGAATCATAGATAGCTTGTCTTGCAGTTGCCGCTGTGTATAGGAGATCATGAGTTAGAAAATTGCACGAGCTCATAATTACATGTTAACTAGTGGTAACATGCTGCCGTATTGTTAACCTATACGTCAGTTTCATAAAATACTTGAAGCTTATTGTTTCAGTCTTCAACGAAAAGGGTTTATCAGCCGTGATAACTATATTTTGAACCAAATTTAAACAATAATAAAGATGTCTTCTTTTTCACCGCCACCAGGGGCTAGGAAGACAGTAAAATATCCTGTTTTGTGGGCGTGGCTTGAATGTTTTCCTTCCCCTAAGAGGTACCAATTCTTACATAACACATCATCTCTTGTCATATTGTTTCGACTCAATACCTTAAAAGGTACCACCAAAGCTCCAGCTGTGGACCTTTTGAGTCTTAACACCATGAGAGGCACCAAAACTGTTTTTTTTTTTTCTTTTCTTTTTTTTTTTTAACCCCTAAAAGGTACGACGAGCACCCCCTTCCTTTTTATATTGGGAGTCCCACCCCCGGGTAAAGGGTATTTCGTATTGTTCACAACTAATGCTTTTGTTAATTCAATTCCATTGTGTTGCTACACTGTCGAACTTTTCTGCTGCAAAACAGCATCATTAAGTTTGAAGTAATTATGAAAAAAAAAATTGAGATGAGTAGACAAACACATGAGTTGTTTCACTTTGAATCTCTCAAAGTTATAGATGAGGTGACCAAATGATAATTTGCATTCAAACTGAACCGAAGAAATTTATCTAAAAGCGGAAAATGTCGTTAATTTCTAAGAAGTGACATTGTACAGGCCAACCAACCACGTTAACTGTCAATTGTTGGCTGTACAGCAATTAAACACTCAATGACTTCAACAATAAGTCCTTTAATTTTGTCCACATTCAAAGCTATAAAGTTCGTTACCATTCTGTGTTCGGATGTCTTAAGAAGACCCGTTTAGCAAATGTGATTTGTACGTTTTTGAAACTCATCTGTAAGCTGCACTGGTTGATGTCTTCGCAACCAGAATTCCAGGTTGTCAAAAGGAGAAGTAATTTCTTCACATGAAGGCTGTTTTTGAAAACATCCATTCTGGAACTATTTAATGGATGTTCATTTTTCCTTTGTATTTGATGTCATAAAAAGGTATTTTTCTTGGCTAATTCTGTGTGATTTTGATCCAAGGTGGACGGCTTTAAAAATGCACATACGCTAACATGCAACTGCATAATGGTGTGGTCTCAAAAAGTAAACATAGCCACGGCGCGCCGGCAAAAATTCCTGCTCCTCATTTTCTCACCGTGAGATTAGAATGGCTGTTCATAGCAGCAATAATTCAGGAGAAAAAATTAGTCAACTGCTTAGCCTGTGGCCTTCAAAATTATATTTTAGAAAATTTGCGACAGTGTTTGAGAACTTTCCAATACTGCTGAAAAAACTTCAGCAATATTCGAGCAAAAGTTCAGAAGGCTTTGGGTGATCTTTGACCACCTTTAAAATGCCTCGTATGTTGGTCGACTGTTTCCTTATTTCTACATGTAACTTGCACTTATGTTAAAGTATTACAACTGTATTCATGATACACTTTCCTTTGCTCAAGTTACATGAAAGTCACTAAACTAATCAGAGCTTGGTGCTTTTTTTAAAGTTAATACTACTCACTTTGGCTTAAAACCAATAAAATACTTAGTGGCCGTTACTTGGAACAACGTTTCTGATACCTTAAGATCCTTGAACACAATGTCATCTTTTACAAAGCTGTTTGCAACCTTGGCTTTTAGTTTTTGTGAGTTAATTTTTTTTTATATATGTTAGAATCACTATTATAGTCATACCTTGTAATTTAGTCTACTTTTTCTTTTTCTTTTCCTCCATTTTTTTCTGAGTTCACTTGCCTATTATTTATTTATCGGTAAATTAGCATACTACATTGCTAGAGGCCTAATCAGTCTCACCAACCTGAGAATAAATTAAGTTATGTATGTATGTAATTACTAAGTAGGTTATTTGTTGCAGGGGATATGACAGCCAAGCTAATGGCCACTCTGGAGGCGGCGATCCCTCTTCAGTGCCTCTAGTTCTTCATGATACTGCACAGACTGGTAACAGAGGAGTGGTTAAGGAGCCAGCTCTACCACAGTATGCTGTGGTTGATAAATCCAACAAGAAACCGAAGGTGCGTGCACGATTGAGTAAAATAGTGTCAAATTAAACGTACATTCTGACCATTGTTTTACCTTGCAAATTTGACAAAGTACTGTGATATCATATGGTTGCTTGATCTGAGGCGTTTAGTTTAAATTCAACTGTAATTGGAGCTTTGCCTTTTTGTTGTTTCCTGAAAACTGCCAGGGCACTATTACATCGAAATACAGGTCATTCATGAATAATAAACACCCCTTCACCTAAAGGGAAAGTCAGTCATAATCTGTTTAGAAAGCTTTATTATATAGTATCAGAAGACTGACGAGGAAAAGGTTGGGAAGTACCGACAAAAGTGAATTAAAAGTGATTCCGCATAAAGAATAGGAAAGGAAAGGAGCAACATGTAAGGCAAAGTTGTTTAACGAAAATTAAATGATAGCAAGTATTTTTATTTAGGAATGGTATGAAGCAGCAAAAAAATGTTGTACGTCTATTTTCACCATTAACAGGCGTAAAATTGGCAAAAGAGGGAAAGAGGTTTCCATTTTTAGAAACAAAAATGTGAGGTTTGAACCTAATATTCAGCATTATAAATTCTCCTCATTTTTGAAAATGGAAAATTTAGACACTTTCTAACCGGTTGTATAAATGTTTAATGAGAAATGTGAGGGCAACATGACAAAATACTGTTGGGGGGATGTTAAATTTAGGCAGTAATGAGCCGCCAGCACTGAAACAGATTATATATTTATCTCATAGAAACCCAAGCCTGATGAACTTCAGTGTACTGAACTTGCCGAGTTTTCTGGCGGACAAGGCGCACAAAGGTCTTCGACCTCCCCTACAATCGTCCCACTGAAACACAGCACGCTGACGTAAACGCCATGTAAAAGTGAGCCACGTGGACCAAGTAAGGACCCTCGGCAGTGATGAGAAATGGGCGGGGCAAAGGCCAGCAATTTTTTTTTGATCTAGAGTGTTTTCACAATGAAATGGCGGCCATGCTGGTGTCCCAAACCAAACTCTTTTCTTATGTTAACACTCTTTCTTTTCCGATAAATTGACATGACTACTGGCTACGTGAGTGAAAATGCCCTTTAGATAAATAAAATAATTAGCCAATCAAGGATTAGTGTTAATGAATTAACCTAAATCTAGATTAACTGTTTTGAAGCGAGAACTTACTGCTGTTAATAGTGGGTAGCTTCCAGTTTTTTCCCTTTTATCAAGTTATTCCTTCTCCACAGCTTTAGTTGATTTAATAGCCAGTAGCTAAATAGGGCTAGCAAATTATGCAAAGAAAGACTTGTATTGATTTGAGTATAGTGACTGTGCAAAGCAGAGTTTTCATGATGTAAGGATAGCAGTAACTAACATGAGCTAAGAAACCTGTGACTCCAGCTTCCTCCCCCCCCCCCCCCCATCCCCCAAGTAAAATGTGCCAAAACGTAAGCATTCACATTTCTGAAGTGCTAAAAGATGTATACTTGTCCAGTGGAGGTAATTGCATATTCAGTTCAAGAATTCCATCTTCTTTGGATTTTTGGTTATTGACCTTTTAATTTGAACTGCCGAATCCTTCAGCTGTTTTGACCATTGGGGGATCCACAAGAATGCCCCTGGAGTGTCGAGGGAGGAAAGCTCCAACATAAGGCCCATTTTCACTTTTCCCCCTTTCCTCTCCCCCCCCCCCCCCCCCACTTCAGGAAATTGGCCATTGTAATTGTTACATAAGAATGCCTTTTCACTAAGTAGTATAAGCTGTACTTAGAAGATAATTTACAGTGGAAAGTTTCTTACAGCCGCTATTGCACCCCTATAGACTGAAAGTGTATGTAGACAGTAAAAATAATTATATTCAGTAAGATCAGGCTCTTGTCCATAGCAAATCATGTTTTTGTAGATTTTTAGATAGCAATTATGCATTGAATGAATGTATACATGTATCAATTGATGTTTTTTTTAGTCAGAGTGAAAACATTCTTTAACAAAAATAGCCCAATCCTGGCCTAGTTGTCTACAATGTACTTGTGGCAAAAATTAAGAACTGCCTGTTGTTTGTGGTCATGTTTTGGACATTCCGAAAAATGATTGCTGGCAACAGTGGATAAGTGTTGTTGTAAAAACACTCTAAAAGGTCAGTCAGGGTTTTTTTTTTTTTTTTCTTATGAAGGGTCAATCTCTCTTCTACTTTTGTAGCCGTATTCTACACACAAAGTGCCCTCTGGGTGATGCCTTTTAAATTGTGCTTGGCAATCAATTTTAGCCTGTCTCAGGGAAATAGTTTTAATGATTATAGATCAAGCAACTTTAATATGATGATATTTAGTCAGCTTATTTAAGAAGTTGTAAATAATTATTTTTTGTAGAGTAGGGAGAAAATTGTTTTTCTACCATCATAATTTTTTGATAAGTGTCTATATATTTACAATGCAAATTTCTTTGTGAGATTTCAATTTCAATGGCAAGGTTCTTACCTATAGAGATCAGCGATGTACAGCAATGCACTGATGCATAATCTTTGTTATGTGGATGAAGACTAATACCACTTCCCCTTTTTTATCTATTTTTTTTACTTTTCCACTTTTTTATTATAACCTTGTGAGGTTCAAAAGTAAAATGAAATTACATATTGTTAATAACACCTAACATTAGTGACATCAATTATTTCACATGCCCGATATTATAATGAAATTAAATAAAAATAAGACTGAATACAGTAAATTAAGTTTCTAATATGAATTTTACATACGGCTGCCACCTAGCCTGAAAGTCAAGTTCTGTGTTGTTTTACATAGCCATGTTTCTCAGTTCTAAATTTCATTTTGACAATTTCCTTAAAAGCACTTAGATTAGGAGTTACACCACGTTTTCTACTTTTATCAAAATATGTAGTTTAACAAGTGTAATAAAGTAATTCAATATTTCTATTTCTGTGTCTAATTTACCAAGTAACACATCTTGTAGCGTGAGGTTCATTCTTTTGCCAGAAACCGAAGACCAACCAAAAACTTCTCCCAAAAAAGTCATCCCCTAATTGATCATTTCATCCTTTATTAAGCAACAAATGAACAAAGTGTATTGTAGTGGTCATTCAAAGGTAAATTTGATAGTTTGCAATAATTTTGACAAGAAAGTTTTCAAACTTTTGGACTTTAAAACTGAGATTGGCCAAATGTCAAGTGTGTAATGATACCAGAGCCACCCCACCCCCCTACAAAAAAATGTAATAAAATATGGAATACTATTTTTCAGAGAACAGTGACTTGCCATGTCCCCTTATTCACCGCGCTATTATTGCACCCCTTGCGAAGGGACTGGTCAGAGAGTATTGGGGGAAGGGGGGAGGGGGGTTGTCCAGAGCAGAGAGGGCATGGGCCTTCAGATTTTGAGCTCTTGGAAAGGGGTCGGTCATTCAATTTTCAGCTCTCCATAGGGGGTGGATCATCCTACTAGAATTTTATAACAGGAATTGGTAAACATTTTGCAAAATAATTGACAGGGTGTGTGGAAAAAGACCCAAGTGACATCAAATGGAGTGCAAGATTTTCCTTGTGAATTGCTTTTCATTTCCTTCTGTGAAAAAGAAGAGATATGAGATCAAGAGTCACTTAGGGCTTTTTTCCTATGATGCACTTCAATTGTTTTTAATAATCAAAGTCTTGATACTACTGCAATAGTTGGCCACTCATTCCAGATATAAATATTTCTTCAAGCCATGGCTAAAAGTTCTTGTGGCTGGTGAACAATAAAGACGGCAATTTGATGTATTGTAAACTCTGTACAAAAGCTAAGAAGTGTAACAACAGAATGAACAAGCTGAACTCCCAGTGCAGAACTTTTTGAAATACTACCAATGCTCTTTCGACTTGGTGGTCTCCAAGGACACCAAATGGCCAGCTTGTGTCTCCATGCTATTTGTCCATAAGGGTACAAGACTCAAGTTCTTGGGCCTGGGACTCCTAGATTGCTGGAAGGATCATGGTTCCACTTGAAATACAGCCAGAGGCCAAGTTTGCAGGGTTCATGGTTAAGTTTTGTTTGTTTTTGTAGAATTTCCATCTCTGACTGTTTTGTTCATTTTATAATATTAACTTCTTTTTCCCAGGCTGAACAAATGTAACAAAACACAACGGAAATGTTTACCTTTGAAAGTTGCCACAGTCGAATGTGGCCTTTTTAGTTCCTGCTGAATGCCTTTCAACTAAAACATTCTCCAGCTCATGTTTCGATGAATTTGGAAAAATGGCCTGTTGTGGTTTGTTTTTGTTGCTTTTGTTGTCTTGCCTACTTGTTGAAAGGTCAATGCCAGGAGACAAATTGGCCTGGTCTTGAGTTTCTTCCAGTTACTGCATTCACTGTGTGAAACTTTAACATAAGGAACTCACAGCTTAACTTGATGGGAATTTTTGCAGCTAAAATTAAACTGCACATAAAGTTATTTACTAGAGGTACATTGTACGGCATGTACCTAAATAACTTGACCTGGGACCAGCAGCAGGACCACCATGTGCTTTACATTATGATACTATTTTCTAGAAGGACACAATGTCAGAGGAAATAACTGTTATTGATCATCAACACAGAGAAATGTAGTTGCTATATGGAAACTAAACCAGACTTTTTGGTTGCCACGAAATGTTACATGTAGTCAGATTGGAGACTGTATTGGTTCCAATTTTGAGCCCTGTGATAGTAATGTATTTGACAGTACATGAACGATGCCATGAAATATTCTTAATGTAAATTAGATATACAAGAGTAAATAAGGTTGTTGTTGTGATAATGTTCTAATGAATTATCCCTGAATCGAGAGTCGTGAAAATTAAGGTAAAACATAAATACCCACAAAGTAAATTCAAAGAACTACAGTAGTTGATAGCAGTTTTGTGTACGGTCCTATGAATAATATTTGCTGTTCTAAATGACCTTTATTTGCATAAAAAAACCAAATTAAAAATAACCTATAAAATTCTGCATAATTAAAGAGAAATTCAAAACGCCTAATGAAATAACACCAGTAATTGGTAGTGGCAAACAAAAGGCCTTAATTGTGAACTTCTAATATTGCTCAAGAGCACCACCATCATCCTGAAAATCGAAAACAAGAAAAACAACATTGGTTTTTGATGTTTTTGTGTCCTGTAAGCCTTCTTGCCCAGTTGGTGTTAGACGAGATATACAAGTCATGTGCTATTACTGGCTATTACTATTATTCAGCAAACTAGATGAGAGAGCTTACAATCATCGATTGCAATAAATTGGTTTTGGTACAATGTTGTGTCCAGTTAAGTTGCTTTCATTGTTCTTTAATTAAAGTAGTGAACATTTGCAATCAGGATCAAGAAATCACATCAATAAGACTTCGGGGTGCGTGTCAAAGCATCCTAACCTGGAATCTTTGATGATCAGTACGTTTCTAGTGAATCAATTTATCTGTTGGATCTCAGCAGGAACTAAAGCTCTCTGTAAACCTGCCAGGTGTAAAAGAAGCCGCCTTCCCAGTGCACAGGCTATCATGTAGCTTGGTTCAATACTGTTTTGCCCATGAAAATCCGTTCGTTTCCACCTTTACAAACATTTGATTCAAGTGGAATCGCAAAGGACATTGGAAAACGATTTCTGACGAATTTTCCATGTCGAACGAGGCTTAAAATGAGCTAGGCGCTGTGTTATCAACTTTGACCGCCATTTTGATGTTTCCGTCCCATAATCCTGTAGAAAAATAAAATAAATGAATACTTGTGACCAGCGGATTAGCCTGCAGTACAGGCGGATTAGCGGGCTCTAGCGCGATACACGAGCGCGCGCGAAGCGCGAGAACGATCACTCCGTGCGCGCTCGTGTATCGCGCTAGAGCCCGCTAATCCGCCTGTACTGCAGGCTACCAGCGGATAAGCAGGAGCGGCACAAAAGTTTTAGCATGGAAGTCACTTTTTAAAAACTGACGTGTGCAAGTTCAAATGAGCATCGTGATTGCTTCAGTGAAGCAAAAGCAAGTCACAGAATAGTAATTACATCATAATTGTTGCCAGGAGCCATAAGCGGGGACGGAGACCGTAAGCGCGCGCCATTTCTAGTATTGGGGCTGTCCCCATGATATGGGACAATTTTGCTATTTTTAGAACAAATTGCACCATCGCCTGCGGCACACGCGCGTACATGCTGCGAGGATTTTTGCGATATCACGTGGGGAAATGGCGTCCGAAATTCCCGAAATTTTTCATGTTTTTGGGGCACAACTCAACGCGTTTACGTCTGTTGGAATTTTGCTTAAGTATTTTCGTCGTAAGCTGCTCCAGTTTGAGTGAAGTAAGACAGTGTCGAATTTAGGTATGTTCTGCTTTAAGCTTATATATATCGCTGACCAAGTTGTGTTCCGATGCTTCTTTTACATGAGCTGTACATTACTCCACTTTAAATTTCATAAATGTTGTGGATTAACAGCTTTTCCATGACAGCAAAAAACTAGCTGGACGTATCAAACTTATTGCCCACGGACGTGAACATTTGCTGTAATTGGCGTCCAGGCTAGCGCGGGCATTATTTGTCTGTACTGCGCTTGCGCATTAGTTTATCCATGGGACTGGGGAATAATTTCCAACGTAAACAATACGTAAACATGGAGTGCAGGTTCTGTACGTGGCATAGGTTCTGGTGCAAAAGAGAAGAGCGTCTTTCGAAATCTTATTGACAAAGTCCAGAAACTGTGTTGGCCGACTTTTGTTCTTCAACTGGGTTCCTTTAACAGGCCCTTTGGGCGATCCGGTTACATGGTGAAGAATTAATTATGCTGGGACGCAACTTCCAAACAAAGGAACTCGTGCCAGTCCAGTCCGATTTTCCTTTGTTTTGAAAGTCTCACTGTGTAACTTGCGTGCCAGCATCAGTAATTCCGTACCACGTGACCAGATCGTGCAAAGGGCCTATTCAATGCAAAAGTCATCTAAACGTATTCCGCGGCGTAGAAGTTGTGGCCGCAAATCAGAAGCGCTGTACAATCATGCTGTGTTATAAAGACGGCTGTAACTTTAAACAATGCCAAAACTGCATCGGCTACGAAATTAGCTAGTATTTAAAATTGGTATCGGCGAATAACACCTGTAAATTGGAGCAATCGGCAAAAGGAGAGTAGAGTGCGATTATGGTCAATTCAGAGAATAGTAAAATATGAATTTCGACACACGAGTTTTCCGATTCTTTGATTCCCCAATGCACGTTCTATACGATTCTCCGATTTTCAGATTATACGATTCTTCCGATTGTAAGATTATTTCTATTTTCTAAATAGTAAAAAATGAATTTTCTCCGGTCCGATTTAGCCATAATCGCGCTACTCTCCAAAAGGATAGCCCAGTGACTCCATCTGTCGTAGCTGGTCTTTCAAAGATACTTTTCAAAGGCGAAATAACGAGAACCGACACTTTCCCGTTCAGTTCGTAGTTCCTGGCCAGAACGAACATTTGATGAATTAGATTATTCCCGTATCCTGCAGGCAAACTGCCAGAGACAGCTCTTCCAGCTAAAAGAGCTGTCACGAACGATTCTTGCTAGGGTTTTAACGTAAATTTTCTCACGCTAGGGAGATTTAAATCTCTCAAAGCCCTTGCTAATACATCTTTTGGTCCGCGGCTATTGTTGTTTTTGATGCGATTGGGCAACTAACAAAATTAATAAGTTACTCAGTGATTATTAGCCAATGGGAATGATGCGTTCACCAGCAAACGTAGAAATGAACAAAAAGAGGTTCTTATAGCACGCGTTCTTCCTTTCTCCCAGTCCCCCTCCTTCCATTGGCGCTTTGCCTCCCCCTCCCACGTTTAACGCCTGCTACGCAGTCTACGCACAGGCTATCGCATCACACGATTACAGCGGGATTTCCACTGTTGCGTTACTGTAGAATTCCGAAAGTAACGTTTCCCCCGAAAATAACGGCTCCTGGAGAGTAACGTTAACTTTTTACCTTTCTCTTGAACCCCGAAAGTGAAGGTCCCCACCGAAAGTAGTGGCCCACCCGAAAGTAGCGGTCCTTTAGAAGTTATTAAAAGAGAAAATCTCTCTTCTCAAAGGTGGGTCATGCGGATTGAGCATGACCCGCCTGCAGGACTGGGCATTGACTTGAAGAGTTATCTCTGATTTTATTTCGAACCTGACTGAATTTTTCTTGAAACTATGATTTATAAGCTGTGTTTGTCTAGCAGCAGTCAAATGATATACTGTAGAGTAATCGGTTGTATTGTGATATACAGTACCAACCGGTTTAAGGCTTCAGTCTTTTTGTTTATACAGTCTGCTTTGTAAACATACATAAATGAAATGTTTAATTTCTTATGTTACGTGTCCGCTTTGTCTGAAACGACTGTTACCTTACAAACGATTTTTAACCATCCGAAAGTAACGGCTACCCGAAAGTGGCGGCCCCTTTTGCCTGTTAAATCCGAAAGTAACGGGGGCCTTTACTTTCGGAATTCTACGGTATTTTTACGCGCATTAATGGACGTGAACTTCAAATTCCGTACTCAGCTTAGAACCAGAACATAAGCATCAAGAATACTCGGTCCACGGCAAAGAGGGTAATAATGGCTTTGAAGAAATTATATCGTCCTTCTGGTTGCAACAAGGTCTGAATCAACGGTCTCCGTGAATACTTGTAAAACAAGACGGTGCTCAAAACACTGCAGACAAGTTTAAAATAGACTTTTCCGTCTATGGTATGGAAATATCGGTGTAATCGAATGTAACTATCGTTTATTAAATTAACAATCTCGTCTAGAGGAATTGTTTTGGTTTTATTTCAATAAACTTTTGCGTTACGTTCTTAACAGATGGACAACAAAACGCATTTGTATAGCAATATAAGCTCACTTTTGGAGAACGCTTAGTTGATATAAGCAAGTCACTATTTCTTATGAACACGATCTTAATGTCGTTCACCTATTTATTATCACGCAGCGTTATAGATATCAGACTTATTGCTGCCGCTAAGTGTTTTTCTATAACTTCGCACTTTCCGTTCGGAACCACTCGTTTTGTTTCTTCAAGTAATTCGCTTTGGAGAAATGCTTTTTGGTGAATTTCTTAAAGGTTAATGTTTCCAGTAAATGATAAGTATGTTACAGGAGCCCCGCTTTTAGGCTTGGCCAAATCCACAAGTATATTATTCTAACTATCAAGGCGCTTTCAGCTGTGTTTTAAATGCACCCTCCCCCCGGGGAGGGGGGCACTCCCTTATATGGGCTATATAGGTATGTGCGACCCCAAAGGATAGGGTTTTTCAACCGTTTTGGTCATAAATAGGGTATCGATTTTGGCCATTTTGGTCTTAAATTAAATAGGGTATGGTCCTTGCACTCTAGTCTTGAATTGGGTATGTTTCTTAGAAGAAGATACTTTTTCATCATTGTCAATAAGACCGTCAACAAAAGCCCTTCATAACTTATCTTTAGGGGAACTGTACCAGCTACAAAGTTCATGAATAAGGTATCAAATTGTTGGCCAGGTCGTACATAGGGGAGTATTAATCGCAGATTTTGGTCAAAAATAGGGTAAGGGTTCTGGGAAGTGGGCCGCACGCCCCTACCTAACTTTTCTGTGAGTAGCCCCCTCCACGGGACCCTCCTATGAGATACATGCGACTCCAAAATTCGCAGCGGGTTATGGGTTCTAATTTCCGGTGAGTTGTGTTAAGAGATCGAAAAGTCTGTCATCGCCGTGTACTTTGCGGTGATCGACTTGTCGCGCATCTCACTACAAAAGTAAGAGAAGAAGACCAGACAGGAGATGGTCATGCAATGCGAATGGTTAATGATTATGACAGTGATAATAACATTCAAGGTTGAGCGCCGGAGAGAATGATGTTATGTGAACCATTATCCAGTGATACTATGTAAACAGGACGCAGTCTTACAGACCGAATCATAATACCGTTGCAAGCACAGTTTATCCATGATATTGTTGATCTATCTATGCACCAACCAAGTCTATCACTTTTGTCGCCAAGGTCGATGGTTTGGCTCGGAAAGGAAAAGGGGTACGGTCGTGTTGTCGAATAGTTTTGACATTCCTGCCAACGCAGTGTGAGGGAAAAAGCTACAAGGCGCTGAATGTTCGGTTCAGGGGAGTTCAAAACGATCAAGCCGTTGATAAATCCCCTTTCAATCGATGAAATGGCGGGAAGAAGTGAGATTCCCGCCTGCTTGCCCCAGACGTACGCTGCCATCTTCACCAGAAAATATAAAGCGTGTTCAAGCCCTGCAACGTCGAAGCAACTCCAGTTAAGCAACCATTCGAAGCCTTGAAAGAGGTCGAAAAATGCTAAATGGTCCTTGGCTAAAAACGAAGTGAGTGTAGGTTCATTGCATCACAGTGACTAAGTCTATTGTTGTCATTGTCACCACAACACAAGTGTAGTTTCAAATACTGCCTAACTTAAATTAAGCATTTTTTTGTCTTATCTACTCAAGGTTGTACATCTATTGAATTTTTACCACTTGATAGACTTAAAACTAGTAGTAATCGTAGGTTAAAGAGTGCGTTAGAGTTTTGGTAGGCTTAGTATGTTTACGTTAAAAAAACAAAAATTCTGAGAACAGTATTTTGTGCCTAAGCTGTTAGGTAGACGTAAAATTGGCCTCCCTCCAGCAGGGGCGAAAACAAATGAATTGGCGGAAAAGCAAGTGCATACGAGAAGGTTTGCCAGTATAAAACACGGACTGCAGTCGTTAGGCCGCATTTACTACGTAGTCCGCACTTTATACCCGACTCCGTGTTTTATACCAAGTCCGTGATGCTTAGTCCGCGTTTTATGCCTCACACCGTGTTTTATACCCAGTCCGTAGTCCGCATTCCGGTTTTCCGCCGTCCGCAGTCCGTCGTCCGCCGTCCGCCGTCCGCAGTCCGCAGTCCGCCGTCCGCTGTCCGCCATCCGCCGTCCGCCGTTCGCCGTCTGCAGTCCGCAGTCCGCCGTCCGCAGTCCATGTTTTATACTGACCGGAACCCTATACGATTCTGGACCGTGTTATTGAACACAAACGTTGCCTGTTCAGTCGGTATGCGGGACGACGTGCTTTTATTACCAAAACTAGGATAATTATTCTGTTTACGAACACGACTTTGGATCGCCTTGGCTTCGGGGGAACAGCTATTGAGCATTTTCACTTCCAAAACAATGAAACGGAGGACATGTTGGTGTACCAAAGTAATCCTGTTGGAGTTGAACTCTTTTCCTATGTAAACACTATCCTTGGGTTTATGCTACATATTTTGTGCATAGAACAGAAATCTAGGCCAGCGAGGTGAAACTACGCATTCCTCCTTTGATCTATTCAGCAGAAGGCAGCGTTGGTATTGGTCGAAGAGAAGAGGGTACACAACGCGCAGCCAAACTTCAGCTTTCTGAAAGGTCGTATATACTTTCGTGAAAACATGGATCTGCAAGGTTTTTAAACGGTATTAAACCCAAATCAAGCTTTAAATAAACAACTTATCCGCTACAGTCCACAACAAGCTGCCTCGACACTGGAAAGTCCGCAATATAGCACAACACTTGAAAGAGAGCGCATGGACGAACATGGAGATGACGTCATTCGCCCCTGAAAATTTTTTCTTTTTTGGGGGGGGGGGTGGGGGGGGGGGCAAATTGGTGTCCATAGAAAAATACATTACCCAATTAGAACTGCGTTCTGTCGAAAGCAAATATTTTAAATCGTCAATTTATTACTAATTTATTACTAAAATATTACTGAACTTGAAAATTTAGTTTGGATTTGACACTATTATTGCTTGGCTTCATCCCTGAAGTAGCAGAGCAGCTTAGCCTTTTTAGCCTGCAGTTCTGTGGGAATTCTTTCTCCCGGTGTTTAACTGGGAAGTAAAAGTCAGGCTTGATGAAATTAAACATTAATACATAATTTTTGAGCAATGATTTAAATCTTAATTGTTTCGAGACCAAACAATATTGTTTGGTTAAACCCCTAAAGCAGCAGAGCAGCTTGGCCTTTAATTTTAGGCTGCCGTTTTGTGAGAATGCTTTTTTCCAGGTGCTTCATTGGGAAGAAAAAGTCCGGCTGTGGTTCTGTGAGAATTCTTTCATCAGGTGCTTTATTGGGAACTATGTTAAAAGCATTTTTACCATGACTGTTTCAAAAAAAAGGATTATTTACTTGGAATAATGAAGTACAGTAGTCATTATTAAATGTGATTTATATGAACTGAACAACAGGAAAAATCCAGGGAAGATAAGTGTAACATTAGTCCGTTATATATGTTTTATGCTGTCTGTAAATGTACTTTTCCAACATCAACTCCCACAGTTAGTATCCATTAGAAGAAGTGTCCAACACGGGACATCATAATTTATTAGATCGCACTTCCACGTCTCTCTACCTGTTATTGCAGACTGAAGATAGGTTTGCTTTGCAGTTTTTTTTTTCTTTGCAGCTTTCAGGGCAGTACGACCTGACAGTTGAAGGGGTATCAAATGGTCTTTGCGATTTAAATTGAGCTTAGAACTTGAAACGATTTGAGTGGAACTGATGAAGTAAAAATAGGTTTTGGCAATACAATCATTATCGGTTGCGCGTGTTATTTGTCCAGTTGCATGTGTTAAATTTACGAAGTTTTCACTGCTCGTCATTAGGCATGGCTGTAAGCTGCTGGGATTGGTTGAACCGGGATTGCGCCTACTGTCCTGTTTTGGGGGAGTCAGCCAGATTATTTGGCGCAAAACGTTTCCTTTCAATAAAAGAGAGATTCCGACAAAAGGTAAATTTACGAAGTTCTCGCTGCTCGCCATCTGTAATTTTTAACGACAAGACAAGTTTGATCCCTGTTCGTGCCCGCATAAAATAAACGCACTGCTCCCATGCTCGCAAATGCTCGCAAAGATCATTTGATACCCCTACTGTAAGATATAAATTTAAGCTGGAATGTCAAGCCATAGTCAAACAAACTAACCATTGTTAAATATTGAATGGACATTCCTAAAACTTAGACAAAAAATGAGGGCACACCTCCTGAGCATAATTATTTGGCGTGCAGTGAGTTTCACTTTTCTTACCTGCATGTGATGTGCCGTTGAAGACGGTCCAACTGCTGGCTGGAAAAAAACTTAACTTGGAGACTATGCCTAAGACTTTCACGTATCATCTTGCGTGATTGTTGACCCGCGACTTAATATTTTAATCATTGCTTCCAACTGTTTTCGTGTTTACATCTCCCACCTGAATTCCATTTTTAATGGAGTTTCGAAATTCTCTATTGATGGACTGCAACCAATCTCTTGAGAGTGTAATGACGAAAGTCTGGCGGCTATGTTTGATAATAAAGACAAAACAGGCTTGGTATAAATCTTTTGTTATATGTCATCCGTGTTGGCGGCGGCGTTGGTTGGTGAAAAAGAAACATGTAAAGTGACAGACTTTGGAATGGCCAGAGATGTTTTAACAGGACAACATTTACGAACGAAAATCAAAGGCAAGAGACAAAATGAAGAGTCCCAGAGACTTGTCTCTTCAAATCCCTTCGTGTGAACTGTTCGGGAGACAAGTCTCTGAGAGAAAATGAAAATAATCCAACCGCAGATCAGTATTTATTTTAATTATTTTTCAAAGTCCGCTTTGCTCTGACGAAGAGCTAACGCGAGAAATGTCAGCTTCATTAAGCCGCTAAGGTGGTTAATTTTACATTTTTTATTGCCCTGGTATATATATTTCATTGTTACTCTCATTTTAACAATTTCAGTTTCGTTTTTGGAGAGCAAAAGAGTGAAAAACGATACCTTTTTCCAAGATTTTGAGCTAAGTGTCCCTTTGCAATCAGTGCCGTCATGTACATACTACAAGGGACCAGTCCCTGCAACCCGTTCCCTCGTGTAAACTCTTCATCACAGGGACTATTCCGGTGGCTTGCAAAACTTTATAATTATACCGAATAATGGGGTATGTAACGACAAACTCATATATCAAACCACAGTACAGACCTTCTCGTCTGCTTTGTCAGCTAAAAAGTTCTGTTCTTTCTCTAGGGGCGTCTCCCTGTTAAGTGGACTAACGTGATGGAAGCGTTACTTTATGGGACATATTCAACAAATAAAAAAGCGATGTGTGAGTACATGTACCGTGATTCAACGTTATACATATAAATGTTTTTTATACAATGGCTTATTCCAGGATGACCATATTACTTGACTTGACTTATAATAACAACTTCTCCTGCTCGTCCATGATAATACAGAAAAGATACACTGCATCAATTAATGTTAACCGATTGGACATGTCTCGGGTTGTCTGAAAGGTGGATAACACTATCCAGCGGATAAATCACTATTTCCAACATCATTCCTTAGAAGGGCAGTAGTATAATAGCATCCAGGAAACAAGCCGAAGAACTTTCAATGCTATTATTTTTAAGTAACAAGGTTTATTTTCACAATATCATAACTATTATTTCAACATTTATTTGCCTAACAGATGGAGTTATGGAGTTCTCCTTTACGAGATTTTCACGATAGGTAAGCTAGGTAGCGGCTTGCACCTTCGTAGTTTGTTTACCGTCCCTTTCCATAACATGCGGCTTCTGCTCAATCAACGGTCACGTGCTTCACTATCGACAGTTATCTTAGCGGCCCTTTCAGGGCACAGGGGCTAACTCCAATGTTTTCAAAATTCATATCTGTGGGTTGTGAGTGGTAGATTTCGACCCATGTTGTTTGTTTGTTTTTTTCCAAAGTTGGTAAGTGGTCGTCGTATTTATGATTTACGGCAGCCAAAAACACTATCGTTAGTTAGGGTTTGAACTTGGCGTGTTGTTGAGAGGCGTGGAAATATACGTAATAAAGGAGGTTACAGTCAATTTAGTGGCGTAGCTCTGTTGGGGTTTTGCACTTGGAAGCTAGAGCGTCCGGGTTCAAACCGGTTCCTTTCTGGCCCTAGCTGGAGTTTCTTTACCACAGACCCGAGTTCAACTCTTCGACCAAGTTTGTAAGATGGCTAACTGGTCTGCTTCCTCTCAAATAGCATTCATAATTTTTTTTTTATATTCTGTTTTCAATATTCGTTTCTAATGTATGTTTCGTTATCCCCGGATGGCCTCTCAAAAAGAGAGGATACTGCATGATTTTTTTAATAGAAACCATTCTACCTAAATTGCTGCAGAAATAGTTACAATTTTTAGATTGTGTTAGTTTTGGAAGGAGTCGTGGTCTTGATGTCTTGTCTATAAAATGGTCTCTTCCAGGTGGCTCACCATATCCACGGATGGATGGCAGAAAAATTGTACGTTGTCTACAGCAAGGACACAGAATGTCGAAGCCAAAACACGTGGATGAAAAATTGTAACCAGCTCTTCTTTTACCTTTTATGTTAACATTATTGTTGAACGTGAAATTAATTGCAGTAGTTGTTCAGCACCACCGCCCCCCGCCTGCTTCTCTCTTTGCCTCTTACCCTTTCCCCTGAAAGAGATGCTAATCCATTTAGGTTTATCCACCCGGCATTTTTTCCCCTTGGTCCAAAATTTCAACAATACAAAGCCTTAAGGGCCGGAGCCAGGGCTTGAACACAGACCACTAATAATCATCATTAGGCCACTACGCCTCCTAACGGATGTAACATCATGACTTCTTAATTTATTCAATTTTAGATATGGAATAATGACGAAATGTTGGCAAGAAAACCCAGATGAAAGACCAACATTTACTGAATTGAGGATTGAACTCAAAGAAATGGAAAACCAACACAAGGTAAGCTCATATGGGATTGATTTTCAATTGTCAAAATTAATTTCAGTTATATTAAAACAGCAATAGGAATGTTCATCAGGAGTTATAGTGGCCAGCCCAGACGGCTGCTCTTTGCGTTTGTGGTTTACAACTCGCTTCAGAAACCAAGTGAAATGATTGATCAGAGCTCATAGTAAGAATCACGGATAATTTTTGTGGTTAGATCCGCCACTGGAATATACTAAAATCCAACGGGGATGCGAAGCAATTTCGGGTAAAAACTACAAAATTACCCAAAAGTACCTCTCATTGAAATTGGATTATATTATACATGATACAAATAAGAAACAATTACTGCCCGACACGTTTGTTGTTATTGGCTAGAGCTTAGCAAATGAGAAAGAATCAGATACTTATCCACCATACACGTAACTAAGGTGTCGTAAGGTAACACGGACGGTCAAACGTATCAAATGACCGATGACTCTTGTCATATTTTCTTCTCCCCAGAGGTTGATCAACATGGAAATGTATGACGAGCAGTTGCACGCAAACGTTGAAGATTTGGTCATGTGGGAGAACTGAGGCTCCTTTTCATAACAACAATGTAAAAGACAGTACTGGCGGACTGTACAGACATTATAACAGTTACTCCCATCACTCATCAGAATTAGTGTTGTGATGATACATTTTGGCTTTGGAATTTAGATTTTTAGAAGATATGCATTTAGTTTGAAACCGTTTTTTGACACTTACCCAAAATTTCCTCAGTGGAAAAAAATGAGCTTGGTTGGAATTATTTCACTGAGCTCGCGAAAATTAAAAGATTTGTTTGGTCTTGACATTGATACACGAAAAAGAATCCGGCACTTTGTCAAAACTTCTCCAGGCGATAGGCTGGTGTCGAAGAACTGTTTGCTCTAGTTAACAAGATTCTTACTCAACTATTTAAAAATTGTTCCGATGTGAATGAACTCCGGAGGAAGTGAGTGAAATCACGCCTATAGCATTTTTTTTCAAACTTTTATTCAGTAAAACATGTACTGATTATGCAACGCTGTGGTGTACCATGGAACATCCCAAGAGTCAATTTCTCTGTTTAAACACAAACCTTTAGGCAAGTGTGCATACCAAGAAAATACAAGTTACAAGGGGAATATTCCACAGTATCCCACGAGAAGGTATTGCATAACTACTAGATACCATGCCATAGAAAGTACAGCGACCAACACAGTGCAGCGCGCAATGGGAAGGTCGAGTGTAATATCGTTGAGTATTCAACAGCTTTCCTGTTTTCCATTGATTGGCTATACTTCCTATGGCACGGTATAAAGGATATTTATTTACCACATAAATGGTTTTATGCTCCTTATTAAATTACCTAGTTATTATTAGTAATAAATCTGTCCCGGCTTTGGTCAGGTGATCGCAGTTCGACACCTAACAGAAAACCGCCTTTTAACCTCGTGCAGAACAGGTTTTTGTCCTCTTTTGACCGGAACGCAACGAGTGAGAGTTGGACATGCCTTGTAAAAATAATGGGGCATAAATCATAAATATAAACACAGTTGTGTACTAGATCTTTTGCTGTATTTTAGCAGAGTAGAGTAAATATGCTAAACATTTAGAATAGCTGTTAATGTAAACAAAAAGCCTCATTGTTGTGTTTTTTTGAAGTTTTTCCTCGAGTCAATTTTTACGCTAATTAAAATTTGTGGTTCACAGTCCGTCCTAAACGCGTTCTCTGTTTTAAGTTTTATTTTCAGTCCCTAGTTTTGAGGTAAATTTCGATTATTGCATAAGGACAACTTACCTACCGGAGGGTGAGAACATATTCCTGAAACCCATAACTCTCTGGGTTATTGTCTGACTCTTCCCCAGTCGTCTTCATATAGCACACGGCAGCGAGGTAGAGGAGCAGGGGATGATGGAACGGGAGAAGGGGAGAAGACGACTGGGAAATCCTGTTTTCAAAATGGTGGACCGATTAATGGCGGAATATAGTGAGATTTCAAACTTGGAAAACAGGCCGTTTCATTGGACTTCATTGGGCGTTTCATAAGCTACTCTGAAATCCGAGGGTAAATAAAGTGATGTATGTATGTATGTGTGTATGTATGTATGGGCATATTTAGTTAAGAAATTACCTTGTCCTCATGTTCATTGTACAGCTCAGCTTGGTTGAGCATTTTTTGAGGAAACAGGGCTTGTGCCATCATTTTGTGGACGATAACGTGGAGGACCTGCTGATCAATAATCGAGACCTCGAAATATTAGAAAGTATTAGATGGAAAATGCTCCCTTACAAAGCCGTTTGAACCATCAAGTCATATGCTGGGTTGGAAAGTAAATAATGTACGAAGGACTTATTTTTCTGCGCTAAATTATCCGCAAAACTGTCAACGATAACATTTTCTTCTGCGAGGCCAACCAAATGACGCAAACCATGCAGACGTGTGAATATTTTAGATGGTAAAATGATATAAAATCACTGTGCGGGAGACCTAGATGAAACGGATGATATTCAGAATAACATGGACAAGACCTCTTGGCAGAAAGGTGTTTTATTTCATGTCAAAGTGTTCGTCAAATATGACGTCGGAGCAGGATCTGTTTCCTCGGGCGTCCGCATGCAGTGCAAAGCTATCTTTTGTCTCGCACCTCTGACAAAAAAGGTATCCTAAACTGGTGCTTTGGGTTCTATTTTATATATATATATATATATATATATATATATATATATATATATATATATATATATATATCTCAGCGAGTTCACTTAAACTTGTATAGACTGTAAAAGAAAACTGTGCAGGATGTTATGTGGAAAGAACTGAAAAATTCAGAATCTGGTTCCAAGCAGCAAGTGAATTAAAGAGGAAAGAAAATATGGACAAGGACACTTTCTATGCTAAGCCATTGGCAGTAAGAGTTAACTTATCCAGGAGAAACTGGTTAAGCCAAAATGACTTATTGCCAAAACAAAGAGTTCAGTAATGAAGGTTATGACAAAGCTGAAAAGATCAATATCAGGTGATTTCTTATTATAACCGAACCCCTTGTTTTCTAACAGTATCTGTCTTGAGAAGTGTAATAGCTTTTACTGCCTCTAAGTTTGAAATGATAATCAGTTATTTTCTTTATACTTTATGCTTTTAATTTTCATCACAAATCTTATGTAAATAAAGATAGCTTCAACAATTATTTTACATTAAGTTTAAACTGACCGACAAAGAAATATTCTAGGGAAGAGTGTCACAGAGGCTGTACTTGTAAACATGAACCCCAAGCCTGATTTCTCCCCAGCTCCATCCATCCCAGGGAACAGGGAACCTGTTGCTCTTTGCATTGATAAGTTTATTACTGGCTTCTAGAGAATGATGAACATACATTTTCAGTAAATAAAAAAATAAAAAAAAATAAAAAAACCCCACAAGATTGGGTTTTAAATGTTTAACTGACTGCACATTGGCAATAAATAGATAGCTTGCCAAAAATGGGGCTTGCTTGAATGGTCTTGCAAAGGTAGTGGAGGATGGTAACCTAAGGTTTAAAAAGATCAAATAAGACTCCTCTTAATTATTATTTACCAGTTCAAAACTGGAGTAAATGTTTATGTGACCACCATTCCCTCTGGTTTTTACATCGCCCCCACCTCTTTTCAACAGAAAAAGTAAACTAAAAGATAAATTTCCTGATGATCTAGTACCAGGAATTAATTGAACTCAATATAACAATCCAACCCCATCGACCTTTCAAGTCCCGTCCAAACAGATACAATGTGGTAATGTACATGAAGCTAATATCATAATTTATAAAACATAAAATAGCTCATTGCCATTATCAATCGTGTTTTGTTCCTCTTCTGCGATTTTTTTCACCTTCTGTAATGGACTTTAAGGTTTAAATAACAAGGACGACAGCTTTGTAAAGGCTCTGTAATTCCTGGCTCAACAGGTCAACACAATTTAACTCGTGGTCGATGCTGACTAAAGCGCTGGGCGACCAGGCCGTATTACATAATATCGTTACATCCTCCTCTTTCTTAAATACAGCATGACACAAACTCCAAGTGGCAACAAATAAAACAATATCACGATTAAGTCTGTAAAATAAAGAATGAAAGATGTCCACAAAGGCAAATTTAAATGCCCTGCACAAAGTCCATCCTAACATAGTTCAAATGGGAAACACAACAAAGTTACAGTTCTGCTTGACTGCACCCCTCAGGGTGGGCAGTAGTCTTTGAAACGGATTGGGGTCCTAATTAAACGCCCTCTGGTGGATCTTCTTTCAGGTGGCTGTGGGATCTCTGGCGGCCTTTGAGGGGTCCCTGGTCGCTCTGGAGTTGTGTGGGCAGGTAAAGGCGTGCCTGGCTGAACTGGGTCAATGACTCTCTGGGACTGGTCGTCCGACGGGAGTGGCTCATCTGGTTCCTCTACGTGGCTATCGATTGCAGGACTCTCTTGTGTCGCTATCAAATCCTTTCTGTTTCTCCTGTATCTCTTCCCTTCGATGACTACTTCATAGGATCTTGGCGCAACTTCCTGGAGACATGTTGCTTTCTTCCACAGCTTTGTTCGATCTTTTGGATCTGGCTTCATTCTTACTATATCTCCAGGTTTGAGCTCTTTTAGTAGTTTGGCCCCTCTGTTGTAGTAATGTGCTTGTTTCTGCCTTTTCTTTGTTATGAGTTTCTTGACAGGCTTTGGAAGTTTGGGTTTCAATAATCTTGCTGAAGTTGGGAGGAGAGTCCTGGTTCTCCTTCCCATCAGCCTCTGTACTGGGGAGGAATCGAGCCCTTCGGTTGGAGTGTTCCTCCAGTCGAGAAGAGCCAGGTAGGGATCTTTGTGGTCTAGCTTTGCTTTCTTGAGGATTCGTTTGGCCGTGTTAACTGCATTCTCGACTTTGCCGTTTGATCGAGCATGGTATGGAGAGGAAGTGATATGCTCGAAGTCCCATTCTCGAGAAAATGTTTTGAAATCTGATGAGGAGAATTGAGAACCATTATCACTTCTGACTGTGTTGGGGATGCCGTGCCTGGCAAACTGCGATTTCAGACTTGTAATTACTGACGAAGCTCTCGTATCGGACAGGGCTCGTAACTCAAAGAAGTTGGAGTAGTCATCCACTATAATGACATACTCTGTCTTATCCAGTGTAAACAGATCCACCGCAACCTTTGATCAGGGCCTGTCGGGTACTTTCTGTGGCATGAGGGGCTCTTTGGGTTGTTCCATGCGAAGTGAATTGCATGTCCCGCAGGAAGAGACACAGTCCTTGATGGCTGAAGTCATTCCAGGCCAATACAGGATTTCCCTTGCTCGCCGAAGGCAGCCCTCAATGCCAATGTGGCTTGCGTGGATTTTCTTTAGCATCTCAGATCTCATAGCTGCTGGCACTACGACTCTGTTCCCTCTGAAGAGTATTTCATCTTGTACTGTCAGTTCATCTCGGTAAGAGTAATATGCACGGATTTCTGAAGGGACTGCTTCTCTTCTCTCTGGCCAACCCAGCTCAATAGTCTGCTTCAGCTGCTGCAGGACTGCATCATCCTTTGTTTTCTGTTGAAATTCTGCGAGACGCTCTCTGGTCACAGCAAGATGTTTGGTCATGTCGACTTCCTCTACAGATCGAATGAATTCTAGTTCATTTTGTGAGATATGGTTTGGTAAGGGTAGGTATGCCCTGCTCAAGGTGTCTGCGATGTACATCTCTTGGCCTTTTTTGTAGACAACTTTAAGCTGGTAGTTCTGCAAGCGCATCATCATTCGCTGGAGTCTCTTTGGGGCTGTGAGTAGTGGTTTCTTTAGTATAGCCTCCAGGGGCTTGTGGTCAGTCTCGACGGTGACCTCTCGGCCGAACAGGTACTGATCAAACCGCTCGCACGCGTGTACAATCGCGAGAAGTTCCTTCTCAATCTGAGCATAATTTCTCTCTGAGGTTGTTAGCGCCCTTGATGCGAAAGCTACTGGCTGGCCCTCCTGCAACAGAGCGGCCCCAAGACCTGATTGAGATGCATCGCACTGCAGGGTGACCTCTTTTGACACATCATAGTAGCGTAGCACGGGATGATTAGTGATGAGTTGCTTTACGTCTGTGAAGGCTCTTTCGTGGACTTCATTCCAGTGCCATTCAACATGTTCGTCTTCTAGTCGCCTCAGTGGTTCCGTGACTGTGGACAAATGCGGCAAGAACTTTGAGAGGTAATATGCCATTCCCAGGAACCTCTTTACTGACTTTACATCAGTGGGCTTTGGCATCATCAGGATTGCCTCTACTTTCTTTGGGTCTGGTTTCAGTCCATCGGCTGTAAGCAAATGGCCGATGTAAGGTACTTCAGTAAGTCTCAAGCGGACTTTGTCTTTGTTGAGGGTGAGATTTCTCTCTCTGGCTCTTTCAAGGACGATCCTTAGGTTCTTGTCATGATCTGAGGTGGCAGTCTCCATGTCGTCACCTTCTCCGTACACCAAAAGGTCATCAGCAATCACTGCAGTGCCTTTAATATCTCCAAAGGTATCATTCATCCTTTTCTGGAATTCCTCGGGTGCTGAGGAGATGCCAAAGGGCATGCGCAACCAGCGGTACCGACCAAATGGGGTATTAAAGGTCGTAAGTCTGCTGGAAGCGTCATCTAGTGGCACCTGCCAGAACCCACTTTTGGCATCAAGTACAGAGAACACCTTTGCTTTGCTTAGACTGGTGGCAACTTCTTCAACAGTAGGGAGAGGGTGGTGAGGCCGCTTGATGGCTCTGTTTAGATCTTTAGGATCGATACATATTCTGAGCTTGTTGGGCTTGACCACTGTAACCATACTTGATACCCAATCTGTTGCTTCGCTCACTGGGGCCAGGATGTTCTCATTTACCATTCTTTCCAATTCCAGTCTTAATGGCTCTCTTAGGGTAACAGGTACCTTGCGGGGTGGGTGTATCACTGGTTGTGCTGTTGGGTCGATCTCTATGTGGTAAGGGTCTGCGAGGCATCCAAGGCCTTCAAAAACATCTGCATACTCTGTCAAGAGGTCATCATCAATGACTGTCTTCAACGTTGATGGTGTAAACTGGCTGTCTTGAGTCACTGTATCCACATGATGGAAGGAGTCTTTCACCAGCACTTTTAAGAAATTCAACCTTTGGCATGTTTCTGCACTCAGAAGTGGTCTCACATCTCGGTCAACAACTTGGAACTCAAGGACATGGGACGAGCCATCTCTCCTGCACTTGAGCTTGCACTTCCCCACTGGGTACATAACGGCTCCGTTGTACATGGTTAACTTGGCCTTGCTTTTCTCAATATAGAGGTCATCAGGATCTCCCATAACTTTTGCATAGTCCTTCAGTGGTAGAAGGTTACAGGTTGCTCCACAGTCAAGCTGGAATTTGACATATGCATTGTCGTTTACCATCATCGTCACAAACAACTGACTTGCAACTTTATCATTACTCTCGGTGTGCAGTGCTCCGATTTTGTGAGTGACCATGTCGATAGCGAATTCATCTTCAGTATCATCTTCTATTTCAACCAGGTGGAGTCGTTTGCCTGTTTTCGGTGGTCTTGTTTCCCTTGTTTTGCACTTTATTGCAAAATGGTTTGCTAGACCACACTTCTGGCACTTTGAAACATATGCAGGGCAAAGATTCTTGTTTCTTGGATGTCTTCTGCCACAAAATTTGCAATCAATCACAGGTAATTTACTAGGCTGTTTTTCAGGCGGTTTCTCAGTGTTAATGGCACTAATTGATTCATCGGTTGTTTTGTCTGCTGCCATTTGCTTCAGTTGGATTTGAGTGAGCTCGGCTGACCTGACTTTCTCGGTTGCACTTTCCAAGGTTAGCTTTGCATCTCTCAGGAGTCGTTCTCTTACTGAGGAGTCTCGTATTCCAAAAACGATCCGATCGCGGATAAGCGACTCTTTGAGTGCTCCAAATTCACAAGTGTCCGCTAGGTTCTTCAATACAGTCACGTAGTGGTCGATGGACTCACCACTGTCTTGATTTCTCGAGAAAAAAACATAGCGTTCATAGATAGTGTTCTTCCTCGGGTTGCAAAACAGCTCGAACTTCTCCAAGACTTTTTCAATTTTGAGCTCGTCGCCTTCTTCATCCCACGTGAGCGTGTTGTAAACATCGACAGCCTCTTCGCCGATTACGGTAAGTAGAGTCGCGACACGTGTTGGTTCATCTTTCTGTGCTACGCCGGTTGCTATTTCATAATTGCTCCATTTCTGTCTGAATTTCTTCCACTTCTGGGCTGTGTTCCCTTGCTGGAGTTGTAGAGGTTCCGGTGGAGGCAAACCAAATGAAGCGGCGGCCATGTTGGTTTTCTAGGTGAGCTTGTTCGGGTTTGTTAGTTCGTGGCGTTCACGAGTTCACGCGAATCTTGGTGTGTAAATCCAAGGTAACCACTCTTCTGACACCATGTAATGGACTTTAAGGTTTAAATAACAAGGACGACAGCTTTGTAAAGGCTCTGTAATTCCTGGCTCAACAGGTCAACACAATTTAACTCGTGGTCGATGCTGACTAAAGCGCTGGGCGACCAGGCCGTATTACATAATATCGTTACACCTTCCCGTGACACCGTCTTCATTACTTGGGTGATCGAACTGACTGGCAAGTATTCTTCTTGGTTTGACTGGAGTTCTTGTTCTGGGTATATTACGATCAGCATCATCATCTGAGAAAAA
Source organism: Orbicella franksi (assembly GCF_964199315.1). Taxonomy (NCBI): domain Eukaryota; kingdom Metazoa; phylum Cnidaria; class Anthozoa; order Scleractinia; family Merulinidae; genus Orbicella; species Orbicella franksi. The sequence goes on from NC_138151.1 coordinate 24,566,400, forward strand.
TGAACCTTCTGCGAAAACCTAATACAATCTTGATTCAATGTCTGCTTTGAGAGAACTGTATTTTAATCTTTATGTACACCAAAATTCACTTCTTGCCATTTCATAACTTACCATGAATACTAAGTTAGTGGATGGACTCGTTGAGCTCTTTCAAGTTCACATCTTCACAAGTGGAATCGTCACCTCCACTGGACGCCATCTTGGATGAAATCCCAAATCACGATAAAACGCTAGCCGTTGCCAAACAGATAAAAGAAAAACATCCGAATAACAAGTCAAACACAGCAAATCAATTTATGGCGGAAATCGTTGCTGAAACGGTCTCGCACAACTTTTCGACTCGTGGAACAACTTTGCGACACAGGATTTCCCAGTCGTCTTCCTTCTTCGTTTTCTCCCTGCCCATCTCACCTTGCGCTCCCTTTATCGGTACCCATCTCTCCCTGCGCTGCATCTCTCCTGTATGAAGACGACTGGGAACGAGTCAGGAATTATTGTTTTAACAACTTCCAGCACAGTTTGTAAAGAAATTATCGGACGAATGAATCATGGCGGAAGTTACTGTAACTAATGTCTGGTTCCTGGCAGTTGCTCTTATTTTCATTCCTCTTACAGGTAAGAGAGGTGTTACTACCTCTGTTGAGTTTGGATTATAATCTTTAGACTCCACCAGTCTATAGATTTCCTGGAAACAGATTCCTTTAAAGTTTAAACTTAAGGAATAGTAAATATGCTGGCGGTAGTTGAAATATAACTTGTCTTAGTTAACTCGCAATCAAGTACATATTGCAAGTTTATGTTTTCGTAGCTCCAGCTTAGCATTCAACAATCTTAGACTTTAAATTAAGATGAAGACGGCACAATTTTATCGTTAAAGCTGATACTACTGTTATTTTAGAATTCATCATCAAGGCATCAGCGCAAAAGCGTGTCTTGCAGTATCGTGCATATATTACTTTTGTCGATGTTTTCCGCTTTCGGTTGGCAGATCAATTCAAGTAGCACCAGATTATGTTGATAAGAGAGACCCTGTGTTAATTTGTTTCTCGTTTGACTGTAAAGGTATTTTCGTTTCCGCTCCAAGAAGGCGTTCGTGCTGAAGCGTTACGCAAGAACAGTTAGTTGGCTAATAAAGTTTGAGTTCTTCGGAAATGTAACATTTCTTGCCACGATACATGTATGTCACGCTGTGCTTAATAATAATAAAAAAAGAATAATATTAACTTTTTATTTCTCTGAACATTCTGTTTCGGAAATTTGTTCTCTCAGTTGTTCTTACAGAACTTAAAACCCTTTCTAGGAGTAGCGAGTAAATTAAAGTAATAAGTCTGATGGAGAGCATGGCAAGGATTCTACGAAGTTCTCAGAACACAAAACATGGCTGTTGGTTTTCATAATTTTGTAATTATTCGTGCGTTCTCATTTTCGTTTGCACGTTGATTTAATTTTTTTGTTCATCAATTCATTCCTAAGCTTAATTATACTTTGATTAATTGTACTCACAAGTACTACATTGTTCAGTATTGATTTCTGTATATCAGCAACTCTCTTGTAGTGTCCAAATTAAAGTTCATTGTTTAAGGTAACAATTTCAAAAAAAAAAAAAATGACAATAAAATATTAAAACGAGCGCAAGGTATTGGGAAAAAGAGATTTTTAAGAAAAGTTAATAAACTTTCCAGGAGTCACTGATACCCAAAAGCCATGGACTCCTCAGCTACCTTTCGCGGCAAACGGCTTAATCCAGAGATGCTGTATCATATACTTTGAATTTTAGATTTCATGTCCGTCAAGAGTGCGTCCTTGTAATCACGCTTCGGCAATTGCTCCTCAGTTTCTTTTTGTTTTGTTGCTCATCGCTTTCCTTCTGTTTTACCCTAGCCTGCAGAACAGGCGTAATTGTTTGCGTATTTTAGGCGAACAGAGGCGAAAGCGAGGCAAGCGCGAAGCGCGAGTCGTGGGCGAGAAGAAGAGCGCGAAAAAAAAAACGCGTTTTTTTTTTTCGTGCATATTCCCTCCCTGAAAGTAAGACATTGTTTTAAATAACCTGTTCTTGCACTACAGAGAGTGTTTGAAGAAATCAAAATCGTGAAAGGCTAAGTCAAGGCTCCATATTGCAAATCGTATACCTAAGTCACTCTCGATAGACGACTCTAACCATTCGGAAGACTCGCGTCTCATAATCACGTAGAAAAGAGTAGTAAAATCACAATTATCGGTTAGTAATTCAAGTTTTTCACTGATCACGCAAAACCTTCAGGTCACGGATCGCGAAGAATAATTTCGTAAATTCAAGTTTCACGGTAAATAAAATCAGCTAATGACGCATCACGAGAATACCCCTGAAAAGGCGTGACCATAGGCGGCCCAGACGTTGAATACGATTAATACGTGACATTATGCTGTTGGCGATTGCGTTACAATTTAAGCCGTTTATAAGAAAATGTATGAGAATGCTTCGAAAATTGCTCTAAATGCTACGTGTAATTTAAATAAACGTGGCCTACCTTAAGTTTGTATTGCGTTTTTTTTGTCTGTGTGTGTGTGTCTATGTTCCTGGAGGCAGTTTAGAGCCATTTCAGATATGATTGGTCAAATACTGTCACGTGAACCGCGTCCAACACCGCCTGAGCTCACCCTAAACCCTAAATAAAATGTCGCGTTGTTGTCTTTTGAAAATTATTCGATAGTTGAGAAAACTAGGCGCATAAAAGTTGGCCGCAGAAGTTGTAAAGGATGCTCATACTAATGTCCTGACCGTTTTCCCGGAGAATAATCGAGCGTGTCATTTGTGAGCCTAGCTTTTAAAACGTAGTTTAGAAAATCCAGGAGACAAAATAAATTTCTGAGTAATATTTATTTTTTTTAGCGACTTCAGTAACATGGACAGCACCTCCTACTCTGCGGACTCAGACGGATCCAGCTGACATCAGAACAGTTGATGAGCCAGTGTTAAATGGAAGTACTCAGGTTCCTCTGAGATGGAGTTACACTCTGTCAGCGGGCTCAAATCTGCTGTTTATCACATTTTCTATAACACTGAATGACGGCTGGTTCGATGATATTGGAACGATATCTGGTGGTGTGTTTAACAAAAATGATTACCGAACACATTTTGATATCAATAGAAGTGAACAGGCCACCTTGATAATAAACAAAGTCACTATAAGAGAAGAAGCAGTTTACCAATGCAAGCTTACAACAGATTCAAACACATGGAGTTACAGAATACGAGTCATTGTAACAGGTGAGCATTGTAATGTTTATTGCACTAATCTATGAAGAAGAATTTACTTTTCAGTGCAAGCTCCAAACAGTTTTGAACAATGTCATGTGAATATATGAGTCAGCTAAGAATACACCACGTTTTGTATTAAGTATATTAGTCAGTAGTATCACTTGTAACCTTCGTGGCTTCCTTTGGTGTTGATATATGGAATCCCAGGAATGTGGGTTCCCACTCCGCTGATGAGAAATCTCGTGATCAGTGGGTAAAAAAGAGAAAAATGTATGCAAGGGTGAGAATGTGTATGGATGCAGCGGAATTTAAATCCACCGTCGTTTTACCTTATGTCGAAGGAGTTTCGGAGTCTCTCCGCTGCTGCCTAGAACAACAAAGCATTCGCACCGTCTTTAAGTCCGACACGACACTTCGGTGACACTTAGTGCGACCAAAGGACGCCGTCAACCCGGCTAAACAGGATGGCGTTCTCTACAGGATTCCCTATGAGTGCGGCAAAGTCTACATTGGGGAAACAGGGAGATCCATGCAGGAGAGGATCAAAGAACACGACAGGGATATACAACTCGCCGGTACCCAGACCTCCGCCGTTTCTGAACACGCCCACGACACCGGCCACTATCCCATCTGGAATGAGGTCAAGTTTATTGATTGAGATCCTCACTGGTACACACGTAAGATCAAAGAAGCTATTCACATAAGACTTCACCCTAACAACATCAACAGGGATAGTGGAATAGAAATCCTGAAGCATGGATGCCCACGATCAAAATACACAACAACAGGAGAACGGTACAACAGCGGACCGCTGAGGGAACAGCTACTCACTAGAACAATGGAACAATAGGTGGATCGAAATGTACCAATCACAGCCGACCTTTGTGATATAAATGATACCGTGCAATCAGTCGACCTTAACGCCTGAAGAAGACTAGCAGTAAGCAGTCGAAACGTCGCGATCTACATCTCAAGTGACTACGTCGTGAGACAAACGATAAAACACTTCATTATTCGTCCGATAGTTTCTGTTCAAAATTGCAGCACGATAATACACTTTACTAATCTTCCAATAGTTTCAGCTTTGCGGCCTACTTTAGTTAATTAGTTCCGTGTAAACAGCTTCTCTGATAACTGCGGTTTAGTTACGAAACCATGGTAAGCAGTAACCGTAGTAAACCTCTCTCGTGAAAACACAGCATAAGGCAGCCTATTATCACACTAGTTTCACTCAATCCGAAGGAAACGCTCCAAGGACTTGGAAAACTATTACTAATCTCATGTTTCGTCATCAAAATAACCAGATAGTAAAGGAAGTGAAAGTAAATGACATCTCTATCCGTAACTCTAACGAGATTTCTAACGCCTTTAACGAACATTTTTCAACGATAGGGCCCAGACTAGCCCGCGAAATACCTTTTACTTCGGACGAAGAGTCTACCTATTTAAACAATACTCCTGAAAATTACAACAAATTCTGTTTACGAGCAACTACTACCAGTGTTATCCTTACCATTCTAAATAGATTATCTAAAACTAAAGCTACTAACAGGGCTAGACAACATCTCTGCTAAGTTGATTCGTGAGTGTGCTGATATTATTTCAGGCCCGTTATGCGATGGCATATTTCCTGACGAGTGGAAACCAGTCCAGCACTTAGATTTTGATGGGTCGGTATAACCATTCTTTATCACTTGATGCTACAATCATGGTATTAAAAAACTGCCCAATCACTGGTTAACAAGCTCTTATCATTTTCGTTACACGATAGATTACCATAGCAACAGTGTGACTTCCTTAAAACGCCCTTAGTTACAGCTTTAGGGGCTTATAATTCAAAAACGGCACGGTGAATTTTTTTTTATTTTCGCTTCATCGCTTCATCGCTTCATTCTACAGAAACCGGGATAAACTCCGGCATGATAGGCCACTTGGCTCGTACGCAGAATTTGCCCAACCTAACTACCTACCTACCTACCTACCTACCTACCTACCTACCTACCTACCTTCCTATCTACCTACATACCTACCATATGAAGAATTCCTTGAATTTATGCTTATATTCCTGAAAAATTTTGATAGTCCTTAACTGCTAAAAAGAAGTTTTTTTATGGAGTAGCCATTAGAACGCATAACATCAATAAGCACGCAGAAATTAGGCCAGTAACTATTCCATCTCAGTCTCGCTAACGTCCTCCTTAACCTTTCTCTTTAACTCTTTGGATTTATTAATTGAAAGACGTGAGCAACCCTTTCCCTTGCTGCGAATTCAATCAGCTGAGCTCTCACTAGAAATAAACTCAAAGAGAGGGGTTCATGGGCAGTCAAATACCAATTGCTTTAATTTACCCAAGGGGTAGACGGTAAATTCACACGATTATGGTGATGTTTTCGTGACAGAAAAAGTTGTAAGTTTCGTTAGATTTTCAAACATTTCAGTAATACACGAACGATTTCGTTTAATAATTTGACCGTTTCTTCGTTAAAGTTTAATGTTCCGTTCCATAAACCGTTGCTAGAAAGAAAGAAGTCAGTGATATGTACCACTTAAAAAAGAGACTTGATCCAGTGTGAGAACAATCCTGTTAGTAATATATCAAACACGAAATATCGTGTTTGACCAAATTTCCAATCACTGAGGAGAGAGTTAAAAATACGACGCGTAGCGGGGTATTTTTGGCGAACTTTGAGGTGTTTGGTAATGTGATCAAACACTCTCTTGAGTATTTGATTTATCTTCTCAGTCGATACTAACACCAAGGAGAAATCGGAGAAATAAAATCGTAGAAAAAAAAATCAGACATCCAAACACCATCACGGCCATGATTTCCCATGTTTAAACTTGATGAATTGTTAGTGATCACGAGTTCGAAAAGTTCTGTTCAAGTCTTTGTTCAGTTACGCTTCCGCCCACGTGTAAACTTTTAATATTTAGGTAGCAAGTATCACCACAACAAAATTGCTGCTCGAAACCTAAGTTCCTGGCCAGAGACCTGTCGTGATTGATCCACTAGTACTAAGAGATCTTATTTAGGCGTAAACACTTTCGTGGTGAATGCTGGATCTAAGGGCAAGACCAGAAGGCACGTCCTCCGTCCTGGTTAGGTGAAGAATTCCCCCCACCCACCACTTTTCTTAGCACTTCTGCATCCGTTGCTGCTTCGCCTGCATTCGCATTTGTTCTGACTTCAGACTTATGTTCTATTTCTATGTTTAGGAAGGGCGGGCACCCCTTATTTCCAGTCCACTTTGTGATCAGATTTCTCGTGAAAACTCAAAACTAGAGTTGTTCTGTAAAACACCTGGCAAAGCCACACCACCTGTTTGAGTGTCAGGGATGCGTTACTGTCATTGTATCTCTTTTTTCAGTTCCTGTCAAGCTAATTAATGTCAGCCGTGACCAGACTGTGCTTGAAGGATCAAACAGGACTTTGGTTTGCGAAGCAACTGGTAAACCAACACCAAACATCACCTGGAACATAGCCCTGGAGGATGGTAGTAATGGTGAAGTATTACACCAGGGTCCAACTTGGAATTTTCCAAACATCGACCGAGCTGCTTCTGGAACATACCGTTGTACAGCTAAGAATGAATATGAAACTGTTAGCCAAGTTTTTAAAATGAATGTTACATGTAAGTATTTTACGTATCCATACATGTAAGTATTTTACGTATCCAAAACATTTGTTACGAACATAAAGAGTGCACCCTGGTCTATTAACAATCAACTAAACACAGTTCACAGTCTATATTTAATGTAACTGATTTATCTGCGTCTTGCATTCATAGAATCAAGAATCGCTCAATTGGGCTTCTGTAAAATTTTGGATAAAACCTTTTTGCGAAAACCTAGCTTACAAACTTTACATGTACGTGTAAGAGGTCCCTGAGCTAAAACATCCTATGAAAAAAATCCCCCTGCAATCTTCCAATTCTGTTTCTAAGGACTCGCAATATATTTTAGTTTTGACATTTGACCACAAGCAGCATTTAATGGTAGGGATGGAAAAATAGCATAAATCAACGAAAATATCTCAACGATTTTGTTCATAATTGTGAATACTTGATGGGTTCTCTGGATACAACCTATATTCTTTTTGTTTAATAATAATAATAAAAAACAAAAAACAAAAAACAAAAAACAAAAACAAAACAAAACGAATAATTTTTCGGTCACAACCTTTTGACCGTCGTTACTTTGGAAAAGTCGCTACTGACATATACACTTGACGTGTACTGACAGTGAAATTTTATTGGTTTCTTTACGAGGTTCTTAAGGTGGTCAGACAGAGGGGTCATGTTGCTGGGACACGTTGCAGAGACACGTTGCAGCGACAAAAACGAGTGCAGTACACACTGAGGCGACATGTAGCAGGGACGTGTAGCGGGGACATGTAGCAGAGACAAAATCGCAACATATGCACACACATGAAAATGTTGCGGGAACATGTCCCAGGGATATGTTGCAGCGACATGTCCCCTCGTGTAAACTGATACTTTTTTTCATGTGCAACACTAATTTGGGGTATATTTTTTCCCTGCTACATGTCGCACAAAGTTCAGATTGTTTAACACCATGGGACACGTCGCGGGGACAAAAGGTTGCAAAGATGCCATGAAACTTCGTGTGTACAGTTACGCAACATGTTCCTGATACAGAATCAAAAGTTGAGCCAACCAGAGACAACGACCAGAATTCTTTGCGCTCGTGCACAGGAAAAAACAAGATGGCAGCCATCAGTAGCGGTACTCGTGCTGCTGCTTTTGACTGGAATGATTCTTTTTGCTTTTTTCATGTATCTTAATACCGAACTCCTTAAGTTGTGCCACCTCGATTTGATCGCCGCTAGGTTTCTTGGTGGTTGTGCCTTCTCAAATCATGCAAACAAAGGTGCCATTGCCTTTTTAGTTTTCTGTCTGGTAGCATTGTCTTTTAGTTGCTTGTCCCATAGAATTGGATTAGCCTTGAAATGAGCGATCAGCATACGTGTCTGGCTATTATTCCAAGAGATATGACCGCTGTCATATAGGATGGAGAATCATCCTGAACCGATTCTACTTTGATGGCCGCCATTTTACTTCAATGATGCAGTGTCTCAAAGCATGCTGGGAATTACCAGAGCCATGCACCACGCGGTCAGTCAGTTCACACGAGGGGACATGTCGCTGCAGCACATCCCTGGGACATGTTCCCGCAACATTTTCAAGTGTGTGCAAATGTTGTGATTATGTCCCTGCCACCTGTACCCGCTACATGTCCCTGCCACATGTCCCCGCTACATGTCGCCTCAGTGTGTACTACACACGTTTTTGTCGCTGCAACATGTCGCTGCAACATGTCTCTGCAACATGACCCTTCGTGTCTGGCCACTTGTACTGCCTTATTTACTAATCCGAGGGCGTCACGTGGTTGAAGATACCTCGGCTAAAACTGGGGAATATCCCAGTGATATTCCCCAGTCTTCAAGAGATCGCGCGGGTGTTTGCAAAACATATTTGAACGTTAATAAACACAATAGTCTCCTTTTGACATAACAAATATGCTCAGATATTTGCCATTGGACATATACTGTTCCTCGAAGCCTGAAGTTTTCCTTAAGCTTTGCTCTTAGAAGACCGCTTCCCAGAAACTATAATATCCAAATATAAGAGCATATTTTCGCGCCAAATAGAGGCTATGTTTCATTGAAGACTGGCATCCTGGTAAAGCAGTAAACATAGTTATAGCTAGTTTTTAGTTTCATTTTCTTAGCCTCTTTCATTAATCTTGTAGATCCGGCCAAGATTGTTAAACTTGTGAGTGAACATGAAGTTGCAGCACAACAAAGTGTATCACTTGACTGTCAAGCAGAAGGAAATCCCCAGCCTAGTTTTATCTGGACACCATGTGATCCACAGCAAAGTGTGTGTCATCAAAGCGTGCTAAATTTTCAAGCCAGTGACCAAAGTGTCTACACGTTCACCTGCAAAGTGGAAAATTACCTGGGCAGTGATACAAAAAATACCACTCTTTGTAAGTTAGCAAGAGAACAATTACTTGTTGACAAATGGCTTTTCCGGCATTTGTGTTGATCATTGGCTTTCATGAAAATATGAGGCGCAAGTATACCACATACGGATGTAATCTTTTATGCATAACAGTGTAACCCTTTACATTATATCAGTAGTCGCATCATGTCCTCTCCACTAGCTCTCTTTTAATTTTTTTTTTTGTTACATGTACTTGGCTAGCGCAGTGGATGTTTGCTTCTTACAATAGTTGATGTAGACGTTCTTGGTCTCACAATAAGGACCTTACACATATAGGACGGTGACGGCGAGGACGACGCCTAGTAAAAAATGCATTTCTATTTTACTTTCGATTTTCGCATTGATTTGGAACTATCTAGACTGTCTGACGGTATTAAAACTTGCCCCTGCTAAATATGCTACGAATGCGTTCAGTTCCTAATAGAAATTCGAAAAATTAGCCGTTGTAGTTCACGTTCTCCAGACAACGAAGAATTTGGTCATTTCACGTTGCTGTTTTGCACACGGCGGCAAAGAAATGTAACAAGAATTATAATGCACGCGCACAGCCATTGTCCTGCTCATTAAACCTTTTGCTTGGTGACGTTCTCGTTGCCGTTGCCGTCGTGTTTTGCGTAAGTTCCCTTTTTAATGATACACAACAACCATCAAGTTTTAAATTTATGGTACGTTTACAATATGCGGCGTGGCTTTAGTAAACAACCAAGCTGAAGATTGTATTCATTGTACGATTTGGGAGCAAACTATCCATTTTTCAAGAAAAATAAAACTTCGGCAAATTAAGATTTGTCTGTTACTGGCTACGGTCCCGTGCTTGCATTGACTTCACTGTTTTGTTTGTTAGTCATAGCAAGTGATGTAATTAACGTGACCTTGGTTATCACGGGTGGAGAATGTAACGATGGGGAATACAATCAACTATGGGAGGAACTCAGCAAAACGGTAACTAATTTGTTTAAGTAAGACACATGTATGTCCAAACCTTATTACGCAGTCACCCTTAGGAAATACTGAGCAAGGCTCGAGACCGTTAATAAATAGTGAGTGGGCAGGTGAATTGGCAGACAGGCTAGGCAGCAGTTATGCAAGCAGAATCTATATTATGCGGACCCCCTCGGGACCCTTGCTAGTGTCCGCTTAATACAGAGTGTCCGCTGAAAACAGGATCCCCAAGATTTAAGAATTCTTCTTCAAAGGGTCAAATAATATTCCTTGGTGTTAAAAGGCTTTGAAAGTAGTAATTATGTTAGTTTAAAATTCTTATAATAATACCTTTTGTCATCCCGGAATGGTTACGACAAAGACCTTATGTCGTGATATGTTTTACAGTAAGCAAAATAAATTTTTAAGGTTTTTAACGATGAAAATTAATTTGTATAACTTTTTAAATCAACGGTAATTAATCTCTAACATTCCTCTTTACTGTTGAGGGAAAGAGGCCAAATTATTAACCATTAGCCGTAAAATACAAGCTCCCTAAAAACAAAATCGAATGTTAAAATGTCGCATTTTTGTGACAGCTCTTTTTTGTCGGCAAACTTAAATGACCGATCTATTAAAACGCGGAAAAAAAAACAAGCAACTTTTTAGCAGTGTTCGTTTAATACATGTTAAAAAAAAGAAATGACCCTAGAAGTCAAGTTTAAGGTTTCCTCGTCCGCTTAATAAGGGTGTCCGTTGAATACAGACATTTTTTTTTTTATAGTAAACGTGGGGGAAAAAAAATGGGACTTGTGCTGCTGTCCGCTTAATAGTGGGTGTCCGCTTAATAAGGGGTCCGTCTAATACAGGTTTGGCTCTAGTTGTTTTGTAAAGTTCGCGGGTTAGTTGTAATCTTTGGGCTGAACCGCACTATTGAGTTCATAATCAAATTTAGGAATAGTTGAAATACTGAGTAGGGAACATGACACTGTTAATTAAAGAAACGAGGGAACGACGTTGTCGATGTTGTGCTTTGTTACGACAAGTTATATTACAGATTAAATTATCTATCTTGGCAGCACTTTTAGCAGTTTTTAGCGGAACTTGTTATTTGATCATTTTTCTTTGGTAATTTATATTGAACATATCCATAGAATTAGCCCATTTATAAATTTATAAAATGAATATCAACAATAGTTTATTGAAATTGTTTATTTCAGATGGACAAGATCTTTGCTGGTAAACTGGGTTATGAAAGTGTGCAACTGAAAAGTATCAGGTATGCAAACAGTTTCAGATTGATTACTTGATCTTTAAAAATTTAAGTAACCTTTTATTTTATTTTTTGGCAGAAAACTTTCGGACGTTTTTTCAGCACATTTCGCAGAGCGTGGGGAAAGGAGTCTGCAATGTCCTTCGTTATGACTACTACAGTCAGCGGGTGGAGATGTAGACATTCGTAACGCTACGTAACGCTATGTTTCTGCTAGTAAACTCGCATTTTTTCGATTTAAATGTGATATTCAATTAAACGGAACCAATTAAAAACTGTAAAAGCAATTATTTTTATTAGGAACTCAAGATATTTTCGGCCTCACTCCGGAAGCTTCCGAAAGGTCACGGAGTACCTTACTTACACATCTGGTGACACAGTGGTGACTGGCTAAGGTCAGTTACGACGAAAATCGAACTGGTTACGAATTTATCTGCTTATCCATTGGGACGTCAAACAGAAAACGAGCTCTAACGATTGTACATGTTCAAGGTCTTATTCTATAACTGGAAAAATTACTTCTTTGCTGAGAGCAGGCCAATTTATCGTTAATTTTTAATTTGCACTGCAGTACAAATTAACGCGCCCGCTTTCGTGATTTTCCCAGTCATGTAATAAATGAGTAATGATATGAAAGCTCGAGCAGATTTACATTGCTCGTGATATTTGAAAATTCTCTCAAATTTGCACATGAGGCTCATGCAATTTTGAGAGAATTTTCACTCGTAGTGTAAAACGTTAACTGCACCTGTATTCATACGATTACCCTCGGAAATAAAAAGAAGTCCACTATATTTGTTTAAAGGCTTCGTTTTGGGTGAGATCTGACAATCTGAAAATTTACGAAGCGAAAGAATTTGCTCTTCTTTTTGGTCATTAGTTCAGTTTGAACTTAACTTTTCCCTTTTTCTTCCAAGGTGTGGATGTGTAATTGTTGATCTGGCCCTGGAGTTCAGTTCCACTGTAAGAGAAACCGAGGTTCTTTCTATACTTCGAGATGCTGTCAAGAATGGAAAGTTTGGAGATCTTCGTGTGACGGCCATTACAGGCACACGAGACACTGGGATAACATCCACCATGACCACAACACCTGCCAGCTCATCTGACAGTATGTTGCCATAAAATATCATTTAAATTTTGTCCTGTGAATTTGTTTTTCTTTTTTTTAAGATGCCGTAGCGAATTGTCAAGTAGCTGCGTGTCGATCTCTTGTATTTTATTCTTCAAAAACGACATCAGATAATAATAGAACTCTCATACTAAGCAAAACATAATCTTTATTTAATAACGGCGAAAATTCGTCAGCTTAAAGCAACCTAATACATTTAATTTCTAATGTCAGGTGTAATAAAAATAATTAAGCAAAAAAGCTGTTTTGCAAAACGCCGTGCCCTATACATCTCCTTTGAGTAGGCGTTTAAACTGCCTCAGAGACTCTGCTTCCCAATACGAGAAGGAAGACTGTTCCAAAGAAAGGCGCCACTATAGCTAAATCTATTTTTATAATAGTTTGTGCGCGACAATAGAACAGTTGGTTTACTCTCAAAGTCCCTTAGGTTATATGCGGTTTCTTGCCTCTCGCTAAATAAGCTTCATGTATTTTTTACTCTGAAGATATCTAATGACCTTAGGAAAAAACTGACATTTAAGACCGGTTTAAAATGTCGAGCATCAAGAAATTAATACATTTAAGAGCACTATAGTTAGTCGTTTGTGTTTACCGAGGTCGCACCAAAGGGTCATACACTGCTATACCTTGCTGTTGTCAATCTGGCTTAAAACAACTAATGACGGACAAACACAGGGAAGGATTGAAGGACAAAAGGACAAAATAATGGAAAGGCAGGTGCGGGCAGCCAGCCATCTAGCCAGTCAGATAGAAAAACAGTGAGACATATCTGCCATGTTTAACACAAGCACGTAAAATACGTTTGCTTTGAAAGAGATCTGATGAAGTTTTCTTTTTATCATATTATAGTAACAGTTCAAGCGTGCGGGGATTGTGCTTGCAGCTGCATCGTATTGGGAGTTGTGATCGGTATCCTTGTTGTCATAATCATTGCTCTTGTTGTCTACATTTTATGGCTTCACAAGAAAGGTGAGCAATTTTCTAAATATTCTGAATACGTCTTAACAATGACTTCCAGACTACTTCCTTTTTTAAAAATCGTTACCTCCTTCCGCTAAACCTCCCACTTCAAGCTACTATGGTTTTGGATGTAAATAGGATGTAGCTGGTAAAACAGTTATAACTGAACCAGACAACTGAGACAATAAGCTTTAATGTCAGGTATGGGAAGATTTGTGCTTTTATTTCTTGTTTATCAGATTTTTACGTCTTATAAATTCTTCATCAGCATTTCTTGCAACACTGTCACCCAACGTGGCCCATAATGCCATGTTCAGAGACCTCTGGCATCAGTTAAGCTCTTTTTTGTCACTTCATAAAGGACGGGGTAATGAGAAGTCTTATTCATTTTTCCATACTTTCGCCTACCAACGTGATTATAATGTTAATCAAATCCTTTTTCCCCCTTTTAGAGACTGCAACGAGGGATAGGTAAGCTTGTTAAAGCAGCGCATTTGTGTTCGTTTATTTCATTACTTAGGTCTTATCACTGATTCCGCTTAATAATTTCGCTATTTGAAATGTGCTACTTCAATGGAGAAATACGCCGTGGTGGCCTGGTGTTTAGTGTGCTGGACCCAGGTCAAGCGGTCTGCGTTCAAGCCCTGCCAGGGTCATTGTGTCGTGTTCTTGGGTAAGACGCATTACTCTCACAGTGCCTCTCTCCACTAAGCACTATAAATGGGTATTGAAGAATAAAATGTTAGGAGGGAACCTTGCGATAGACTTGCAGCCCATTAACGGGGAGAAGCACAAAACTCCAAGTCCGTTCAAAGGTCCTTAGTACTTTTGGAATAATGAAGCCTCCCATTTCACAAGCTATTTAAAACGTTTTATGTTTTTAAAAAGCTAAAGCTAGTCTAGTCCAAAACATGTTAGGTCTGACACTTAAAGACCTTGGGTCGGGATCTGGGACGAATTCATAACCATGTATTTTGAGGTGCCATATACGACAAACTGAGCCACCCTGGATACTACGTATTTGAATGTGGATTTTCTTCATACATTGTGAGAAAACTAGTATGTTGGTTATTTTTTAGGATAAATGGAACGGCATCTAATGAAGAAAGAGGCAAACTACATGTAGGTCTTTACGTCACAAAAAATGCATTTCAAAGAAGTTAATATAAAGTATTACATGACTGGCCTTTTACGTGACTGTAATTAACCCTTTGATGGGAGGGACGAGGAAGGGGGGAGGGGTGTAAGACGTTGAGGCCATCAACCTTTCATACTTAGAGCATTATAACTATGGCAATGGAACTTGGAGGATTTGTAGCACGTCCAAACATATCTCCTTTGAAGTCCATATCATAGAGAGATGACGTTATATGACGTGAAATAGCGTTATCATATCTGAACAGACGCCATCTTTGAGCCATCGTGCGTAAGGTATATTGTTACAGACAGTCAAAAACCGACAAAGAAAACTTAGAACATCAAGAAGGTTAATGAAATTAAGAATGACAGAAAAAAATACCTCTGAAAATACGGTTGCCCTGGAAACATCAAGATCCTTGACCAATGAAATGGGATACTTCTTTCTTTCTAGATAAATTTTAGGTAAGTCGTCAAATTTGAAGTTCATTGCTATAGCGCTTTTGAAGTTACAAGCGCCATTCAAAGTTGGAAGGCGCCACTAAGGTTTTCGTTACCCTTCTGGTCTGAATTAGTTATGTAGTGAAGTCAGATCAACTTACATCTCCCTTTCAGAAAAAGTAATTTCTAAACGTCAACTCTGTGTTAACAATATCTCTCGCATTAGACTCAAATGGAAATGGATAACATTGGACTGGACGAAGATCCCGCCAGGATTCAAAATTCTGGAGATTCCCTTCAAAGCCAATACACGTCATTGAATCAGGCTTCTCGCTTAGAAAACGCATCAGAAGATAGAGAGAATAATTTTTCATCAAACGCTACATCAAGCAGCCAATACGCACCTCTTAATCCGTCGACGCGCTCCTGGGAGGTTCCTAGACACCATGTAACTCTAGAAAAGATCATTGGTAAAGGTGCGTTTGGTCAGGTTGCCAAGGGAACAGCAATAAGTCTTCGAGGACGGCCTGGGAAGACACTAGTGGCTATTAAAAAGTTAAGAGGTGTGAAATGCTTTTAAAATAGTGGTGAAATATTGCAGAATATGTTACGGACTTTCTAATCGTCCATTTCTAGCCTGGAGTCTAGGCAGACTTTAAATACGCATTTTGATAATAATAATAATAATAATAATAATAATAATAATAATTTAATAATAATAAATAATGTTTATTAGTGGCTTATAAAAAATTACAACTGTAAAAATTCTTAGGACAATATAATAATAATAATAATAATAATAATATAAAAATGCCACAAGCTAAACAAAGAGTTTAGCACTGATAGAGTCACTCTGAGTGTTAAGGCTAGGCCTCAGTTCTTTGATGAATAGTATTTCGTAAGGGTTAGGGTGGCACTTCTTAAGAACGTGAAATTGGCCCTCATTAAGAAGATTCTTGCCACCGTGTACATCTAAAAGGTTTTTACCGATAGCCGAATACTTGTTTTCAGCAATGCGTTCATGAAGGTGTGGGCCTGTATAGCCAACATAGTCTACATGACAGAGATGACATGTATATTTATACGTTTTGCAATACTCGGCTTAATTTCTTTCGCCTTAAGATCTTGCTCCAATATTGTACTCACAAAATTGGCTGTAAAGTGACGGCAATCTTATTGCTGAGATCAGGTAATTGCCTACGGACTGCATTAGCGGCTATCTGATCTTTGAAGGGAAGGACTATTCTGATCGTGTTGCCATCAACGGTTTTCTCTTTTGGCTTAGCTGCAATATAAACATATTAATGGTGGAATCTGAGGCCAATTGAATAATCAAGTCGGGCGAATATAGCGCGTAACTTGGCATATTTCTCATTGAAGGCTTATGTCGTAGATGACAGGGCACAGGCGCGATGTAACATTGTCCTCCATAAACCGGTTTTGTGACGTTTGTCTACCTGGCTTTGAAAATGCAAGAGTAGACCAGTGTTGGTCGGCTTTCTGTAAACACGCTAAGCTAAATTTGAAAAAGCAAGTTTTTAACTTTGATTTAAAAACAGTCAGGGTTGGACTTAGTCTTATTTCACGAGGAAATTATGCTAATGATTTGATGCTAGTATTCCGTCACAGCAACATGGTTGTTGTGATATCACAATATCATTGATTTCACGCTGGTGTCAGTTGGTTTCTACTTTGTTTTCCAAATCGAGTATTGTTAACGTAATGAGGGTTGTTTTTTTCCCGGAAAGCTTGGTGATATTGGTAGGCTAGTAGCTGCGACTTGTCAATAACTAAATCATGATTATTGTGTTTTGAGAATCTAATTTGGGATTATGTTGCAGAGAATGCGCCCGAGACAGACAAGAGAGACTTCTTATCAGAACTTGAAATAATGAAACAGCTCAAGCCTCATCCTCATGTCATCAAGCTACTGGGATGCGTCACTGAATCTGGTAAATTTTGAACTAAAACCCTCAAGGAAACGGTCTTGTTTTGAAATATCACTCGACTCTATTCAATGGGCTTTCCCTTCTTGCTGTTGAGCCAACTCAGATGAATTTATGAATACGTTGTGTTTAAAACCTCATTTAATGGGAAATATTATTTTTAGTGCACTATAAATTAAAGTACGTTTTATTACATAGGTTTTTATTGTACGCGGTCTGTCTTAGTTAGGTAGGCCGTTAGTTAATGCAATTAATCTATTCTTGTTAATGTAGTTAATGTATTCTTTGGGTAATTTTTCGCACGACTGCATAGAAGAACATTTTTATGACAAGATTTCTTGTTTGCTTAAAAGAATGAATGATTGATGGATAGATGGATGGATGGATGGAGTGATTGATTGATTGATTGACTTACAGTCACTTCAAAATAGAATAATCCTTCAACTCAACTACAGTTTACCAGTGAAAATCATGAAGATTGTTTTTGTCCAATTACGATCCCATCTTTGTTTAACATCAGCATGCAGTGTCTCTTTTTTACCTCGTTTTCATCTCAGAGCCTTTGTTAGTGCTGATAGAATATGTTCCATTTGAAGACTTGCTGGGATACCTGAGAAAGAGCCGTGGGCTGAATGACACTTATTACAAAGACCCGGATATCACACCAAAGACAAGTCTGACGTCACAACGGCTGATGAAATTTGCGTGGCAAATAGCTGATGGAATGTCTTATTTGTCATCAAAACAAGTACGTAATGTATTCAGTTATTTAACCTTTTATTGTTGCGCCTTTATTGATTTATTGCGGATTGGCACGTTATTGATGGAAACCTCTAACTATAACGGTTTCCACGGCGCCATGTTGTGACCTTGTACTGTGACTCCGCTGTAACGAAACTATCGTCATGCACGGTAATAAAATCGTCATGTGAACGTTACGTACAATGCCATCCAGGATGGCGAAAAGATTTACCGGAAAGGGTATGATCGTTCTTATTATAGGAAGTGCCTTTGTCAAATCATTTAAAGGAGATATACAATGTCATGTCATGTTATGTCATATCCTTTTTCTGTTTTCACAAGTGTAGAGTGAAAAACGTTACATTGTACCCATTTTTGTACTGTCACAATCTCAGGCCATTTCCCATCGACTCCTGTCTTTTTTCTTAATTTATAATAATTTATTTTCTTTTTTTTTTAATATCATTATATGATGTTAGAAGGATTAAACAAGGCAGTTCGTCCAAAACTTGTAATATACATATACCTGGAGCTAAATGTCGAAATGCTTGTACGCTAGTAATTGGCAAACGTTATGTAAAATATTTGATTCATTTTGCTGGGTTCGGTACTTCCAAATGTCAGTAATAACCCTCTGTTTCAGATTATCCACCGAGACCTGGCAGCTCGTAATGTGTTGGTTGGTGAAAGAGAAACTTGTAAAGTGACAGACTTTGGAATGGCTAGAGATGTTCAACAGGACAACATTTACGAACGAAAATCAAAGGCAAGAGACAAGATGAAGGAATAAGTCCCAGAGACTTGTCTCTTTAAAACCCTTCGTGTGAACTATTCATGGGACAAGTCTCTGCGACCGAGTGAAAATAATTTAACAAAAAATCAGGCTTTTATTTACTTTTCCAAATTGCGCTTTGCACTGACGAAGGGGTAACGCTCGAAATGTTAGCTTCATTGACTTGCTACGACGGTTAATTTACAATATTTATTTGCCTGATATATTTCATTGCTACACTTATTTTAACAATTCCGGTTTCGCTTTTAAAAAGCGACAGAGTTAAGAATAATACCTTTTTCTCAAATAGTTTGCCATGCGATGTCCCTGTGCAATAAGTCCCCTAATGCAAACAGTACAAGGGACCAGTCCATGGAACTAGTTCCCTTGTGTAAACTCTTTAAGAGACTAATCCGGGGACTATCCCAGGGACTTGCGAAACTTTATAGTTGCTACTGATTAATCGGTTATGTAACTACTAACTGATATATCAAACCACAGTACAGACCTTCTCGTCTGCTTTCTCTGCTAAAAATTAAAGTTCTGCTCTTTTTCCAGGGGCGTCTCCCTGTCAAGTGGACTGCAATGGAAGCACTGCTTTATGGGACATATTCAGCAAAAAGCGATGTGTGAGTGCATGTACCGTGATTCAACGTTATACATGTAAATAGGGACTTTAAGATACGCTACGGCGAGGTGCTACTACAGCTACTTTGGCCGTGAGGGACTAGGCTGACAACGGTGTTTTACCCTCCAAATTCAAATGATTAAGATTTTGCTGTACGGCAATGGTATGTACAGCCTCGACGTGTCTTTACAAAAATGACTACTTTTAAGGAAACCAGAGATTATTCTACTTTCATACGAAATAGGCTTGATTGATGACAATGATTTCCTTCTCCTGTATCCGTCTTACATCTCCCAGAACTCAGATTTGCCTTTTAGAATTTGATAGAACCGACTGTAATTCCAACCACAAAACAAAATATAAACTCTGATATAAAAAAGCTTGATTTCAACACGGACAGGTTGTTGGTACAACGACTACGTGATAAGGCCGAAAATGCGAAACTTTCGATTATAGTAAAATACATTTTGAACAGTAATCAACAATTACAGCTCAGATTAGAACACACGAAGCTTTCTTATAACCGGCTGTTCGGCCCTATACTAATATGACTGAATTGATCCTCTCGCTATAGGTGTTAAAATCGTTCATATTTTCTGTACAAATGACAAGGAAACAATGATCTTAGAACTGATTTTTATGATTGAGAACTTTATCTTCAAATTAGGCTGTTCAAACAGTCAAAAAAGCGTTAAAATGTGAAGTAAACAGCAGGCTTATCCTCACGTAGTGAAGAGTACGTGAAACCAGGCACTTTCACGTAGTAGAAAGCGATCCTACGGCGGGAAAACCGTACTGGTAAGCGCGTCATGACGTCACCGGAAGTGATCTTCACTATCTGCCGCCGTACTACAGCCTAGCCGTGCCATATCTTAAAGTCCCTAATGCTGTTTACACAACGGCTTACTCCAGGATGACCATATTACTTTACTTGTTTTATAATGACAACTTCTCTTGCTCGTCCATGATAAGACAGGAAAGATATACTGCACCAATTAATGTTAACTGATTGGACATGTCTCGGGTTGTCTGAAAGGTAGATAACACTATCCAGCGGATAGCGTGGTTTGTTTTGTCAGCAGTTATCCACTGGATAACGATTTCTCCTGTGGCCAGACTGGTATTTTTAAATTCGTCAGAGGCTTTGTGCTCCAAGGATTGTTTGTTGTTATTATTTACATGTAAACAAGGATTTTTTGCCTAAGAGATAAGAGAAAGTTCTTCCAAATCTTGTCATACATATTCATAAGCTGCAAAATTATACTACTATTTATAACATAATCCCTTAAAAGGGCAGTAGTAAAATAGCATCCACAGTCCGAAGAACTTCCAATGCTATTATTTTTAAGTATCAAGGTTTATTTTCACCATGCCATAACTATTATTTCAACACTTATTTGTCTAACAGGTGGAGTTATGGAGTTCTTCTTTACGAGATTTTCACGATAGGTAAGCTAGGTAGCGGCTTGCACCTTCGTAGTTTGTTTACTGCGCCTTTCCATAACACGCGACATCTGCTCAATCAACGGTCACGTGCTTCGCTATCGATAATCATCTTAACGGGCCTTTCGGGGCACAGAAACTAACTTCAGTATTTTCAAACGTCATATCTGTGGGATGTGAGTGGTAGATCTCGATCCATATTGTTTTTTTTTTTTTTTTTTTTTTTTTTCCAACGTTCGTTGGTGGTCGTCGTAATTATGATTTACGGGAGCCAAAAACACTATCGTTAGTTAGGGTTTGAAGTTCGCGTGTTGTTGAAAGGCGCGGAAATATATGTAATAAAGGAGGTTACAGTCAGTTTGGTGGAGTAGCTCTGTTGGGCTTTTACGCTTGGAAACTAGAGCGTCCAGGTTCAAGTTCCTGTCTAACCCTAGCTGGAGTTTCTTTACCACAGACCCGAGGTCAACTCTTCGACCAGGTTTGTAAGATAGCTAACTGGTCTGTTCCTCTCAAATAGCATTCACAATTTTTTATATCCTGATTTCAATATTCGTCTCTAATGTTTGTTTTGTTTTCCTCGAATTGCCTCTCATTAGGAGAAGATACTTAATGATTTTTTTTAATACCAACCATTTTACCTAAACTGCTGCAGAAATGGTTACAATTTTGAGACTGTGTTTATTTTGGAAGGAATCGTGGTCTTGATGTCTTCTATAAAATGTACTCTTCCAGGTGGCTCACCATATCCACGGATGGATGGCAGAAAAATTGTACACTGGCTACAGCGAGGACACAGAATGTCGAAGCCACAACACGTGGATGAAAAATTGTAATCACTCTTATTTTTACCTTTTATGTCAACATTATTGTTGAACATGAAACTAGTTGCCGTAGTTGCTTGAGTTCTACCATTTAATAGAATTAGTCTTTAGGCGCCTGCCGGCTAGGAGAAGAGATGACATGAGATGCTAAATGAATACCAGTATCAAGAAATTATTATCCTGAATTATCTAGTTCACCAAGTAGCCTAACTAAAACGTCAGCACCACCTACCCCCGCACCCTTTACTCTTTGCCTCTTCCCCGTTCCCCTGAAAGAGATGCTATTCCATTTAAGTTTATCCACCCAACAAGTTTTTCTCCTTGGTCCAAAATTTCAACAATACAAAAAACCTTCAGGGCCGTAGCCACGGCTCAAACACAGACCACTAATAATCACCATTAGGCCACCACGCCTCCTAACGGATGTAACATCATGACTTCTTAATTTATTCAATTTTAGATATGGAATAATGACGAAATGTTGGCAAGAAAACCCGGATAAAAGACCAACATTTACTGAACTGAGGAATGAACTCAAACAAATGGAAAACCAATACAAGGTAAGCTAATGGCAGATTGATTTTCAATTGTCAAAATTAATTTCAGTCATAAAACAGCACTAGGGATGTTTATCAGGAGTTGTAGTGAATCAGCCCAGAGGGCTGTTATTTGCAAAAACTGTTAAAACGTACCATAACCACAATAATCACATCTGTGTAGTGGATTACAACACACGCAAGAAATCAAGGGAAAGGATTGATCAGAACTTGTAGTAAGACCTTTTAATAGTTCTTTTCACGGATAATTTTTATTTTTTGGAATATGCAGAAATTCAACGGGGATGCGAGGCATTTCGGGTAAAAACAACATTGGCCAAAAGTACCTCTCATTCAAGTTGGATTATATTATGCATGATGCAAATAATAAACAATTACCGAAACAACCTATTGGATACTTGCACGGTAAAAGTTCCAAGACCCCCTTGCAAGCCAAGTGACTGTTTTGATTATCAACCTTATTGCCTGACACGTCTGTTGTTATTGGCTAGAGCTTAGCAAATGAGAAGGAATCAGATGGCTTTCCTTCCATACACGTAAATTACGTGTCTTAAGGTAACAAGGACAAACGTATCAAATGACCGATTACTCTTGTCATATTTTTTTCTCCGCAGAGGTTGATCAACATGGAAATGTATGACAAGCAGTTGTACGCAAACGTTGAAGATTTGGTCGTGTAGGAGATAATAATAATAGTTTAAGAGACAGTACTGACTAGGCGTATAAACAGCCTAATAGTTTCTCCCATAACTCATCACAATTAGTGCAGTGATGATATATTTTGGCTTTGGAGTTTGAATGTTAGAAGAAGATATGTATTAGGTTGGATTATAGTCTAAGGCTTTTGAAACCGTTTTTTGCACTTATCCAAAATTTCCTCAGTGGAACTATAAAAATGAACTTGGATGGAATTATTTCACTAAGCTAAGCTCGCGAAAAAAAAATATATTTGTTTGGTCTTGACTTTTATACAAGAAAAAGAATGCATATTTTGTCAGAACTTCTCCGGCGATAGGCTGTTGTTGAAGAAATTTTTGCTCTGGCTAAGTAAGGTTCTTACAAATTTATTTAAATGGTATTTCGAATCCCTTGTCAATGATCCCTTGTAACCATTTCACCTAACGACGTGCCCTTAGATGGTATACAACCTGAATGTAATTATGAATTCTCAGTTCTAAGTTATAAGCTCTTTAACTTATAAGTTCCGTAATTATAAGTTCATTACCTTATCAACGAGACAGAAATATCCTGGCAGGCTCATAAGGAAGACACGCCAATCACCCCTGATAGTGCCATAATGTGAGCATTATTGTGCAAATGGTGTTGTTGTTCAAGACACGACTAGTATACAGACGGAGGAAGTGAGTTGTTGCCAAAATGTCTCGTGATTTGTCGCCAAGTGTTCTTAATTTTTTTGTAGCAAGTAAAAGTTTAAAACTTTCTATTTGAAGCCGTTCCGAGTAAATAAAACTCGTTCCCGAACCCGTCAGACACTCAGTAGAGATATAATATCTTACTAACCTCGTTTTCTCGGTCCGTACTGTAAGTTACAGATCCTCGTTTATCCCTTTCGATTTATGGCCCGACTCGGTTAGTAAGAGGTATATATCCCACGAGAAAGTGTTGCATAATAGTTTAATTCCATGCCACAGAAAATACAGTGGCAACACAATTAATGCAGTGCGCAACGGGAAGGTCGAGCGTAACTTTGCTGAGTATTCAACGGCTTTCCTGTTTTCTGCTGATTGACTATTTCCTATGGCATGGTATAAATCATAAATATAAACTCAGCTTTGTACTAGATGTTTTGCTGTAGTTTAGCTGAGTAGACTAAATATACTAAGCATTTTGAATAGATGTTAATTTAAACTGAAAGTCTCATTGTTGTGTTTTTGAAGTTTTTCCCCGAGTCAATTTTTACGCTAATTAAAGTTTCTGGTTCACTGTCCATCCTAAACGTGTTCTCTTTTTTCATTTTTTTTTTTTTCAGTCCCTAGTTTTCAAGTAAATTTCGATTATTGCATAAGAAGAGAAAAAAACCTGGGAAACGTTTTTTTGGTTTGAATCCTGTGCCTTAGTATAATTAAGGTAGTCCTTAAAAATTAGACTCTTTTGGGACCAAAGGCTGTTTATTATTTAACCCACTTCTACCATTTCCATTCCCCCATGCGGGAAAAGCGAAACTGGAAACTGAATTATAAATTGATTGATTGATTGATTGATTGATTGGCTGGTTGGTTGGTTGGTTGATTGAAAAGTGTGATTTTACACAAGGAATAAATAGCTATGTTTCCAAAGTTGACTTAAATTGTAACTCGTCGAAAAAAGCTGGATTTAATGAAAAACCGCATTTGCTTTAGCATTTAAAGAAACCGGAAGTGCCCGCGGTATCTGACGGAAGTTACCCTAATTAGCGCGTGCGCAGTTTACACTACCAGCGGCTCGATAAAATCAAATGAGGCACACGAAAGCCACATGGAGATGGTTTTCTTTTCTTTTGCGATTGTTTTTCTGTTTTTCTTTTAGTTTGTTTTTGCTTGTGCTTGGTTACTTTGATTTTTGTGAAACACAAAGAAAAAACGTCTTAAGTGTAACCAAATTTGAGAGTTTTTGAATTGTTTAAATTTTCCGTGCCCAGGCTGACGCAAGTGAAATTTCACCTCCTTAGCAACGCGAGCGCGCTCATGAATCGATTAATGGACCCTTAAGACTGAAATAAGTTGTCAGGGCTGTGCTGTAGAGGCGCCCGGGTACCACAGGCGACAAACGTCGCCTGTTCTGATATAAGCTTAAGTGCTGGGCACCCAGGATTTCATGGTTAGGAACCTTTTTACCACAATTGCTGCTAATCTCGCAATTTGATTGGCTAATTTGCCGTAAGTAAGTAAAGTAAGTAAAATTATTTACCAAAGAGGAATAATAATAAAAATGTATATACAATTAAAATATGTAGCATGTATACATTGTACAATAAAACAATGGGTATATATGAGGTAGTCTCTAAGAATTGCAAAGGTTACGGCAGCTATTGTTGTTATTTAGGAGTGACGTCGATAAGAGTCCATTCCACGCTGCTCGCGTCAATGTGTCGGGCAATGTGTCGTTCCGGTACTCTACGCGTCATCACAATGGTCAAAATTTGTTATGGACTCGGCTGCGCCTCGTGAGTCCACAACATTTTGACCACTGTAGGTAATGACGCGTACTCGTTGTCGATAAGAGTACAGACCACGCTAAACCACATTCGATTTGTTAATTAGGTCACAGCCTTGGTTGTTACAATTACATGAACCTGGATGAGGAAATTTCAGCTAAATACATTAAATTGCTTCTAAGGCTGGTTGCTTCAAATTTTTGATATTTCATTCCGCTAATTCTCCCCTTTCAAAGCAGCACCATATTTACTGAAACGCAGCGAGCTTAGTATAAATGGCGATCAAATTTTCGCTCTGATATACACTATGAATTGTGTTTCCAAACAAGAAGACTTCGTTTTGCTTTTAAACACGAAAGTAAACCATTCCTAGAGGGTAGTGTCATGTTTTCAAGTACCTGTTTAATCAACAAGATGGACACACAAGGCAGGGGGCTGGGAACTTATTCCTGATACCCATAATTCTCTGGTTTATTGTTATAACAACTGATCTAAACTGAGTTTGTAGATAAATTATCGGACGAATGAATCTTGGCGGAAGTTACTACAAATAATGTCTGGTTCCTCGCAGTTGGTCTTATTTTTCTTCCTCTTACAGGTAAGAATCGTGTTTCTACCTTTGTTGAGTTTGGATTGTAATTTTTTAGATTCGACCAGTCTATATATTTACTTGAGGCAGATTCCTTTAAAGTTTAATCTTAAGGAATAGTAAATATGCTAGCGGTAGTTGAAATTTAACCTGTCTTAGTTAACTCGCAATCAAGTATTGCCAGATTATGTTTTCGTAGCTCCGGCACAGCATTCAACAATCTTAGACTGTCAGTTAAATTAAGATGAAGACGGCCACAATTTTATCATTGAAGCTGCTACTACTGTTATTTTAGAATTCATCTTCAAGGCATCAGCGCAGAAGCGTGTCTTGCAGTATTGTGTATATATACCTTTAATCGATGTTTTCCGCTTTCGGTTGATAGATCAATTCAAGTAACACCACAGGGTGTTGATAAGAGAGAGCCTGTGTTAATTTGTTTCTTGTTTGACTGTAAATGTCTTTTCGAAGGCGTTCGTGCTGAAGCGCTACGCATAAACAGTTGGCTATTACAGTTTGAGTTCGTCTAGAATGTGAACATTTCTTGTCACGATACACGTACGTCACGCTATGCTTAATAAAAAAATAATATTATCGTCTTATTTCTCTGAACATCCTGTTTCGGAAATTTGTTCTTTCAGTTGCTCTTACAGCACTTAAAACCCTTTCTAGGAGTAGCGAGTAAATTAAAGTAATAAGTCTGATGGAGAGCATGGCAAGTATTCTGCGAAGTTCTCAGAACACAAAACACGGCTGTTGGCAAGGTTTTGCTAATTCTGTAATTATTCGTGCGTTCTCATTTTCGTTTGCTCGTTGATTTAATTTTTTTGTTCAATAATTCATTGATAAGCTTAACTATACGCCAATTGTAAAAGAATAACACGTCTTTTTTTCGCAAGGGCTGTACTCACAAGTACTATATTATTATATATTATTTGATTTCTGTATATTAGCAGCTCTCCTGTATTGTAATGCGAACCGTTTCTTTCTTTAAGGTTACTCTTTAAACCTTCGCGGGGCTACCTTTGCTAAATTCTTCTTCTTCTTCTTCTTTTTTTTTTTTTCAACCAAATTGAAGTTCATTTTTCAAGGTAACATTAAAAAAAAGAATTAAAATAGAATATCAAAAGGAGCGCGGGGTATTGGGGAAAAGAAATTTTTACGAAGTCACTGATACCCAAAGGCATGGACTTCTAATCGACCTTTCGCGGCAAACTGCTTATTCCAGGGATCCTTACTATAACAGATACTTTCAATTTTAGATTTCATGTCCGTCAAGAGTGCCTCCTTGTAATCACGCTTAGGCAATTTCACCTAGGTTTCTTTTTGTTTTGTTGCACATCGCTTTTCTTCCGTTTTGCCCATTATTGCTAACCACCGACCCAATACGTTTGGGCCTAAAACGTGAAACGTGAACGTAATACTGTAAACGCTAGGCGCTCTGTTATTTCACTTGCTGGAGGCTTTTTGAGTTGACATATCCCTCTGAAGAGGGTCGTACCGGAGGGGAGGGATCTCTGAAACGGTTCACGAACGGAAAAAATAGAGGATCACGGATCACGTATGTAAAAATTTCGTTTTTCTGAATCAGGAAAATAAGAAAGTAAGTCATATTTTGTAACCGTTATTTCTGAAGATGTGTGTTGTAAAATACGAAACGTCAAGTTTAATAATACCATGCGTAATCTATTTTTTATGTTTGTTACCGCTGCTTGGTTTCTCTTTCTCCTGAAAGTAAGACACTCTTTTAAACAATCTGTCCTTGCACTACAGAGAGTGTTTGAAGAAAGCAAAATCGTGAAAGGCTAAGTCAAGGCTCCATATTGCAAATCGTATACCTAAGTCACTCTCGACAGACGACTCTAACCATTCGGAGGACTCGCGTCTCAAAATCACGTAGAAAAGAGTGGTGAGATCACGATTAGCGGTTAGTAATTCAAGTTTTTCACGGGTCACGCAAAACCTTCAAGTCGCGGATCACGAAGAATGATTTAAACGGAAATAAAACCAGCTAATCACGCATCACGAGAATACCCCTGAAAAGGCGTGACCAGATGCGGCCCAGACGTTGAATACGATTAATACGTGACGTTATGCTCTTGGCGATTGCGTGATAATTTTAGCCGTTTATAAGAAAATGTATGAGAACGCTTCGAAAATTGCTCTAGATGCTGCTTGTAATTTAAATAAGGGTGGCTTACCTTATGTTTGTATTGTGTTTTCTTGATGTCTCTGTGTTCCTGGAGGCGTTTTAGAGCCATTTTGATATGATTGGTCTAATACTGTCACGTGAACCGTGTCCAACACCGCCGGAGCTTACCCTTAATAAAATGTCATGTTGTTGTCTTTTGAAAATGATTCGATAGTTCAGAAAAATAAGCGCATAAAAATTGGCCGCAGAATTTGTAAAGGATGCTCATACTAATGTTCTGACGGTTTTCCCGGAGAATAATCGAGCGTGTCATTTGTGAGCCTAACTTTTAAAATGTAGTTTAGAAAATCGAGGAGACAAAAAAAATTTCTTAGTAATATTTGATTTTTTTTTAGCGACTTCAGTAACGTGGACAGCACCTCCTCCTCAGTGGACACAGACGGATCCAACTGACATCAGAACAGTTGATAAGCCAGTGTTAAATGGAAGTACTCGGGTGGCTCTGAGGTGGAGTTATTCTCTGTCTTCTGGTTCACTGATATCAACTACATTTTCTATAAGATTGAATAATGGCAGCTTTGATGATATTGGAACGCGAACTGGTGATACTACTACAATATTTAAACGAAATGATTACGCAGCACGTTTTGGTATCAGTAGAAGTGAACGGGCCACCTTGATAATAAAAAATGTCATTGAAACAGAAGAAGCAGTTTATCAATTCAAGCTTACAACGGATTCAAACCAATGGAGTTACAGAATACGAGTCATTGTAACAGGTGAGCATTTTTATGTTTATTGTACTAATCTATGTAGCCTGCGTCGCAGTCGGTCTAAACCGCCGGTATAGTCCGTCTGCCCAGATTTTTTTTCAGATTTTTTTCAGATTTTTTATTAATTGACACTATTTACAGACATATTTCACTATCGCACACTATTACAAAAAATTCATTAATTAAAATAAGGAAAATATAATAATAATAAAACCAAAACAAAATGTGCTCAGTGACAAAAGAAGCATATGCTATCGTGTTGGTCACTGACACGTTCAAATATAAAAGACAAGACACATCAATTAATAGAAACAATGCAATAAAGGAAGTAAAATGTGAATAACAAAAGTATTCGAAATAAACAAGTTAAATGAATAAATCATAATGCTGAAGAGTAATATTGAGTATTTAAGAGGTATAGTTTATATTGCTTATAAAAGGAAGTGTAAGGCAGTTTTTTAAATTCTGTTGGAATAATTTCCCAAAGTTTTGATGTAACAAAAGAGAAAGTAGAGGACCCATAGTTATTATTTACTTTTGGCCTATGAAAATTCAAATTCGCAGCAAATCTTGTATTGTAGGTATGGACTTCAGATGCCTGAGTAAGGGTTCTATGGAATATAGTTGGAATGTTTGTTGAGTCATTTAAAATTTTATGAGTAAATAGAGCCACTTTTAATTTGTACACATTTTCAAATTTGAGAATTCCTAAAAGATTGTAATATGGTGAAGCATTTTCCCTGCTATAAGCAAAGAATATGCTTCGGACACATTTATTCTGCTTAGTTATGATTTTACGTAAATTAGTTTTACATGCACTACCCCAACTTATGATAGGAAAGGATAAGTATGGATATATGAAAGAATAATACAATTGTTTCAATGTATGAAGATCAACAAAATATCTTAATTTATTAATAATTGCTATATTTTTTGCTAATTTATTATTAATGTGCTGGATCTGCGGTTCCCATTGTAAATTTTGATCCATATAAATACCTAAATACTTAATTTGACTTTTATGTGCAATGTTAGGAATATGTATATACGGTCTTAGTCTTGTAGATGAAATTATCATGTAATTAGTCTTGGTAAGGTTTATAGATAGTTTGTTGATGATACAATATTTAAAAACTAATTTCAATTCCTCATTCATGACATACTCAAGCTGATGCAGATTATCACTTGCATAAAACATATTTGTATCATCAGCAAATATACGGAACGATAGTTTTTTTGAGCAGTTAGGTAAGTCATTAATATAAAGCAGGAATAGAAGAGGGCCCAGAGTTGATCCCTGTGGTATTCCACAAGTAATGGTTTCAGAACTAGATTGGATGCTACCAATCTTAACAAACTGAGTGCGATTATGTAGATAGTTTTCAAACCAGTTAAGGGTTATTCCTCGTATGTCATAGTGGTAGAGTTTAGATAAAAGAATATTATGGTTCACAGTATCAAATGCTTTAGAAAAATCTAAAAAAAAAAAACACCGGCTCCCATAAGCTTGTTCTGATATCCCGCAGTTTGTGTATCCATTTTTGATTGGCTAGTTTCTCACGCGCTTTCTAATTGGATAATTCTTGCGAAAGCGATAACGCAGCTATCACGTAATGCTAAACGTAATTTTGTGCGCGTTTCCCAAGTACATTTGTACATTTGTACGTTATTTAATCTACTTCGAGTTGGATATGAGATGTGTGCAATTATAGAAGAATGTTAGCAAAAAGCGTTCAATGCCGTGAGAGAGCAGCTTGAAATCGATAATCTTCTACCTGAACAGGAAAACTCGCTCCGCGAATTTCTTGTAGGTCAAAATATTTTTGTAAATTTGCCCCAGGCTATAGTAAATCTTTGATTTTCCAGTGCCTTCTGATCGCTGCGGATGCACTGTTCGATGAGCCTCGTGGTTCCAGTGTTCTCGTTGTAATATCGCCGTTGCGATCGCTTATGGAAGACCAGACTCTCTGGCGAAGCCGGGCAAAAATAAATATGACACCCGTGATAAGAAGCAGCATAACTTACAACACTTAATCAAACAGCCGGGCCCGGCGTAATAATACAAAATGCAAGTAACCAACGTGTTCAAGGAATATTTCAAACTTTGTCCCTCCAGAGCTAATATTTAGAGAGCTTAAAACATATCTTGCAGAACAAATGAGCCAAAAAAAAAGAAAGAAAGAAAGAAAGAAAGAAAGAAAGAAAGAAAAAAAAAACTAGCACGTGGCAAAAAAAACAAAGGTGTCAAACTCTACAAATTAAACGCGGATAACAACGGAAACCACACAGACCTATGAACCTCTAACGGCTCTACTTTGGTGAAATGTCTTCCTAAAAACACAGGATTATTGCTTAGCAAAATATTCAAAGATCCCCTCTCGTGCAATACAAAAGGGGCAGATACTTAAAGATATAATAGTTTGAGCAAAACTTTTAAAGCGGCTATTACACGTGGATAGGAGTTGTGTAGGCCTGTCACTCCATTCTTAGCATTGTTTGATATATTTCGCAGTGATATATTTTGGCTAGTGGTGGATGTTTACCTCGCTGCCTCGCGGCTCGGTAAATATCCACCACTAGCCACCTCCACTGCGGGGAATAATTATTAAACATCCAGATTACTCTCCTATTGAAGGCCATCAGTTGTTTATAACCCATCAAGTACTCTTGAAATACTGCATGGTTTCAGAGAGGGGTTCAGAATTAAATAGGAGTCTCTCTAAATAAGCCCATCTCATAACCATTGTTCATCTGCCCCCGCCCCGTCACCGAAGACGATCTTTGATTTAGTTTCTGGTTCCCGGAAGAATTCTTCAAATTTTCACCTTAGGATGTAAAGAATTGGAAGGCGCGGTGGCCTCATGGTTAGTGCGCTCCTCTCCGGATCGAGCGGTCTGGCTTCGAGCCCTGGCCTGGGACATATATTGTGGTTTGTTCTTGGGCATGACACTTTACTCTCACAGTGCCTCTCTCCTCCCAGGTGTATAAGCAGGTTCCGGCGAACTTAATGCTGGGGGTAACCCTGCGATGGACTAGCATCCCATCCAGATGGGAGTAGAAATACTCCTAGTCAATTCATGTTTCAGAAACCGGGATTAGCGCTTGCCTGATGGGCCACTTGGCTCATATGCAAACTTTACCCTACCTACGTACCTAACATATGAAGAATTCCTTGAATATATGTTTTTATTAAATTCTCAACCTCGGATAATGCAATTCTAGCTTTCTTATTGGTTCACTGGATCTCGATTACCAGCCATTATACCTGCGTTTGACCTTATATGGAAATGAATGCGGTAAATGTCTCTCGGCATAAACTTTTTCGCGGGAAGCCAAGTTTCGTCGAGAAAAACATGGACGAAAAAAAAAACAGATTCGGTGAGCTATCTACAGAAGAAAAACAGGAAATTATGGACAATGCCGTCCCAGTAACAACAAAAAAGCCACAAAGTTCGAGATTAGATTATTTAACGGTACGTATACGTTAAGTTTCCTCGAAAAGTTGCAAAATTAAAATATGACAGTCGAGATTTTACGCACTCATGAAGATTATGTAACAAAAACAATGTTTACCTTAACAGAATGGCTTGCTAGTCCTGGTGGCACCAAATTTCCGAAACCGATATAAGCAATGTCAAAAGAAGAACTGAATGTTTGTTTGAAGTGTTTTTACTCGTCTGCGAGGAAGAAAGATGGTACGTATTGCAAAAGTTCATCGATTAAATCCATAAGGAGAGCCGCCATTGATCATTTCCTTCGCACGCCGCCGCACAACAAACCGTTTTCCATTATCTCTGACCAGGCAAATAAATTATTAGAGCATTTGTAAAAGGCCTCAGGAAAACAGGCATCATTGCTGTCCTTGCGAAAAACACCTCAAGGAGTTGAGTGTTTTGAGCTGAACCGAAGTAAGCCCGGTTCTTTACCAGCCACGAAAAACCATCAGGGTGAACTCGGAGATTCTGAAGATGAATCTGACGCTAAGATAGTTTCTGTCTCTGACTCTGAGTCTGGCCAACAATGAGCTCCACACATACAGCTCGAAATGCCATGGCTTTCAAAGCAAGGGAACTCCGAAAGAGGTCTTGTCGAGCATAATTTTGGCACAACGTCTGTGTCACATGGCGATCAAAGTTTTCTGCAGCGTTATTACAACGGCAATGTGCAAGTACACAATTATTCGGCTCTTCTCCATGACTCGAACTTGAACGCTTTTCAAACTTTCTGAACAAGTTTACATCTCCTTCATTTGATACACGTTCCTTGAATTCTACTTGATTGTAAATTCATTCAGCAAATTCGCTTGCTTCGCTTTCAAATTTTTCATTCAACTAATTTTACAAACGGCGCGCATGTCATGTGATTTCCCACTTGTTGTTGTTTTCGCCACATCGATTTCCGGTCGCTTTGTAAAATTGAAAACCAATAAAATTAAGCTATAATTTCCAAGTATACAAACGCACCGAATTTAATAAAACAATTATTCCATTCGCGCTTGTTGGATATGAGATTGGTTATAGCCAACTCGGCCCTACGGGCCTCGTTGGCTATTTACCATCTCATATCCAACGCGCGCTCATGGAATAATTGTTAAATATTTCTGAAGAATTCCGATAGTCCTTAACAGCTAGGCACGTACAACATCAATAAGCAAACAGAAATTAGGCTAGTAACTGTTCTATCTCAGTCTCGCTAACATCCTCCTCAACCTTTCTCTTGAACTCTTTGGATTTATTTATTGAAGGACGTTAGCGACCTTTTCCCTGGGTATATGAAATTTATGGTTCAATTTATCATTTGTCACAATGCTCTGCATCTTTGAAGCTGCCCAAATATTTTATCTGCATTAGTTCCCTGAGTTCTTGATTCTCTCCCTGCTAAATGTTCTCCACGTATGTCAAAACCATAATTTCGTTTAAGCTGTCATTTTAGAGTTTAGTGTTATTCCTGGTCAACTATTTATGAAGTCAAGAATGACTTTGTTTTCTAATTTTAGAGGAAAATATGTTGCAGATATTCATACGGTTGATCAACATCATCGGACTGACCGCGCGGAAGGCGGGAAGCTGATTTGTGTAATCACGACCATGATTAATGACAGAATTGGACAACACGGAGTCCTGTCAACTATTAAGAAAAAGCTGAGAGAAAGACGTAAATTGGAGCCTATGAAAAGGCTCTCTTGTCGAGGATGGGGCAAAGCTCTCACCCCATTCCCCCATCCGCCACTTCACTCTCAGCCAGTCCCTTCTCGGCCCTTCCAGCTGCGGTCAGACCCTTCCAGCCGGAGCCTGTTAACAGGCTACGCAACATGGTTTTTATTTAATTAATATTATTTAATTATATACCGCTAGTTTTGAACTTCTGACTAGACAGAAAAGGGGCCGCATTTTGAAACCTGCTCTAAAGATTAAAAGTATACTTTGAGAAGTCAATGCTTCGAAGCTTTGTTGCGAATTCAATCAATTGAGTTCTGACTAGTAATAACTCAAAGAGAGGGGTTTATAAGCAGTCAAAGACCAATCGCTTTAATTTACTTTAATTTACCCATAGGTAGTAAAATTACCACGATTATCGTGATGTTTTCGTGACAAAAAAAGTTGTCAGTCTCGTTAGATTTTTAAACATTTCAATAAAAAACGAACTATTTCGTTTACTAATTTGACCGTCTGTTCGTTAAAGTCAATGTTCCGTTCCATGAACCATTGCTAGAAAGAAAGAGGTCAGTGATATGTACCACTTAAAAAATCTTCACGAGACTTGATCCAGTATGAGAACAATCCTGTTAGTAATATACCAAACACAAAATACCGAGTTTGACCAAATTTCCAATCAACGCAAAGGGAGTCAAAAATATGGCGCGTAGCGGGGTATTTTTGGCGAACTTTGAGGTGTTTGGTAATGTGAACAAACACTGTCTTGAGTATTTGATATATCTTCTCAGTCGATACTAACACTAAGGAGAAAACGGAGCAATAAAATCGTAATAAAAAAATCAGATATCTAAGCACCATCACGGTCACAATTTCCCATATTTAAACTTGATGAATTGTTAGTAATCATGAGTTCGAAAAGTTCTCTTCAAGCCTTTGTTCAGTTACGCTTCTCCCCACGGGTAAATTTTAGTTTTTAGGTAGCAGTGATCACCACAACAAAATTGCTGCTCGAAACCTAAGGTCCTGGCCAGGGACCTGCCGTGATTTATCCACTAGTACCAGGAGATCTTATTTAGGCGTAAACACTTTCGTAGTGAGTGATGGTTCTAAAGGCAAGACCAGAGGGCACGACCTCCGTCCTGTTTAGAGCAAGAATCCCCCCACCCCCCCCCCCCCCCCACAACCGCCTCTTTTCTTAGCACTTCTGGATCCGTCGCTGCTTCGCCTGCATTCGCATTTCTTCTGACTTCAGACTTATGTTCTATTTCTATGTTTAAGAAGGGCGGGTACCCCTCACTCCAATCCACTTTGTGATCAGACTCATCGTGAAAACTTAAAACTAGAGTTGTTCTGTAAAACAACTGGCAAAGCCACATAACCTTTTTGAGTGTCAGGGATGCGTTACTGTCATTGAATCTCTATTTTCAGTTCCTGTCAAGCTAATTAATGTCAGCCGTGACCAGACTGTGCTTGAAGGATCAAACGTGGTTTTGCTTAGCGAAGCAACTGGTAAACCAACACCAAACATCACCTGGAACAGAGTCCTGGAGGATGGTAGTGATGGTGAAGTACTGCACCAGGGTCCAACTTGGAATTTTCCGAACATTAGCAGAACTGCCTCCGGGACATACCGCTGTACAGCTTACAACGGATTTGGAAATGTAGCTGGCCAAGTATTTAAAGTGAATGTTACATGTAAGCATGTTACGTATCCAAAACATTGTTTATAAACAGAAAGGGTGAACCCTGGTCTATTAACAATCAACTAAATACAGTTCACAGCCTATATTTAATGCAACTGATTTATCTGCGTCGAGACTGTCTAATTGGGCTTCTCTACAATTTTGGATGAGACCTTTTAGCGGAAAACCTAGCTTACTAACTTTACACATACGTGTGAGAGGTCCCTCAACTAAAACACCCTATAACAAAGTCGCCCTGCAGTCTTCTAATTCTATTTCTAAGGACTCGCAATATAATATAGTTTTGACATTTGACCACAAGCAGCATTTCATGGAGATGAGTGAAAAAGTGAATTTTCTCAAAATAGCATAAATCGTGATTAACGGAAATGTCTCAACGATCGACTTTGTTCAGAATTGAGAATACTTGCATGGATTTTCTTGATACAACCTATATTCTTCTTGTTTAATGACAAAAAAAAAACGAATAATTTTTCGGTTACAACCTTTCGACCGTCGCTGCTTTCGGGCAGCCGTCATTGACATATACACTTGACGTGTACCGACAGTGAAATTTTGTAGGTTTCTTTAGAAGGTTCAATACAGCGTCCAATACAGCGCACACAGATGACGCGTAACGTACAACATTCGAGCATGGCACGCTTACTGCGTCATTAACTAATCTGAACGCGTCACGTGATTGAAGATACCCCAGCTAAAACTGGAGAATATCCCAGTGTTATTCCCCAGTTTTCAAGAGATCACGCGGGTGTTTGCAAAACATATTTGAACGTTAATAAACACATAACAAATATGCTCAGAAATTTGCCATTGGACATAAACTGTTCCTTGAAGCCGGCAGTTTTCCTCGAGCTTTGCTCTTAAACGGACTGCGTCTCAAAAAATAAAATATCCGAATATCGGAGCATATTTTCGTGCCAAATAGAGGCTATGTTTCATTGAAGACTACAGGCATCCTGGAAAAGCAGTAAACATATTTATAGTTAGTTTTTATTTTTATTTTCATACCCTCTTTTATTAATCTTGTAGATCCTGCCAAGATTGTTAAACTTGTAAGTGAGCATGAAGTTGCAACACAACAAAGTGCATCTCTTGACTGCCAAGCAGAAGGAAATCCTCAACCGACCTATACTTGGATTCCATGTGATCCACAACAAAGTGTGTGTCAGAAGAGCGTGCTACATTTTCAAGCCAGTGACAAAAGTGTCTACACGTTTACCTGCAAAGTGGAAAATTTCCTGGGCAGTGATACAAAAAATACCACTCTTTGTAAGTTAGCAATAGAAAAATTACTTGTGTACAAAAGGCTTTTCCGGCATTTGTATTGATCATTGGCTTTCATGAAAAAATTTTACACGCATGTATATTACAGACAGACGATGTAATCTTTTATGCATAACAGTGTTAGTAACTCTGTAGTAACCCTTTACATTATATCAGCAGTCGCATCATGTGCTCTCCTCTAGCCCTCTTTGAACTTTTTCTTTTTTGTTACATGCACTTGGCCAGCGCAGTGAAGGTTTGCTTCTTACACTAGCTGACGTAGACGTTCTTGGTCTCACGATAGGGACCTTACACATATACGACGGCGACGGCGTGGACGACGCCTAGTAAAAAATGCGTTTCTATTTTACTTTGAAATTTCGCATTTATTTGGAACTATCCAGTGTGTCTGTCGGTATTGAAACTTGCCCCTGCTGAATATGCTACGAATGCGTTCAGTTCCAAATAGAAACACGAAAAATTAGCCGTTGTAGTTCAAGTTCTCCAGACAACGTAGAATTTGGTCATTTGACGTTGCTGTTTTGCGGAGGGCGGCAAAGAAATGTACCAAGAATTATAACGCACGCGCACAGCCATTGTTCTTGCTCATTAAACATTTTGTTTAGT
Source organism: Orbicella franksi (assembly GCF_964199315.1). Classification (NCBI taxonomy): domain Eukaryota; kingdom Metazoa; phylum Cnidaria; class Anthozoa; order Scleractinia; family Merulinidae; genus Orbicella; species Orbicella franksi. Next base: position 24,603,854 of record NC_138151.1, read on the forward strand.
GACGTTCTCGTTGCCGTCATGTTTTCCGTAAGGTCCCTTAACGACACACAAGAACCATTAAGTTTTGAATTGGTGCTACGTTTAAAATATGCAGCGTGGTTTTAATAAACAACCAAGCTGAAGATTGTATTCATGGCAAGATTTGAGAACAAACTATCCATTTTTTTAAAATAAAACTTCGGCAAATTAAAGTTTGCCTGTTACTATGTAGGCCCTGTGCTTGGATCGACTTGACCGTTTTCTTTTTTTTTTTTTCGGTAGTCATAGCAAGTGATGTAATAAACGTGACCCTGGTAATCACGGGTGAAGAATGCACTGATGGGGAATACAATCAACTACGGGAGAACCTCAACAAAATGGTAACTAATTTGTTTATGTTAGACACGGGTATTTCCAAACCTTATTACGCAGTCACTCTTAGGAAATACTGACCAAGGCTCGAGACCGTTAATGCATAGTGAATGGGCAGGTCAATTGACAGGTAGGCTAGGCTGCCGTTGGGCAGGCAGATCGACAGGTTGACACACAAATTAACACTGTCAGTCGGAAAAATCGATGGACAGATCGACCGAGAGACAGATGGACAAAGGGACAGAGGGAGAGATGGACAGATGAATTCGAATCGTTATGAACTGCTGGTGATGGGGATTCGGGATTAACTAGCTAAAGGACTGAGCTGATTGATGGCTTGATAAGAAAGAGTCATTTGAAAAAGAGGGATCAGTTGGTTGATAAGGAGTAAGGCACTGTACAGTCAAACCTGTATTAGGCGCACACCCGGCCCTCGGGACCCTTGCTAGTGTCCCCTTAATACAGGGGTCAAATAATATTCCTTAGGATTGACAGGCTTTAAAAGTAGTAATTATGTCAGTCTAAAATTCTTATAATCATAATAATACCTTTTCCCATCCCAGAATAGTTCCCGCAAAGACCTCATGCCGTAAAACGTATTAAAGTTATCAAAATAAATTTTTAAGTTTTTTTTTTTTTTTTTTTTTTTTGCTTTTTACGGTGAAAATTAATTTGGAACTTTTTAAAAAAAAAATGCTGATTAATTTCTAAGATTTCTCTTAACCGTTAGGGTAAAGAGGCCAAATTAGTAACCATTAGCCGTGAAAGTCACCACCCCATTGGGTTCGTTGAGACCCTCTGTGAAGGTTCACACATTCAAACAAGAATACAAGCCCCCTGAAATCAAAATCGAATGATAAAATGTCGCATTTCTGGAAAGCTCTTTTTTGTCGGCAAACTTAAATGACCTATCTAGTAAAACGGGAAACAAAATATTTTATGCAGTGTCCCTTTAATACAGGTTTAAATTAAAATAGTGTGAGCATCTGGAACTTACTTTGTCTATCTAGGCGGCTAATTATCTGTACTGAACAAACAAGCATTTATAAGCACTTTAACTTCTGAATAGGATAAAAATCACGAGATAAGTATTAATTCTTCAAGAAACGCGTTCGTAGCTTTATGTCACACACAGCCATAACTCTGAAATTCAAAATGCGCTGGTTTCCAGAAGAAGCAAGCTACTGAGCTGAAAAGTTGTAAGCAGATATAAATTTACCCCCTCTTATGCCTGATGAGGACAAACTCTTTGGTGGCTCTTTAGTTTTAGATTTTAGAAAATGATGACGTCATGTGCAAGCCAGGGATAGAGGGTGTTCGCTTAATGATGAGGTCCGCTCAATACACGTTTGGCTGTAGTTGTTTTGTGAGAATCGCGGGTTAGTTGTAATCTTTGGGCTGAGCCGCACTATTCAGTTCATAATCAAATTTAGGAATAGTTGAAACACTGTGTAGGGAACATGACACTGTTAATTAAAGAAATGAAGGAACGACGTTGTCTATGTTGTGCTTTGTGATGGCAAGTTACATTACGGATTAAATTATTTATCTTGGCAGCCCTTTTAGCAGTTTTTAGCGGAACGTGTTATTTGATCATTTTTCTTTGGTAATTTATATTGAACATATCCATAGAATTACCCATTTATGACTTTATAAAATGAATATTAACAATAGTTCATTAAAAATGTTTATTTCAGATGGACGATATCTTCTTTGCTGGCAAACTGGGTTATGAAGGTGTTCAACTGAAAAGTATCAGGTCTGCACAGTTTCAGATTGATTACTTGATCTTTAAAAATTTAAGTAACTTTTTATTTCGCATTTAATTTTTGGGCAGAAAACTTTCGGACGTTTTTTCGGAACGTCTCGTAGAGCAATATCCTTCGTTATGATTACGTGAAGTCAGTGGGTGGAGATGTAGACATTCGTAACGCTCCGTAGCGCTATGTTTCTGCAAGTAAACTGACATTTTTTTCATTCCAAATGTGATGTTCAGTTAAACGGAACCAATTATTATTAGTATTATTATTATTATTGTTATTTTATATTCTAATTATGATTCACACTACTTACAACGCTGGTACGGCTACTTACCCAATTTAGAACGTTAAAACTACTAATTACAGTAGTGATGACTATTTACAACAGTAATACAACTATTGAAGGACCACGCATGGTTCGCAATTTTGGAGCCTTGAGCCGCTGTTTTGATATTTCTTATGTGTTCTTTTCTTCGAGTGTTAAACGCTCTGCCACTTTCACCGATATAACACCATGAACAGTCGGCGCAAGGAATTTTGTGAACAACGTTGGTTTGTGAATCCGGAGCAGGACGAAATTTCGGGACCGGGAACTGTTGTTGTAGAGTGGTCATCGGCTTATTTATGACCGAAATATCATGTTTTTTTAGGACGCGGGTCAAGGGCTCAGTTACACCTTTGATGTATGGAAGAGACGCGAAAGACTTGCAAAATTGCAAAACTCCAAAATTGCGAACCATGCGTGGTCCCGTGAGCATTCTATTGACTTTAACAACGCCTCCTTAATTGACAAAGGCAGTTTCCAAGTAAGGAAAACATTAGAATCGTGGCATACTATGGTGACTCCAAATGCTGTCAACAATTCCTGCCCACTCCATGGGCAATACAACATTCTTTTTACACACATTCATAATTAATTTACATAGTCCAGTCTTTTTATTTTTACTTATTTATATTCATATTTCGTCATTCATCTTTACCCGTCGAAGACTGTAGATCTAACAGTCGAAAACTCGTATATCTATAAACATTTTTTAGCCAGAGATCGTTTTTAAATTTTTAGTAATACAACTATTTACACTACGTAACAATACGATGCAATTACAGATGCCACTTACAATACTACAATTTGCATAACTTGCTCTAAAAAACAATACAATTACTTATTTAACTTACGATACTAATACTCACACTACTTACAATGTAATACCATTACGGATGCTTCTTACATTCATACTATAACAATAGTAGTAAAACACTAATAGCTGATTTTGCCACTGAGACTGATTATATATTGTAAATTAAATCAAATTAATTTAACTTTCGCATTTTTCAGCTTTCCATTGCAAAAATAGCGCTGACCTCAATTCAAGAAAATTGAAAAATGTTTCCAACAGTTTGTAAGAATAATATTATTTTTGAGTTTGCACAACTAAAATCCCAAACTTCCGGGTTAGGTTTGGACTTGTATTTGGGGGAAGGTCATAGTCCTTAAACAGTAGCTGTATAAACTGTAAAAGCAATTATTTTCAGTAGGAACTCGAGCAAATCTCAAGGTATTTTCCGCCTCGCTTCGGGAGATTTCTCCGTCCAAAAAGTGTCTAACTTACACACCTGGTGACACAGTGGTGACTGGCTAAGGCCAGTAACCACGAAATCGAACGGGTTACGAATTTATCTGTTTATCCACTGGGAAGTCAAACAGAAAACAAACTCTAACGTATATACATGTTCAAGGTGTTCTTATATAACTGGAAAATTACTTCTTTGCTAAGAGCAGGCCAATTTATTACTACGGTGCAAATTAACGCACGAGAGAATTGTCAATTTGACTCGTAGGGTAAATCCTTTATTGCACTTACATTCATACGATTACCTACAGAAATAAAAATAAGTCCACTTCATTTTTTTCAATGTTTCGTTTTGTGTAAGATTTGGAAATCTGAAAATTTAGGAAGGAAAAGAATTTCCTCTTCTTTTTGGTCATTAGTTCAGTTTGAACTGAACTTTTCCCTTTTTCTTCCAAGGTGCGGAAGTGTAATTGTTGATTTGGCCCTCAACTTCAGTTCCACCGTAAGAGAAAGCAAAGTTCTTTCTATACTTCGAGATGCTGCCAATAATGGAACGCTTGGAGATCTTAGGCCTACTCTGGGACCTTAAGTCGCCGTAACTTAAGGCGACGTTAGGCGATTTAAAGCAACTTTAGGCGACTTGAGCAAAATTGGCAGAGAAAAAAAAAACATTGCTACTTTAAGCGATTTCAGGTGATTTTAGGCGACTTAAGGCGACTTAACGCGACTCAAGACAAATTAAGGCGACTCAAGGCGATTTTAGGCGACTTGGGCAGACTTTATTTCACTGGACTGATATAAATTTAAACTTAGCAACAGTCTCTCCATATATCTCTTGCAATAAACCAATATTGTACCAATACTGGTACATAATTAAGTCACCACAATCTCCAATATTCAGGACCAGGTTGTTCAAAGCCCGATTAAACTAACCCAGGATTAGAGAGAATTTCGATTACTTTCATTTTGTAACTTTTAGGTCCAGTTCTCCGTTTATGTTGTTTGTCTTTCAATTTTGAGTTTGATTCATCTAAAAACTACACAACCATAAGCAGTGAAAGAAATTTCTATACCAAACAAAAAAATATATATCACCTAGGTTAGCGCTAACTGGCTTTCGAACAACTCAGGCCAGATTTCAAACCATTAAAAAATACTATTAAAGAAAGAATTACCACAACACTGAACAGTTACTACTATAAGAATAATAATAGCAATAAATACCAGCAAGGTAGCATGAATATTAGTGAAGATATCAATAAAAAAATCAAACAAAACTAATAAAAATGTATTCACAGTGACAAAAATTTTAAATTTAAGATACCTTGATTTAATTTGAAATGTTTGTATATTTGCCATAAATTATTCAAACAACAGGGAAATTAGAATTAATTTATCTCATTTACATGCATTTATTTTACAATGCTTCCCGAATTATAAAAATGGTTATTCTGGTAGACTCTTCTGCCATATTTTTGGCATCTCCACTGTCAATTTTAGCATCTCCACTGTCAATTTCAGGCCTTTTCAGGGACCAAATCGATTTGTTGCTCTCCTGCCTCAGTGAGACAAAATATTCCAACACCATAATGAGTAATGCATGCTAAGTTCCTTCGTAAGCACACTTCCTGTCAAATTTCCCCAACTACTTGTCAGGCTCCAGAAAACTTTGATGACCCTGGTAGTTTATACAGTGAATCGAATCTTTTTAGAAGGTTTTTACCACGGTTGATCAGACCACCAGGAAATACACCTTCCAAGCTTTCACTAGTTTCCACTTGACACATTACAAATGCCCAGAACGACATTTTCGCAACGTAATACTAGAAATTGATATATCGATACCAGACACACTAGTCTCGGCCATTTTGATTCTCCCAGTAACCCTTGCGCCGCTAACTGGTTTCCATGCTTCAAAGAGACGAGATATCGGCCTGTGCCACGAAAATTCGAGTTCTCTTGCTAAGTGTTCTGTTGATATCAAATCACCCGATGATAAATTACTGTATTCAAATTTCGGAGAGTATTAGTTTCGCGATTTTTTTTTTCTTTCCTGTCAGGAGCCATAATCGGGGACGGAGACCGTAAGCGCGTGCCGTTTCTAGTATTGGGGCTGTCCCCATGATATGGGACAATTTTTTTTATTTTTTAGAACAAATTGCGCCATCATCTGCGGCACACGCGCATACATTCTGCGAGGATTTGCGTATGTAGCGCGAGGAAATGGCTTCCGAAATTCCCGAAATCTTCGACGCTTTTGGCCCACAACTCAATACGTTCATGTCTGTTGAAATTTTACTTCAGTATTTTCGTCGTCAGCTGCTCCAGTTTGCGAGAAGTAAGACAGTGTTGATTTAGTTATGTCCCGCTTTATATCACTGACCGAGTTGTGTTCCGCTGCTTCTTTGACTTCTTTTACAAGAGCTCCACATTACTCCCCTCCAAGTTTCACATGTGTTGAAGATTAACAGCTTTTCCATAACACAGCAAAAACTTAGTTGGGTATATTTGGGTATAGCAGCGTTTCAGGACTTCAAAGTTTCCCTCCTCTTACCACACGCTTGCGAGGATTTTGCCAGAGTCTATCGCGACCGAAGAGTAAACAAAAAAAAGAAAAATATTTGAGTTTCGCCTGAATTGTAAGCAACGCTTGATCTTTTATCAAGGCCCAATAAGTGACAAAGTTTATGTCTGTAGATGATGCTCAGTTTTGTTTGTGTAAAAAACTAGCAAATTGTCTGTTGTCGATGAAGAAGAGCGCCCGCCGATGTGTGCTTTGTACAGTCAGTAAAACATGACAAATTGGACTCACGCACTTTCGTGTGAAAACGTACATCGAATTCAGATAATATCTCTAGTTTTTAAATATGTTTAAGGTTGATAAATGTTTGAGCACATATTAGAATCTTAGCTGAAAATATGTGAATACAGCAGAAATAATCGGTAAAGTTACGATGATGCTTTCTTTAATCAACTCGAACAACGATTTCAATTTTGTTGGTTGACTGTTGTCAAAACTCCGTGTCTATTTTATTTTCGCAGTGTAAAATTTCACTATGTTAAAGAAACACACATGATGTTAGTAGCCTTTGGGCGTTGGGGAAAATTGTTGCAGCATCTAAGCACAAAAGACAACCAAAGAAATCTTTGTCAAGATTGACAATTCAAAACACCGACTCGGACTTGAAAGTGCACGCGTTGCACTATGCAAAATGAGCTACTCAAAACCTTTTGCAAAATCGCCAAACAAACAGAAACGATAAGCAACTATCAAAAACAGGTTTTGGTTATGATTAATTAAGCATTGTTTGGGAAACTCTCAAATTAACTCGATACCAGAGTAAAGAGTTTTCTTTCATAACTTTTCTTCACAGAGCAAACGCAAATGTTTACGCGTTTAACTAGCGCGAGCAGATAATATTCATTCACAGCGCGAAATTGAAGTCTTGTTTTCGACCCTGAAAAAACTCACCTTTTCCATCAGCTCAGAGCATAAAACGACATATAAGAGCCCTTGATCTTATTCCTTGCCTTATTCCCTGCCATCGCTTTGAAAAATCTACAAGAGAATCTCGCAACTCTCACCATTTGATCACGCAACGTGACAAAATCCACGCAAGAGTCCCCGACATGTGCGTGGATCTGCTCGGATATATGACGTCAGGATAGCGCAATTTGTTCTAAAAATAGAAAAATTGTCCCATATCATAGGTGCGCGCGGATCCCAAGACTTACGGTCTCCGTCCCCGATTATGGCTCCTGTTTCCTGTTTATTGTAAACGCCTGTCGGAGTAATAGAGCTCGCATACACTTTAGTCACGGGGCCAAACTAAGTCCCGTGTTCCAAACATTCGCCTGGAGGTCATGTTTACTGAGACTTGATCACAGGGAATTTTCTGTACCTTAGCCTGCGATAGTAAAAGTAGCGCAGTCCACGGAATGTGTATAAGATGATGTGAATACCTGGCTTCATCAAATGCACGAAAAGGATAGATGAACATTATGCTGCACGTTGGTTCGTCCAATTACGAAATTCAAACGTTTACAGTTGGTCGAATGTGGAAGTAAAATGCAAATAATGATTTTAGCTGGAGAAAAAATGGCCCACTTTTGTCACTCTTTTACACTGGGTAAGTAAAGTATTTAAAGTAGTTTGGTTCAATTGACTTTGGATGACCATATTTTTACTGCTCAGTGTAAAAGTGACTGGAAAGAATTGAGCCTCAACCTAGAAATATCGCTCTATTATTATTATTATTATTATTATTTTTTTTTTTTTTTTTTCATCTTGATGATCTGGAACACCGTAGGTCTTCGGAAGATTTGATTCAGTAATATCGTACAAAAATTAATAAGCTCAGAGGAAATTATTGCAGTATCGTCATTTGCTATATCTTTCCATATTTAATACATTTCCTGATGATAACACAGAGTGTTACCTTTTTTATTAACTTTTTTACAGTGAAATACAAGGGAAAAAAATAAAAGAAATAAAAAAGGAAATAGAAATAGAAATAAAAGCCATCTGTGAGAGAGTATACATCAGATTGTCATTTCCATTTAAGTATTGTCTTCATGAAGAAATTATTCCTGCTAACATGTGGACTAGACAGGTGCAGGACTATTATGATATTAGGGTTTTTTTATGTATAACTAAGCCACGGCTTTGAGGCATAATACAGTAATTGTCGGGTCCTCAGCTTCTTAAAGGACCCTAGTCAGCGTCTGCTATTTCCGATGCCATGGAAATTATTGATATTGCATAGTGAGGCGAAGTCTTGTTGCTTTACTGTAAGTTGTGTTCCTGAAAGTATGTCCCTGTATCTTTAGTAGTTTCACGGTGATTTTCTTTGCTTTGACATGCTCTGAATAAAACATAAAAGTCAATTTCTTGTATGTACACAAAAACAAAGGTGTGGTTGACTAGGGCCCTTAAAGGGGAGTTTTAGAAGGCTCCAATGCATTGGGAACGCGTGTTAAAAGAAAATTAAAAGCACACCTATTGAGGTTACCTCTACTGCACCCTGCTCCCCTGTTCCGTAACCAGTACCCATTTATACATAACCAGTACCCATTTAAGTTTGCCGACAAAAGAGAGCTTTCACAGAAATGCGAAATTTTATCATTCGATTTTGTTTTTAGGGAGCTTGAATGTGTGAACCTTCACAGAGGGTCTCAATGAACCCAATAAGGTGGTGACTTTTACGGCTAATGGTTAATAATTTGGCCTCTTTACCCTAAATAAATCTTAGAAATTTATTAGCATTGTTTTAAAAAGTTGCAAATTAATTTTCCTCGTTAAAAAAAAAAAAAAAACTGAAAAAACTAAAAAAATTTATTTTCATAACTGTAAAACATATTACGGCATGAGGTCTTTGCCGGAACCATTTCGGGATTTGAAAAGGTACTATTATAAGAACTTTGGACTAACATAATTACTACTTTCAAAGCCTTTCAATACTAAGAAATATTATTTGACTCCTTTAAGAAGAATTCTGAGGGAACCTGTTTTCAGCGGACACCCTGTATTAAGGGGACACTAGTAAGAGTCCCGAGGGCCGGGTGTGCGCCTAGTACAGATTTGATTTTACGGTGCTTTACTCCTTATCAACCAACTGATCCCTCTTTTTCAAATGACTCTTTCTTATCAAGCCATCAATCAACTCAATCCTTTAGCTAGTTAATCCCGAATCCCCATCACCAGCAGTTCATAACGATTCAAATTCATCTGTCCGTCCCTCTGTCCATCTGTCCATCTGTCTCTCGGTCGATCTGTCCATCAATTTTTCCGACTGACAGTGTTAATTTGTGTGTCAACCTGTCGATCTGCCTGCCCAACTGCAGCCTAGCCTACCTGTCAATTTACCTGCCCACTCACTATGCATTAATGGTCTCGAGCCTTGCTCAGTATTTCCTAAGGGTGACTGCGTAATAAGGTTTGGGCAAACAAATTAGTTTCCATTTTGTTGAGTTTCTCTCAAAGTTGATTGTATTCCCCATCAGTGCATTCTTCACCCGTGATTACCAGGGTCACGCTTATTACATCACTTGCTATGACTAACAAAAAAAAAGATGAGTCAAGTCGATCCAAGCACGGGGCTTACCTAGTAACAGGCAAAGCTTAATTTGCCGAAGTTTTATTTAAAAAAAAAAAAAATGGATAGTTTGCTCCCAAACCTTGCAATGAATACAATCTTCAGCTTAGTAGTTTACTAAAACCACGCTGCATATTTTAAACGTAGAACCAATTTTAAAAAGCTTAATGGTTCTTGTGTGTCATTAAGGGACCTTGCACAAAACACGACGGCAACGGCAACGAGAACGTCACTAAAGAAAAGGCTTAATGAGCAAAACAATGGCTGCGCACGTGCGTTATAATTCTTGGTACATTTCTTTGCCGCCCTCTGCAAAGCGGCAACTTGAAATGACCAAATTGTACGTTGTCTGGAGAACGTGAACCACAACGGCTGATTTTTCGTATTTCTATTTGGAACTGAACGCATTCGTAGCATATTCAGCAGGAGCTAGTTAAATAAATGCGAAATTCCAATATTTCGACGGCAACGGTATCCTTGTTGTCATAATCATTGCTCTTGTTGTGTACATCTTATGGCTTCACAAGAAAGGTGAGCACTATTCTAAATGTTCTGAGTAAATCTTAACAGTGACTTCCAGACGACTTCACTTGTCCGATAATTTACCTGGTTCTGCTAAACCTCCGACTTTAATCTTCTATGGTGTTGGATGTAAATATTATATAACTACTAAAACAGTTATAACTGAACCAGACAACGTTGACACAAAGCGTTTATGTCAGGTCTGGGACGTTTTGTGTTTTTCTTTATTGTTTATAAGACTTTTACCTCTTTTGAATCCTTCATCATCATTTCTTGCAACACCGACACCCAACGTGGCCCATACTGCCATGTTAACAGACCTCCGGCATCAGTTCGTTAAGCTCTTTTTTGTTATTTCATATAGGAAGGGGTAATGAGAAGTCTTATCAATTTCTTCATCTTTTCTCCTCCCAACTTGATTAACAACCTGAGGTCTTTTCTGTGCCCGCCGTCGTGCTGTTTCTATAGCAACTTGAACTTTTTTGTTTCCTTTCGATTCTTCTCCTTTAAATATGAGTAGCTTAAGTTTAATTCTTATCAGTACCCTGGGATCCACTGTAATTGGCTACGCTGTAGTGATCTCCCTGCCTAATGAATTTTTTTGTAATATGTTAGTATTTTAGTTAGGCGAAGTTAAATAAATAAATAAATAAATAAATAAATGAATAAATAAATAAAAGTTAATCATTTCATTTTTCCATCTTTAAGGGACTGCAGCTATGGATAGGTAAGCTTGTTAGAGCAGTGCATTTGTATTCGTTGATTTCATCACTTGGGTCTTAACGTTGATTCCGCTTAATAATTTCGCTATTTGAAATGTGCTACTTCAATGGACAAATAAGACGTGGTGGCCTGGTGTTTAGTGTGCTGGACCCGGGTCGACGCGGTCTGGGTTCGAGCACTGGTGGGGTCGTTGTGCTGTGTTCTTGGCCGCTAGCTGCAAGACTCCGTACTCGTACAGTGCCTCTCTCCGCCCAGAACAAATATATAGATTTAGCCGAGTGTAAAAGCGGAGCTCTTGATTGCAATAACCATCCATAAAAAAGAGGATTTGTTTTTCTTGGATCGGAAACTCAAAAATTGATCAATTGTTAACATGTAATTGTTCAGCGTGTGGTTTCGCTATTTTTCCAGTTAAATTTTAACAAACTGACGACACGGTTGTGCAAGGAATATGTCGGAAGAAAAGTCAAAAACGCGCCAGGAGTAAATTTGCGCCGAAATTTTTCCTTGGCGTGTACTCCCTTCTTCTCCCTAAAGTAATAACTTGGCTTGACCCCGAAATCCAATCGAAAAAAAAAAAAAACAGTCTCTGGTCAGCGGTCAACTTCAAAAAACACGTGACCTTGATGAGCTCTAAGCCTGAGACTGAGATATGATCACGTCATACTGGTTAGCGGCTAGCTTGTTTTGACAGCTGTCAATTAACATGGATACCCAAAATTCAAAGATGAAGCTATGGTAATCGTGCTACTGTCTTATTTTTCAGGGTATTGGCAGACGGACGTACGGACAGTCACGTGACAACCTTTTTTTTTTTTTTAAAATCGATGGGTTACCAAGTTTTCTAAGGCATGGGGCTTCGCTCGTGCGCCTTCGGCGCACAGGAGCTCCACTAATGATGAAAATTATCCTGTAATAAAGCTATCAACTCGATAGTAATTTTTTTCGGGCTAGTGTAAAATTTATAACAACTTTATTTGCGCTAAAAATATACGAATGTGTACATGCAAATAGGGTGCCAACAGGGAAGAACTTAATGTTCATATAAAGCTGACCCCGTTAATAAAAATAAGTAAACTACATATACAATTCTAAAGCATATTACCTCCCCCCCCCCCCCTGAATAAGGACCCAGATATAAAAGGGCAGGAGTTGACGAATCATAAAGTGTAAAATACCAAAATATATTTCACTTGAGTCCACCTTTTAAGTGGCGTTGAAAGACTGTTGCCTTTAGGTATTTAAATGTGCAACTCTATAAAATTTTATTTTGGGACGGATTGGAAGACGATAGAGGCACAGTTTTCTCACTGGAGGAAGTAAGTGATATGTAATTCTCCATTCTACCGAGTCCGTCCGTCGTTTTAATAGAGATTTTAGATCCACGTTTCTTGCGAACGGCAAAGTGGTATGGGTCACGTGGCCAGGGCCAGACGTCGCGTTTGAGGTTTTGTATTTGTCAAAATTAGCGTTATTTTGACAATTTCAAATGCATTGACAAGATGATTTCTATTCGATACAATTTACCCAATCTAACTCGACTGAAGTCCGAACGGCAATCGGAATACGTCTAACCTCAAACCGTAGTTAGACATTTTCGGCAAACGTGGATCTGAAGCTCTGTATTGCCTCTCAACCTAATGCTATTTACTTTCACAGATGTTATTTACAGAGCTATTAGGTCTTCAATTTCAGAGGCGGTCACTTTGTAAGCTTTCTTGAAAAAAAACAAAAAACAATAGTACTGGCAGTTACGAACTGAAGGACGCAAACTTGTCATTTCGTATCAACGAATTTGTCTCAATGAATTCCTGCCAAAACTAGAAAACGTAACTACATTCTCTAGCTCCAGAAAGCACTAACAAGTATAAAGTATGAATTACGGTACAGTCACTCAGATACAGCAAAGGTAAACTTGTTTTGTCCTTTAAGCGTTTGGCGACGGCCTAATAACGACTATAACAATGTAAAGACAGTTATGTTAATGCTCGCCTTACTCCAGGTTGACGAAAAAATTTAGTTGCTACTTTATAACGTACACGTTATATTTTCGTACAGAATGTAATTAATTTTCAGGGCCTATTTAACAACATTCCATTCCCTAAATTCATAATGGTAATTGAACTGAGTGGAGTGCAATTTGGTCTGAAATCATACGCGTGATTTCAAAATCGAACGAGCGCGCACCGCGAGTTCGATTTGAAATCACAAGTATGATTTCAGACCAAAATTGCACGACACGAGGTTCAATTGCCACTTTATTAGATCCATTTTGAAATCGCACAATTTTATCGCCTTAAAATTTAGATTTTAGGTGTACTGTTCCAGTAGCCGGTTTGTTAAAAAAAAGCCGAACCGGAAACGCCTTTACGTCTCATTTAGTATGCAAAACGATGTCATGTGACGAAAACTCACTCGAGCATGACAAAGAAACAAGCAGTTCTGATCTGAAGTCAGAACGAGAATAGTCTACTTCAGGTATAAAAGTTCAATTCTCGTCGCCTGAATCAATTATGGAAGGCCTTCCTTTCTTCTGTGGTTGAGGCTGCGACTTTTCATTGTCTTTGGAGAAGGAATTTGAAGGTGCATATCCTGTGTAATTCTGCGATCGATTTCTTTTCATTAGTGAAACTCCCTCGAGTGCACGATGCCCAGTGGATAGTACGTTTTTTTTTCTTTTAAATACCGTTCAATGGCATAATTTTAAGGGGTCCAGCTCGTTATCATCTCCGTTTCTTTTTGTAACCTCGGCGTAGGACTCAATACTCAGGACCTTGTCAAGTTCTTGCGGCGCCATTTGTTTTAAGATATTTCCAAGATGGCGGGACTGGCACCGGCTTCGTAAGACGTTCGTTCATTCACTATTTTGTGCAGTGTGGCGTATTTTGACTATGTTTATTCACAGCGACAGAGTTGAGCTCTTTTGCTGCTTCGTTTGAAACTACCGGAAACCTGGAAACATCTACCTTCTTGAGATGGCTCTGAATTTGTAGTTGTGTGGTTTTCGTTTGTTTATGTTTTACCGGACTCAGTATCATACGGATCCTGAGCAGATGTTGAAGAAAAATCGCCAAAATATTCGTCAAAATGGACACTGAAAGTTGGGAACTTCCATTAAAGTAGGTCTTCAGCCTAAAGGAACTCATAATCGTCATTCAGAACTGTAATTAATTAAATTCGTCAATTTTTTTTGGAAAAAAGCTACAATAACAACAAAGTTTTGGCAATAGTAGTTGCAACATTCTCCACACAGTGGCTTTTTGCCTTTCATTTTCCTGAAATTTTATTGATTACTTTAAACTAATCTTGAAATCTGGTTGGTTGGTTTGTTTTTACTGTCAAAAAATAGTGCAATTCGTGAATAAATCGCACCACCGAGAGCCAATCAGATAGCAAGGATAACCAGTGATTTCAAAATGGATTTAATAAAAATCTTAATTCTAAAAGTGTAAAAGATAAGTGGTTACATAAAATAAAGAAAAGTGCGTGAGTAGTAACCGTTAAAAGACTAATACATCACACACCAATCGCAAAGAACGTTGTACAGATGAAATGGAGTTCCATGGTAATAGATGTCGAACAGTAGCAATTAAATAATGAAAGAATGAAAGACGCGAATGCAGCCATAACTGATAACACAACTGGAAGAATGACCTGAAAAGATTTCAGGCTCTGAACGGGCTTCGAACCCACGACCTTTGCGTTACCGGTGCAATGCACTACCAACTGAGCTATCAAAGCCACATGAGAGCGGTCGTGTGTGAGTTCGGCCCTATATGTTCAGTGGACGTAATACTCGGCTCAAGTGTATGAATTTCATGGTAATAGAAGTCCAACAGTAGCAATTAAATAATGAAAGAATGAAAGATGCGAATGCAGCCATAACACTACTGGAAAAATAACTTGAAAAATTTTCAGGCTCTGAAAAGGATTCGAACCCACGACCTTTCTGTCACCGGTGCAATGCTCTACCAACATTTTTCCAGTAGTGTTATGGCTGCATTCGCATCTTTCATTCTTTCATTATGAAATAGAGTGTTTTCGCTTCTTTGTACAATGCTCCTCCATGACATCAAAGGCAATTTTTTTTTTTATTAAGATTTTAAATGATACTTGCGACTGCTTATTTTTGTGTCGGCTAGCAGCTCTCGTAAGGTCTCACATGAATGGCGTGATACCCTTTGAGAGGACAATAACATAATCAACAGAAACAATGCCACCAACCCAAAAACAAAAACAGCTTCTAAAAAGCAAAAGAGTTACAAGCTTACGAGAGCTGCTACAATTCTGCTTCTTTTTTCGATAAGTAAGAAGTAAAAACTGATCAAAATTGAAAATGGCCTGTAAATTAACAATGGGGGAACTAGCCTATCTAGATTCCTGCAAATCAAGCCATTTCACTCAAAGCACCTCCTTTCTTATTTACTAAAGCGTCAAATTTATCAAATTCGTCAACCTCCCCATCTCTCAAAACCAAAATCATGTCACAGTCTTTGATGGTGCTTAAACGATGAGCTATAGTGATGACTGTGGATTCCTTTAGTTTCTCACGCACTACGTTCCAGATTGTTTGTGCGGTTTCTGGATCCACATGAGCAGTGGGCTCATCCAAGATGACAATCTTGCTTTAGTGCAACAGCACACGAGCCAAACAAATTAACTGTCGCTCTCCTACACTGAGATTTACTCCATGTTCCAAGAGCTCGTGATCTAGCTTTCCCTCTAAACCTCCTACCAACGCTTTCAGTTGCACATTCTCCAAAGCTTGCCACAAATCTACATCCTGCAACTGCTCCAAGAGATCAAGGTTTTTCCTTAGCGATCCACTACACAGAACAGGGCTTTGGCCAAGAACGGATATACATCGTCGGGAGTCCTGCAGATTGATCTGTTTGATTGGAATATCATCGACCATTATGTCTCCATCGGCATCTGGCATGCGCAGGAGAGCTGCCACAAAAGATGACTTCCCTGCACCTGTGCGGCCTGCAACACCGATCTTTGTTCCTCCTTTAATGTTAAGATTAATTTTCTTCAGTACTCGAGGTCCCCCGGATAGTACGTTAATGAAACATCTTGAAATGTGATATTTCCTGCCTGTGGCCATTGGCTTGGGGAGGCCTGTGCACTTTGTATCCAGGTTCTGAGTCAAGTTTGGTGTACGTCATCACTCGTTCAACTGAGGTCATGAAACTCTCGACGTCAGAGGTTATCTTGATAGCGTATTGAGCACTTATCGAAGTTTGAATGACATAAACAAGCGCAAGTCCTGCCCAATCTGATTAAGACAAAAGAAAAAAAAATGAAATTGATTATTTAGATTATTCAGTTGTATGATACGGCTTGGTATTGTTTTTTAAACTTGAGGAATAAAAATACCCCGCCCTATGATACAACTTTCCGCCAAATAGACTAATTCCACATTATCATTTGACGGATATTCTTCCACTTTTGATCGGTTAAGAGACCTCTTTCACCTTTAAATAGACCATATTAAATGGTTACGTGATCTTATAACAATAAGGTGCTCCACTTATAACCTTAAGGGCACTACAATACTGGACCTTCCAAAAGTAAAATCAACAACTTTCGGCTTAAGATCATGGAGATACGCTACATCGAAATTGTGGAACGCTATACCGGACGAGTTTCGAGAGATACAAACGTGCACTACTGTTGAAAACAACCTAAAAACATTAGATCTCACGGGACTCTGAGTGCGAAGTGGATCTATCCTTAATCAATTTTTACTGTTTTTAATGATCATATTTTCTTATACATTTTACTTGTGACTACATTGTTAATTCTTATATTTTAATATTAGCCAGTTCTTAATCTTAATTTATTTAAATTTATATACCTTCATAAGGCTCTTATAAGTAATTTGTTTTTTTTGTTTTTTTCGTGGCGTACCTGTAAACTAGCTTTTTAGCTAAGCGTACCGACCCCGTTAAAAATATTGATTGATTGATTGATTGATTGATGGCTTGAAACGAAGATAATTGTTTCAAAGTCGTAACGATATGTTGCATTATGCTATAAAATTCATCTCTTAGAATCGTTCTAGTTTATTAGAGTTGTGTATGGTACGTTGCCATATAAAGTATACTATTGTTGCATTAGGCAAAATTGGGGAGATAATTGCGTCGAAAATTTTATTCGCTAGGAATGGAGGTAATTTGCTGTGTTTTGTGAGACTGAAAAGGGTGTGGATGGCCTTTTCTTCCAAGTTATCAGGTGCCAATGAAAAGTTACACGTTGCAGAAATGGGTATTCATAAATAAGTATAAGTTTGAACAATTTCAATGGGTTCATTATCGATTACAAGTACAGCGTTTCTTTATCCACTAAGAGTCCGTTGCTCGTAGCCTGCCCGGCACGCCGCCCCCGTCATAAAAGAATACTTCACTTTTGTTACCGTATCATGCGGATAAGCCGAAATGCCTTTTGCCAGTAAGCGAAAAACAGACCGTTAACAAATAATGATAGGCTGCTCTATTTGCAGGCTGCGATTGCCCTTAACTAACGTGAATTGTCCGTGTCTCAGTTTATACCGAAATTGAAATCTTGGCAAGTCCCTGCGATACACCTCCACGAGACTAAGAGGTAAACAGCAAAGTGATATAGAATATATTGATCAGCTCTATTACGAATGAGGCAAGCGTGGTTTCCTAATGACAAATCCTCAGATTTAGTATCGTTTTTGGCCGATTTTGATTTACCTTACAAATGCACCTACCGGCATCGTGAGACTCCAAAACAGCTGCTAGAGACACTGCACCAATTAACATGGATGCAAGGAGGTCCAAGCGTACACCAAGCCATCGCCCACTGGCCATCCACCATAATATACGACTGATTATGAACATCTTGATATCTAACGGAATGAAACTACAGTAAGTAAGTAGCCAGTCATTACTAAACACTTGAGGCTCTATAAAACATATGCAAGCCAGTCGTAATTGATCTTGATGGCACAAGATATTCAAGCCAATCAATTTACGTAGTAATGCGCGCAAAATCAAAGCAGATGCGTCTTATGATCAAAACTCTATTGAAAAGCTCCCTAAAAACTGTTACGACAGAACCAAATCACCTGTAAAACTGATCCACGAAATCCCTTTGTCTTCGCCTGGTTCGAATCGTGTCCAGTCTATTCAGGGTCTCAGAAAAGTGAGAGAAGACTGGACTGCGGCATAGTGACTCTAACCTTTTGAGTTCTCTGGACGTCCTCAAGTAATACTTGGAGATATGCAAGACCAACACAGTCAACGGAACAACAAGAAATAGAAGCCAAAGATTTGTAAAAGTTGGTATGATTATTGATGCAAACACCAACAAGACTCGCTGGATAGATACTAGAAAAGTCTTGGGCAACAACTCGTCAAGGCAGCCTACATCTTTTGAAAATCGATTGAGTATTCTTCCCACGGGATTTGAATCAAAGAAATGCACCAGTGCTTGTAACATAGCTAAAACCATTTTGTCATGAAGGCGTTCAGAACATCTTAAGGAAGCAAAAAGGAATCCATATGCTCGAATGACGGAAAAGATAAGGGAAGCACTGACAAGACAAGCATAGATAATGAGGTTCGTGTTGTCTTTCTGGTCTTCTGGAAGTTTCTTTGTAAGCGACGAGAGCCAGACGTCAGGAGCAACTACCATTGCTGAGAGAAAAAAGAGGCGATATTAAAATAATATGACAAAAAAATTGACAAGAAGCAAATCATAACGAAATTGTCATTGACCAGCTTTTATATAGTCCTGTTACAAATACAAAAATGAAACTGCGTGCAATTGTTACCCATGAACGAGTAGTTACAATATTGACTCTTACCTTGCGATATAAAGCACAAACAAATTACTGCACAGATTATTGACCAATGTACTCCGCTTGCAAAGTAGTTCCAGTAAAGCTTTGATGAAAGCACTCCGATGGAACGATCTTGCGATATTTCCAGACCCCTAGCTTCATTATGTAGTGGAACCATTGTTTCACAGTCATTGTCATCTTCGTTTTTCTGTTCAATCTCCCGAGGAACGCTCTTAGTTAACTTGCTATCGTTCCTAACTGTCTGATAGAGAGGGTCAACAGTTGTGTTTACAACACCTTCTTCTTGTATTTCAGTGAAACTTCCCTTTTCCAACATACGGCCTTTGTACAATACAATCACTTGATCAGCTTCTTTCATCTGCTGTTTTTGGTGTGATGTTAACACTCGCGTTTTATCGCCCAGTAGTTCGTTGATACATGTTTCAAAGACATGTTGGCCAACTTTTACGTCCACAGCACTCAGAGGATCGTCTAACAAGTAAAGGTCTGCACCAGCGTAAACTGCGCGTGCTAAACTAACTCTCGCCTTCTGACCTCCACTCAGAACTTCACCGCGTTCTCCAACAACTGTTTAGTCATAGTCAGGAAATCGCTGGATGTCTTCCGTGAGGGCGCATGACTCGATTACTCCGTTGTACTTCGGTTGACCAAACAAAACGTTTTCTCTTATGGTTCCAGAGAAGATCCAAGCTGTCTGGTGAACATAAACAAAAGAACCTTGGAAGGTTATTTTGCCGCTGATGTCGGTGATCTCACCGGCGATCGTTGAGAGAAGAGTAGATTTTACACTTCCCACTGGTCTGGTGATGAATGTTAGACTTTGTGACCTTGTGGAAAATTGGATATCCTGTAAAATAAAATCGTCTTCTCGCTTGGTATGTCTGTGCGTCAGACTTGTCACACATAAAGCACTGTGTTTTTCCTGAATTCTTACTTGGTGAGAGTTGATTACTGCTTCCTTTTTCCTCTCTTGATCAGAGAGACCGTTCGTAGCCTTGATTGAACTACTGTCTGTGTTACTGGTGTCTTTGCTAATTTGACCACGTGAGATGATGGGGATATTTTCTAAAAATCTTCTATTCGTCCCAGCGACGCATAAGCATCGTTTGTATGTAGTAAAGCAGAGGGAAAGAAACGGCATGTTGCTATTCTTGCGATATCCATAAAACCAAGCAGCACAAAAATATTGACAGGTGTTATGGGTTGACCAGTTAGTACAAGAGTAACGACAGACAACAGGGTCGCCACTGATAGGGAACTGTTCTGCAAGGCAAGAACTTCTGACAGAATGACACTTTTCTTACGGGTGATGTTAATTTCACTTCTGAAAACAGAACAAAATAGGAATATAAGAATACATTAATATCAATATGATAACAAGAGCGTTGCCTTGAAAATTTCGTTTGTATAAGGACTACGAAAAATAAACCGATAATTTCAGGATTGTTGGTCCAAAAACCAAGAACGCTCTGAGTCAATATTAAGCACCACATCTGTTTTCCACTTTCCACCTACCTTCGTGTGTGTTGAATTTTTTTCGGTATTCTCCCTGCCACGCACGCGTTTTGATGGCACGAAACCCAGAAACCACCTGGTTCATCAAAGAGATGCGCCGGTCGGACACCGCTGCCGTGCGCAAGCGTAGTGCAGCACTAATACAGGAGAACCCAGCGAAATATGGCACAAGAAAACAAAAGAAGAAGACTCCCATAAGAGAATGCCAGCCAATCAAATACTCCAGTAACACTGTTATCACAACCAAGACAAAACACGAAGAAATCGATATGGAAAGCCACATGACTGTCTTCCTCCATTCGCTGAACATCGTTTGATATAAGGTTTATCACGTGGCCTGCGGTGAATTTTAGTAATGCATCCTTGCTGAGAAGAAGCATCTGCGAAGCAAGAAAAACTGTTTAATAGTTAAAAAAAGGAATAAATTTAACGGTCATCATCGCTGTCTTATTTTAAAAAAATATGCATCAATTCAGATAATACTACTTTTCTTATACCATGACAAATTATGAACTAAAGAGATTTTCTCATGTGAAAAATCGCTTTAATGTCAAGTAAGTTAGGTTTATTGCTATTAATTAAGCTAGTGTGCGACTAGTGTATACTCTGTATCGATATTATGAAAGACAAGCGTGACCGTCAACCTACAATCGGGGAAGTACCATCTACTAAAGTTATATAGATATGTGCCATCTTAAAGGGTAAGGTAGTTGCACTTTTTTGGCCAGATAATACTAGGTCATGGATTTTCTCGTCTTGGTTTTCCGCAGAAGAGTATTTAAAATACGGAATAAAATGGACAAAGAAAATAACCTAAAAATGCAATTACAGTGCGTTACTGAAACATCCAGTTCTGAAAACAAGAATGGATTTTAGTAGTAACGACGTCTAAAAGAGAACAAGCAGCGCACTCTAAATAGGGCGACATGACACGACCACCGTAAAACGACCTTGGCATACCCCTTGAAAGCTCTAAACGAGAACCTTTGATTCTTTTACTACCAAATCCCTTTAGAGAATATCAAACTTCTAGGTAAAGGTAACTAAGCCTCAGGGAAACAGGATCTATCCTTTGGCTATTCTTAACTAAGATCAGGCGCTCTTTTTACTGCGCCTCTGCGAACAAATAGAAAGCACGGTCGGAGGTTAAACTATTCTAGACTACTCGTGCTTACCTTATGGTAAACTAGACCTTTTAAGGCGCAACTTATTCTGATACCCAACATCTCGTATCTATAGTCATGTTAATGCATACTGAGAGCTCTCATAACAACATTAATACACAAAGCAAGTGTACAAGCGTAGAGAAGATTATCTTTCTGTGGCTCAGCTGATATCAGTATTGAAATAAGATATCCCAATAACAGTGGTTGGAGAAGGCAAGAAATTGATTCTACAGCACTTGTGAATACAATAACCATGGCATCCTTGATTGGTATCATCTTTATGACGCATTTCCAAAGTATAGGCGTTGTTTGATTTCTGTTGCACTTTGTTTTTTCTTTGTTCCAGTTTTGTTGAAGCTGATCGGTCAGAAAAGAGGTAGAATTCTCTTTTGAAAGCGATAAAAGATCATTCTCATCTAATTGTCGTTCACTGCCTATCTTGAAGATACTATTCATCCATGAAAATAGCAGAAGAGACACGAAGCTGACTATTTCTTTATCTTCGTTCGTGGAGATCTTCTTGTATCCTTTCCTTGCCATGACAGTTAAGCTGAAAAATAGCGCAGATCAACATATAGAGATCAAAATTCAAGTTTGACGACAAGATAATATAAATTTGTCGTTTCGGAGTTCGCCGGCTGACTCACAGCTCGCAAATTTATGCCGCAAATACCTTCCTTCCTTTGGCGCTTTGCCTCCCCCTCCCACGTTTAACGCCTGCTACGCAGTCTACGCGTGGGCTATCGCATCACACGATTACAGCGGGATTTCCACTGTCACGTTACCGTAGAATTCCGAAAGTAACGTTCCCCTCGAAAATAACGGCTCCCCGAAAGTGACGGTCCCCCCGAAAGTAGCGGCCCTTTAGAAGTCACTGAAAGAGAAAGTCTCTCTTCTCAGACGCGGATCATGCGGATGGAGCAGCCTGAATGCAGGACTGAGCATTGACTTGAAGAGTTATCTGTGATTTTATTTCGAACCTGACTGAATTTTCTTGAAACTATGATTTATAAGCTGTGTTTGTCTAGCAGCTGTCAAATGATATACTGTAGGGTAATCAGTTGTATTGTGATATACAGTACCAACCGGTTTAAGGCCCGAGTCTTTTTGTTTATACAGTCTGCTTTGTAAACATACATAAATGGAATGTTTAATTTCTTATGCTACGTGTCCACTTTGTCTGAAACGACTGTTATCTTACAAACGTTTTTTAACCATCCGAAAGTAACGGCTACCCGAAAGTGGCGGCCCTTTTTGCCTGCTAAATCCGAACGTAACGGGGGCCTTTACTTTCGGAATTCTACGGTATTTTTACGCGCATTAATGGACGTAAACTTCAGATAAAATTTCGTACTTAGAACCAGAACATAAGTATCAAGAAGACTCGACCCATGGCAAAGAGGGTAATAATGGCTTAGAAGAAATTATATCGTCCTTCTGGTTGCAACAAGGTCTGAATCAACGGTCTCCCTGAATACTTGTAAAACAAGACGGTGCTACAGAACACTGCAGACAAGTTTAAAATAGACTTTTCCGTCTATGGTATGGAAATATCAGTTTAATCGAATGTAACTATCGTTTAGTAAATCAACAATTTCGTCTAGGGGAATTGTTTTGGTTTTATTTCTATAAACTTTTGCGTTACGTTCTTAACAGATGGACAACAAAACGCATTTGTATAACAATATAAGCTCACTTTTGGAGAACACTTATTGATATAAGCAAGTCACTATTTCTTATGAACACGATCTTAATGTCGTTCACCTATTTATTATCACGCAGCATCATAGATATCAGACTTATTGCCGCCGCTAAGTGTTGTTCAAAACTTCGCACTTTCCGTTCGGAACCCCTCGTTTTGTTTGTTGAAGTCATTCGGTTTGGAGAAATGCTTTTTGGTGAATTTCTTAAAGGTTAATGTTTCGAGTAAATGATAAGTATGTTACGGGAGCCCCGCTTTTAGGTTTGGCCAAATCCACAAGTATGTTATTCTGACTATCAAGGCGCTTTCAGCTGTGTTTTGAATGCACCCTCCTCCCGGGGAGGGAGGGGGGGTACTCCCTTATATGGCCTATATAGGTATGTGCGACCCCAAAAGGTAGGATTTTTCAACCGTTTTGGCCATAAATAGGGTATCGATTTTGGCCATTTTGGTCTTAAATAGGGTATGGTCTTTGCACTCTAGTCTTGAATTGGGTATGTTTCTTAGAAGAAGCTACTTTTTCATCGTTATCAATAAGACCGTCAACAAAAGCCCTTCATAACTTATGTTTAGGGCACCTGTGCAGCTACAAAGGTCATAAATAGCGTATCAAATTGTTGGCCAGGTCGTAAATAGGGTAGCATAAATCGCAGATTATGGTCATAAATAGGGTAAAGGTTTTGGGAAGTAGGCCGCACACCCCTACCCAACTTTTCTGGGAGTACCCTACCCCCCCCCCCCCAGGACCCTCCTATGAGATTCCAAAATTCGCAGCAGGTTATGGGTTCTAATTCCCGGTGAGTTGTGTTACGAGATCGAAAAATCTGTCATCGCCGTGTACTTTGCGGTGATCGACTTGTCGCGCATCTCACTACAAAAGTAAGAGAAGAAGACCAGACAGGAGATGGTCATGCAATGCGAATGGTTAATGATTATGACAGTGACAATAACATTCAAGGTTAAGCGCCGGAGAGAATGATGGTATGTGAACCATTATCCAGTGATACTATGTAAACCGGACGCAGTCTTACAGACCGAATCATAATACCGTAGCAAGCACAGTTTATCCATGATATTGTTGATCAATCTATGCACCGACCAAGTCTACCACTTTTGTCGCCAAGGTCGATGGTTTGGCTCGGAAAGGAAAAGGGGTACGGTCGTGGTGTCCACTAGTTTTGACATTCCTGCCAACTCAGTGCGAGGGAAAAATCTACAAGGCGCTGAATGATCGGTTCAGGGGAGTTCAAAACGATCAAGCTTTTATAAATCCCCTTTCAATCGATGAAATGGTGGGAATGGTGAGATTCCCGCCTGCTTGCCACAGACGTACGCTGTCACCTTCACCAGAAAATATAAAGCGTGTTCAAGCCCTGCAACGTTGAAGCAACTCCGGTTAAGCAACCATTCGAAGCCTTGAAAGAGGTCGAAAAATGCTAAATGGTCCTCGGCTAAAAATGAAGTGGGTGCAGGTTCATTGCATCACAGTGACTAAGTCTATTGTTGTCATTGCCACCAAAACACAAGTGCAGTTTCAAATGCTGCCTAACTTAAATTAAGCATTTTGTTGTCTTGTCTACTCAAGGTTGTACATCTATTGGATTTTTACTACTTGATAGACTTAAAACTAGCAGTAATCGTGGATTAAAGAGTGCGTTAGAGTTTTGGTTGGTTTGGTATGTTTACGTTAAAAAAACAAAAATTCTGAGAACAGCATTTTGTGCCTGAGCTGTTAGGTAGATGTAAAATTGGCCTCCCTCCAGCAGGGGCGAAAACAAATGGATTGATGGAAAAGATGTGCATACGAGGAGGTTTGTTTATACATCTATTACGTAATATTATATTAATTAAAACCGGTCAGCATAAAACACGGACTGCAGTCCGCGCTTTCTACCCGAGTCCGTGTTTTATACCAAGTCCGTGATGCTTAGTCCGCGTTTTATGTCTCACACCGTGCTTTATACCCAGTCCGTAGTCCGCATTCCGGTTTTCCGCCGTCCGCAGTCCGCAGTCCACCGTTCGCCATCCGCCGTCCGCCGTTGGCCGTCCGCCGTTGGCCGTTGGCCGTCTGCAGTCCGCAGTCCGCTGTCCGCAGTCCATGTTTTATACTGACCGGAACCCTACGATTCTGGACCGTCTTATTGGACACAAACGTTTCCTGTTCCGTCGGTATGCGGGACGACGTGCTTTTATTACCAAAACTAGGACAATTATTCTGTTTACGAACACGACTTTGAGTCGCCTTGGCTTCGGGGGAACAGCCATTGAGCATTTTCATTTCCAAAACAATGAAACGGAGGACATGTTGGTGTAACAAAGTAATCCTGTTGGAGTTGAACTCTTTTCCTATGTAAACACTATCCTTGGGTTTATGCTACATATTTTGTGCATAGAACAGAAATCTAGGCCAGCGAAACTACCAGTGAAACTACGCATTCCTCCTTTGATTTATTCAGCAGAAGGCAGCGTTGGTTTTGGTCGAAGAGAAGAGGGTACACAACGCGCAGCCAAACTACAGCTTTCTGAAAGGTCGTACACATTTTCGTGAAAACATGGATCTGCAAGGTTTTTAAATGCCATTAAACCCAAATCAAGCTTTAAATAAACAACTTATCCGCTACAGTCCACAACAAGCTGCCTCGACACCGGAAAGTCCGCAATATAGCACAACACTTGAAAGAGAGCGCATGGACGAACATGGAGATGACGTCATTCCCCTCTGAAGAATTTTTTTTTTGGGGGGGGGGAAGGGCAAATTGGTGTCCATAGAAAAATACATTACCCAATTAGAACTGCGTTCTGTCGAACGCAAATATTTTAAATCGTCAATTTATTACCAATTTACTACTAAAATATTACTAAACTTGAAAATTTATTTTGGATTTGACACTATTATTGCTTGGCTTCATCCCTGAAGCAGCAGAGCAGCTTAGCCTTTTTAGCCTGCAGTTCTGTGGGAATTCTTTCTCCCGGTGTTTAACTGGGAAGTTAAAGTCAGGCTTAATGAAATTAAACATTAATACATAATTTTTGAGCAATGATTTAAATCTTAATTGTTTCGAGACCAAACAATATTGTTTGGCTAAATCCCTGAAGCAGCAGAGCAGCTTGGCCTTTAAATTTTAGGCTGCCGTTTTTGTGAGAATGCTTTTCCCAAGTGCTTCATTTGGTCGAAAAAGTCAGCCAGTGGTTCTGTGAGAATTCTTTCATCAGGTGCTTTATTGGGAACTATATCAAAAACATTTTTACCATGACTGTTTCAAAAAAAAAAAAAGGATTATCTACCTGGAATAATGAAGTACAGTAGTCATTATTAAATGTGATTTATATGGACTGAACAACAGGAAAACTCCAGGGAAGATAAGTGTACCATTAGTCCCTTATATATGTTTTATGCTGTCTGTAAATGTACTTTTCCAACATCAACTCCCACAGTTTAGTGTCCATTAGAAGAAGTGTTAAACACGGGACACCATAATTTATTAGTTCGCACTTCCACGTTTCTCTACCTGCCCTTCACCAATTATTATTTCAGACTGAAGATAGGCTTGCTTTGCAGTTCTCTTTTTCTTTGCAGCTTTCAGGGCAGTACGACCTGACAGTTGAAGGGGTATCGAATGGTCTTTGCGATTTAAATTGAGCTTAGAAATTGAAACGATTTGAGTGGAACTGATTAAGTTAAAATAGGTTTTGGCAATACAATTATTATCGGTTGCGCGTGTTATTTGTCCGGTTGCATGTGTTAAATTTACGAAGTGCTCGCTGCTCTTCATTAGGCA
This sequence comes from Orbicella franksi, assembly GCF_964199315.1. Taxonomy (NCBI): domain Eukaryota; kingdom Metazoa; phylum Cnidaria; class Anthozoa; order Scleractinia; family Merulinidae; genus Orbicella; species Orbicella franksi. The sequence goes on from NC_138151.1 coordinate 24,630,872, forward strand.
TGATTGGCTGCAAGCTGCTGGGATTGGTTGAACCGGGATTGCGCCTATTGTCCTTTCAATAAAAGAGAGATTCCGACAAACGGTAAATTTACGAAGTTCTCGCTGCTCGCCATCTGTAATTTTTAACGACAAGACAAGTTTGATTATCAGATTAAACGAGACTTACCTGTAAGTTGAAGTTTGATCAAGATTCTATCTTGTCATCAGTCCGGAACGAAGGAGTCACATGAGAAGCGCATGCGCGTTGCTGATCAGTATTCAACGTGAGTGGTGCAGGAGAAAATAGGAACGAAGGACATGGGAGGGGGGGTACATAAGGGCATGTGACTCCTTCGTTCCGGACTGATGACAAGATAGAATCTTGATCAAACTTCAACTTACAGGTAAGTCTCGTTTAATCTGATAATTCTACCTTGTCATCAGTCTACGTCACTACGGAGTCACATGAGACTTCAAAGTCCTGCATCACGAGCAACTCATAACAGTGAACAAACTTTATTCCCAAACAAGGAAAAAGAAAATACAGTTTCACAGATCAAAGTGTGTCTGGATTCAGCAGCACGGAGCCAAAATTAGCTGAGGCAGTGACGACAGGCTTATCATAAAACTTCGCAAAAGTACTAGAATTAGACCACCCTGCACTCTTCATGATGTCTGCTAGGCTTAAACCTTTGGCCTTACAACTGGACGTTGATGCAGCTCTGCTGCTATGAGCAGAGTATTTGTTAATGTCAATCCCGGCTGACTCTAACACTTGCTTAACCCATCTGGAGATGGTATCTTTGGATACCGGTTTAAATGGTTTAACATAACTTATCAGTAACTGTGAGTGCTCCTCTCGCAACTGTTTTGTGCGCTGTAAGTATTCCTTAAGATGCTCAACCACACAAAGTTTCTTGTCACTTTGGAAAGAAATTAAATCAATGGGTGCTAGATGTCGCCCAGGCTTACTCTGTTTCAGTTTCTCACAAATAGTTATTCTGTAGCGGTCATCCATTTCTTGGATGTAATTAACATCAAACTTATGTATAGTCTGTCCACGCTGTCCCGTAGTGAGACAGAGTAACATAGTCAAATTTAGAGTAAGCTGCTTAAGAGATAAGGATCTCAAGGGTGCAGCAGCTCTCAAATAATCTAACACAATATTAACGTCCCAAATTTCAGTATATTTGGGCAAAGCTGGTTTTAACTCAAAAATCCCTTTCATGCAGCGAGCTACTAACGGGTGCTCTCCGAATTTTACTCCGTCTTCCAAAACAAATATTGAAGAGAGCGCAGAACGTGCGGTGTTTACAGCACTGTATCCTAAGCCTGATTTGTAAAGAAAAACGAGAAATTCAATGCCATTTGTTACTCCAGGCTGAAAAACATTGATGCTATTGTCCTGACAGTATTGATTCCATTTGCTAAGGTAAGTGTGGTATTGCTTGGAGGTGCCTTCCCTCCATGAAGCCATTAGCACATCTTTTGCCGCAGGTGATAAAGCATACTTGTTTAGTCCCTCCCTGATAAGTGACACACGAGGAGATTCAGCTTGTGCCAGATTGGATGATTTTCCTTGGGATGGCTTGGCAGCTGGAGTAGGTCTTTCCTGGCTTTTAGATACACTGGTTTCTGTTTGAGTAGCTGGAGAGCTGTTGGGTACCATGGTTGTGTGGGCCTATCTGGCAACACACAAATCCCCTGTGCTCCCTCGGTCATCAACTTGTTCAGCACTGTTGGAATAACACTAAACGGAGGAAAAGCATAAAAATTAAGGTTGGACCAACTCAGGCTAAACGCATCGATGGCAATAGCCTCGGGGTCTGGTCTGTAAGACACATAATCTGGGAACTGGTGATTTATACGAGAGGCAAACAAATCTATATCAGGTTTGAAGTCTAGCCTCTCAAGAGCACAAATTAGTGATGCCTTGTCAAGCCTCCATTCAGATTCTCTTTGGTTTCTTCTGGATTCAAAATCTGCAATAAGATTTTGTTTTCCAGGAATATGTGCAGCACTAAGCCAGATCTTGCGATCTATACACCACTCCCAGATCTCCTTAGCGACCGAATTGCAAGAATCTGAGTGGCTTGTTCCCATGTGATTAATCACATTAACTGCTGTAGTGTTGTCACACATTATTCTGATATGTGTGTTGCTCTTGTCTTTAGCAAAGGTTTGGAGCCCCAACAAAATAGCCAACATTTCCAGATAGTTGATGTGGTGTTTAGACTCTGGATGGGACCAATTTCCTCCCGAGGACACCCCTGCAGATTCTGCCCCCAACCCATAAGGGAAGCATCTGTTGTTATTTGATGCTGGGGTTGTGGGTGGTTGATTACATTGTACATGTCTCCCACATGTTGAATCCACCACTGTAATTCAGATTTAGCATGAGGAGACAAAGACATCAAGTCATCAAAGTTACCCTTTGTTCTAATAAGGGCCTGGGATTTATCTTTTTCCAGGTATCGGTAGTAAAGAGCTCCATACATCACCCCAGGGAAGCTAGCAACTATTTTCCCAATAACACTTGCTACTTCCCTAATAGAAGGGGAAGAGTTTTCTAATAACTCAGTACAGACATTTTGTAAACTAGTGGCTTTCTCACTGGTCAGTTGTATTGTCATTTCTACTGAGTCTATTACAAACCCTAGGATAGTAAGCACTTGTGTGGGTATGAAAGTAGACTTCTCTGGATGCACAACCAAGCCTAATTTGTCCAGCAAGACGGTAGTGTCTATAACATTTTGGACACATTTCTCATAGGTTTGCCCTTGCAGGTAAAGGTCATCAAGATGTGCCACAGCTATGTGTCCTTGTTTGTGCAGAGTAGACAGAGGGGGCTTAAGAATTTTAGTGAATATACGGGGAGCACACGACAACCCATTAGGAAGGCAGGTAAATTCATATAACTCCCCCTCCCAGATAAAGCGTAAAAACTTTCGATCTGAAGATCGAATGGGGACAGAGTAATAGGCATCTTTCATGTCAACAGAAGCCATATAACAATTTTGGGTAACTAGTTTTGTTATGGTAGAAAGTGAATCCATTTTAAAATGATAATGACTAACTGACTCATTAAACCTTTTGAGATTTAGTATGAGTCGATAAGTCTCATCCTTCTTCGGACGAAGGAATACATTGGACAAAATTTGCCCAGATACAGGTGACACCTTTGTGATGACACGTTTCTCAAGTAATTTATGCACTTCTTGACAAACAATGGGATATTCATGTTCTGAGAAGATTTGCTTAGGTAACTTGTGTTGAACAGGGGTGGCAGTACACTCAATTGCTGCTCCCAACACATCCGATAATAGGATTTTGTCATTAGTAAGGGTCCTCCAAGCTGCAAAATGAGCAGCCACCTGCCCAGCCTGAAATGTATTGCATAACATTTGTAAATAATTCACCAGGTTGGGCAAGAAATTTCCAAAGCCACTTACCCTGTTCTTTATTTGAAGCAATTGTTCCATTATTTCTTGTCGGTGGTTGGTGATTTTTTCTTGTTGTAGTGCCGGTTTTGGCCTTTCCATAAAAAATCTCTTCTAGGACCTTTAGAATGATGGGCATGTTGTTTTGAACTTTGCTGTTTGCCTTTGAAGAGACCATTCTTAGATGAGGATGTAAAGGAATGGCTAATTTTGCTCGCTTCTTTGGCATCTCGCAATTGCTTCGCCAAGTCGTCCCCAAAAAGGTATTGGCTAGTGATGGGCACTTCAGCCGAGCAAATAGCAGAGTACTCCGCTTTCATTGATGGTTTGATTTCATCTCTTCGCAGCTGGGCCAACTGCGTATTTACATGTCCCAGCATTGCAATGGTGTCAACTTGTTTAGCCATTATTTTGTTGTTTTCTAAACCAGAGGGATTTTGAATAAGCACATTGGTCATTTGTAACGTCGCAAAAGTGATTTTGCGGATAACCTGCTGCAAATTTGAGATCTTCAGGTCTGTTTTCTTTTTCTTGGCATTTAATTGGCTCCATATCTCGGGGTTGACTTTTATACCCTTTATGTCAGAGCAGTTCTGAGGCTGTTTATATTTGTCTGAGAAACTATTAATTTTGTCAGAAGACAGCTTCTTGCCCCATCGTTTTAGTGCAATATCAGCCAGCTCTTGCTGGATTTTGTCGCCGGTGGCGTCATCCTCGTCAAGACTGTTAGCAAAGTCTTGAAGGAGCTTTGTCTCCTTGGCGGGAATTTCCCGCTCTTTTTGGCCGGTGGCCTTTGAACACTCGGTGAGCATTTTAATGTCATCTGCGTCGTCCAGATCATCACTAGCGTGAAGACTAATATTATCATCCGAGAGACTAGTATGACGCCGTCGTTTGTGGGAGTTTTCTTCAGACTCAGAGTCTGAATTATCCGATACGGCGGATGTTGACTGTCGCTTTAAGCCCTGTGGGCGTTCGTCAGGGACTGGCTTTTCACACAATTTAGCTAAAAGACTAGCCATTTTCCCCATGTTGCTGTTTATGTTATCTAGAGATAACGCAAGATCTCGGTTATTGAGATTAGGTGAATCTACCATGCTTGGAGAGCCGTCGGAGGTGCCCGACGCTTCTGTGTTTTCATTAGACATTTTGGAAAGGAATCGCTCGAGCTGTAGAAGAAAAAGTACAATAAGTATCCAATTTTAGCCTTACCTTCCTCTCCAGGTATGTAAAAGGTGGAAAAACCCGGCGATGGTTTAGATTTGCAAAGATTAAAGGATTAAAAATACTCACAGCGTGAAACTGCCAGCGAAACGCAAAGCACACTGATCAGCAACGCGCATGCGCTTCTCATGTGACTCCGTAGTGACGTAGACTGATGACAAGGTAGAATCACTGTTTGTGCTCGGATAAAATAAACGCATTGCTCCCGTGCTCGCAAATGCTCGCAAAGACCATTCGATACCCCTACTGTTAGATATAAATTCAAGCTGGAATGTCAAGCCATGGTCAAGCAAACTAACCACTGTTAAATATTGAATGGACATTCCTAAAACTTATACAAAAATGAGGGGACACCTCCTGAGCGTAATTATTTGGCGTGCAGTGAGTTTCACTTTTCTTACCAGCTTGTGATGTGCCGTTGACGACAGTCTAACTGTTGGCTGGAAAAAACGTAGCATGGAGACTACGCCTAAGACTTTCACGTATCATCCTGTGTGATTGTTGACCTGCGACTATGCTGCGACTTAATATTGTAAGCATTGCTTCAAACTGTTTTCGAATTCACATCTCCCAGCTGAATTCCATTTTTAATGGAGTTTCCCAATTCGCTATTGATGGTTTGCAACCAGTCTCTAGAGAGTGAAATGACAAAAGTTTGCCGGCTATGTTTGATGATAAAAACAAAAGAGGCTTGGTATAAATCTTTTGTTATATATCATCCACGTTGGCGGCGATTATCAGTTACGTGAAAATTAAGGATTGTTCGACTGCGAAGGTAACTAGTAAATTCGCTGGTAAGTTTTAAGGCAAATCACTAGGGTATGATGCAAAGTCGATCCCACGAAGATATGTTTATACCTGTTGGAACCATCGCAATGGAATTCTCCCCAGTTTAATACATTGCTGAAGGAAATTTAGTTTACGCTCGCAGCTTTAATTTACATACATGCATATTACACTAAATCAGGTGCCCTAGACCATAAAGTTTTCGTTCCCTTGTGGCCTTGTCACCGAAAGAAAAATGCATCAATTAAGATCTATCGTGGCAGGGTACACATGCAGTGTCACAGAGTCGAAGAACGACACGCTACAAGTATTATTTTAGTTGATGATTGTATAAGATACGCAGGCTGAAAAAATGACTCAATAAAACCACTACAGACAAATTTTGTCAGTGTAACTTGTGAAAGGACAAAAATAATTTCCCATTACAATCGATTGTTGTTGGCAATCGATAACATACGAACTCACGACTTTTTTCTTTATCGATTTTCATCGATTGCTATCAACAATCGATATCAATCTTCGCGGTGGTTTAGAGGAGGTAATATTATTCGAGCTAATGTTTTACTTTGCTAGATAAAACAGCTGCAAGCATAATCAGTATTATGAGTTGTAGCCTTTTCTGTGCGTTTACTTTTCGCACTGCGCCCCAACTCAGTAATGAACTCCTGGAAGAGGCTATATGAGTTGTCACTCTCATCCCCAGGACAAATGGGTCAAGCCTGAGGTAAAGAAAACCGTTACACACTCTTCTCTAACAGACCAGGTTAAACTCGACCTGGTGGGTTATTTTGCCCTCCTTGGTAGAATTTTAACCCCCTTGGACTATTTTACTTCTTCCTGGTGTAGAATTTAGTTTCCCTGCAAGAAAAAAGTCACGGGTTTGGAATTGCTGTCTTGTTTTTTTCAATTAAATGGAAGACAAGGAAACAAATGTCGTCTTGGAACGCTAAAAGTGACGTTTAAGTGCAACAAAATTTCAAAAGTTTATGCGCAGGCATGCTTCCAGACCAGAACGCTGAGCGGCTCGTGCCTTTTTAAAATTATCCGGATCGTTGCTGCTCTAAACGTCGGATAGTCAGTGCATGTGATCGTGAAGATTGTGATAACGGACAAAGGTTTAATTGGAGGATACTGCTTAGTTTAATGGCTTTGACCGGTGATAAACAACACATAATATTAATATGTATGTAATTTGCTTCAGTTGACTTGTAATTTGCCCATTTAATAATTCATTTATACGAGGACAAGGACTAATCCCAAGAGAATTCGGGATCTTTTAAATACGCCTTTTAATCTTTAGTAAACATTAGATATTTGTGTAAACTCGACGCGAAGTTTTGCGGAGTACACGAACATTGCAGGAGAAGAGCGGACCAGAATTTTGACTTTTGTTAAACATTAAACTCTTCCATTTCATGTGTCGACGGCTGGCCTTCAATTTCTTCACTTCGAGCGGCACAAGCTTGAAACAACTTGCTTTCAAAATTTAGGACGATACGCTTGCATGTATAAACATATCTGGTTAGAGTTTATATATATTATTGGCCTCCCTAGTGAAGCCTTTTGGTTCAACCTGGTGCAATTTTGTCTGCCCTGATAGAGATTTTGGTGAACAACCATCGTTTTATACAAAATCCGTCACTACGGTTACTCAAGTTTTTCCCAATCTGTTCCTGTTCTATATATCTCGGCGGATCTATGTGTTCATTCTTATTTATTCTGATTAATTTGACTTGTTTGTTTTACGAGTGTGGTATGACGCGGTTGCAGTAAATTGCATTTGCAAGGTACAATTCAGTCTCTTCGGACTTTTTATGACAACTCTGAAAAACCCTCGCTCTAAACCCCAAACGTTTACTGTTAGATATAAATTTAAGCTGGAATGTCAAGCAAACTACTCACTGTAAATGGTTTGAACCCAGGAGTATCAGTAGTTCGTATAGTGTGATCGTCCGGGTGAGTGTAGTTCTGAAAAGAACTGTTGTTGGTGACTGACGTTTCGACAACCTGAGCGGAAGTCATCTTCAGAGTCAAGTGAATAGTGTTTGTCAGTCGATGATCTTATAAGTCTGGTCCGTTGAACGTGATTGGTCAGTATAGCCATGATGGTATTGGCTGAAAGACTCGTGTAAAGTTTGTCATCAGTCATTGGTGGGTTTCGATCCGTCTATTGTTAGTCAAGTAGGTCGGTTTTGGTCCGTGTATTGTTAAGTCGGTCTGTTAGAAGTCCGTTTGTCGGTTTCGTTTCTGTCGTGGATAAGTCGTTTGTAAGGCGCCGGTAGTTGTTGACATCTGTTAAGAGGCGTTTGTTCTAGGTTAGTGTACCAGCTTTCCAGGGTCAGTCGTTGAGAATAGTTTGTACTGTAGGTTAAGCACTGAGCAGAGTCCCAGTCAATGTTGTGGTTTGTCAGTTGATGATGTACAGCAATTTGATTGTTGGCATCACCATTTCTCGTGACTCGTTTGTGTTCAGTCAGTCTCGTGTTAAGGTTTCTGCCAGTCTCACCAATGTAGGAAGCCTGGCAGTCGGAGCATTTGATCTTGTAAACTGCTCCCTGTCTGTCGTTAGGTTCGTCTCTGTCTTTCACGCTGGTCAGTAAGTGTCGTAACGTAGTTGTAGGTTTGTGGGCTACACGAATGTTGTAGGGCTGTAGGATCCGCGAGATGGTCTCAGAAGTGCCCTTAATGTAAGGTATAGTCACTGTAGTAACAGGCGTAGGGTTCCTGTTCGTAGCGTCAGCTTCAGTGGGTTGGTAAATGTTTCGTCTAATAAAGTCAGCGTTGTAGTTGTTTTTGTGAAAAACACGTTCAAGGTATCTGTTTTCGTCACGTAAGCTGTCCGGTGTGTCACAAACTAGTTGCGCTAGTCTCATCAAAGTCTTTATAGTCGTGGCTTTGTGTGAAGTCGGGTTGTAGGATGATTCGTCAAGTAATCTGTCGGTATGCGTCGGTTTTCTGTACACTGTCGTTCGTAGTTCATTGTTGTCGCGGCTTACCAAACAGTCTAGAAAAGGAAGTTTTCCCTTTTTATTCGATCTCTTTAGTAAACTGGATGTCGGCGTTCTGTTCGTTTAGGTGGTCGTGAAAATCGTCAATTTCGTCTTTGTGAACGGCGGTAAAGGTGTCGTCAACGTAGCGTAACCAAAGCGGTATCGTTTCTCGGCAAGTTGCAAGGGCGCGTTCCTCCACGTGTTGCATCACAATTTCTGCGACAACAACAGAAACAGGCGACCCCATTGCTGTTCCATGCAACTGTTTGTAGTGTTTACCGTTGTACCGAAAGTAAGTCGATGTACAACGGTAAACACTACAAACAGAAAACCGACGCATACCGACAGATTACTTGACGAATCATCCTACAACCCGACTTCACACAAAGCCACGACTATAAAGACTTTGACGAGACGAGCGCAACTAGTTTGTGACACACCGGACAGCTTACGTGACGAAAACAGATACCTTGAACGTGTTTTTCACAAAAACAACTACAACGCTGACTTTATTAGACGAAACATTTACCAACCCACTGAAGCTGACGCTACGAACAGGAACCCTACGCCTGTTACTACAGTGACTATACCTTACATTAAGGGCACTTCTGAGACCATCTCGCGGATCCTACAGCCCTACAACATTCGTGTAGCCCACAAACCTACAACTACGTTACGACACTTACTGATCAGCGTGAAAGACAGAGACGAACCTAACGACAGACAGGGAGCAGTTTACAAGATCAAATGCTCCGACTGCCAGGCTTCCTACATTGGTGAGACTGGCAGAAACCTTAACACGAGACTGACTGAACACAAACGAGCCACGAGAAATGGTGATGCCAACAATCAAATTGCTGTACATCATCAACTGACAAACCACAACATTGACTGGGACTCTGCTCAGTGCTTAACCTACAGTACAAACTATTCTCAACGACTGACCCTGGAAAGCTGGTACACTAACCTAGAACAAACGCCTCTTAACAGATGTCAACAACTACCGGCGCCTTACAAACGACTTATCCACGACAGAAACGAAACCGACAAACGGACTTCTAACAGACCGACTTAACAATACACGGACCAAAACCGACCTACTTGACTAACAATAGACGGATCGAAACCCACCAATGACTGATGACAAACTTTACACGAGTCTTTCAGCCAATACTATCATGGCTATACTGACCAATCACGTTCAACGGACCAGACTTATAAGATCATCGACTGACAAACACTATTCACTTGACTCTGAAGATGACTTCCGCTCAGGTTGTCGAAACGTCAGTCACCAACAACAGTTCTTTTCAGAACTACACTCACCCGGACGATCACACTATACAAACTACTCACTGTTAAATTAAATGGACAATCCTAAAACTTATACAAAAAATGAGGGGACACCACCTGAGTGTAATTATTTGGCGTGCATTGAGTTTCACTTTTCTTACCAGCTTGTGATGTGCCGTTGACGACAGTCTAACTGCTGGCTGGAAAAAAACTTAGCTTGGAGACTGTGCCTAAGACTTTCACGTATCACCCTGTACGATTAAAGTTGTTGACCTGCGACTTAATATCTTAAGCATTGCTTCAAACTGTTTTCGTATTTACATCTCCCAGCTGAATTCCATTTTTAATGGAGTTTCCCAATTCGCTATTGATGGTTTGCAACCAATCTCTTGAGAGTGTAATGACAAAGGTCTGGCGGCTATGTTTGATGATAAAAACAAAAGAGGCTTGGTATAAATCTTTTGTTATATATCATCCATGTTGGCGGCGATTAGCAGTTGCTTGAAAATTAAGGATTGTTCGACTGCGAAGGCAACTAGTAAATTCGCTGGTAATTTTGTGAGGCAAATTACTAGGGTATGATGCAAAGTCGATCCCACGAAGATATGTCTATACCTGTTGGAACCATCGCAATGGAGTTCTCCCCAGTTTTATATAAAGATGTAGCCAAGCCTAAAAGCGGAGCTTCTAGGTCGGGTTGTTCAAAGCCCAATTCAGCTAACCCAGAATAAGCGAGAATTTTGACTTTTTAACTCCTAAGCCTCGGAGCCGAGTTAGAATTTTAATATATCGGAATTGGCCTATTTGTTGGTTATTTTTTAGGGTAAATGGAGCAGCATCTAATGAAGAAAGCAGCAAAATGCATGTAGGTCTTTACGTAACAGAAAATTCAAGTGGTCAATATAAAGTTTTACAGGAGCAGCCTTTTGTTTGACTGTAATTAGCCTTCAGTTCATGGTGAAGGGTGTTGTGGGGGGAGGGGGGTTGGGGGTGGAGGGCAGAGATGTTGAGGCCATCAACCTTTTCTTTTTTTGTTTTTTGTTTTTTGTTTTTTTTGTCATTTATTTGAGAAACTTAAACGATTTGTAGCACGTTTAAAGATATTTCCTTTGAAGTCCATAACAGACAGAGATGACGTCGTATGGCTTTATTATTTCTGAACAGACGCCATCTTTAACCATCGTGCATTGCATAAGTATAGTGTTGCAAATAGTCAAAAACCGACAAAGAAGGCTTAGAACATCAAGAAGGTTAATGAATTTTAAGTATGACAGAAAAGCATGCCTGTGAAAATACGCTTGCCATGGAAATATCAAGATCCTTGACCAATGAAACGCGATACTTGTTTTCGCAGATAAATTTTAGGCAAGTCGTCGAATTTGAAGTTCATCGCTGTAGCGCTTTTTAAGTTACCAGTGTTCAAAGATTGAAGGCGCCTCTTAAGTTTTCATCACTCTTCTGGTCTGAATTAGTTATGCAGTTGACTCAGTTCAACTTGCATCTCGCTTTCAGAAAAGGTAATTTGCAAACGTCAGCTGTGTATTAATAACTTTTCGCGCATTAGACTCAAATGGAAACGGATAATATTGGACTGGACGAAGATCCCGCCAGGGTTCAAAATTCTGGAGTTTCCCTTCAAAGCCAAAGAAGATAGAGGCAATAATGTTTCACCAAACGCTACACCAAGCCGCACCTCTTTATCCGTCGACTCGCTCCTGGGAGGTTCCTAGACAACACGTGACTCTAGAGAAGATAATCGGTAAAGGTGCGTTTGATCAAGTTGCCAAGGGAACACCAATAGATCTTCGAGGACGGCCCGGGAAGACACGGGTGGCTATTAAAAGGCTAAGAGGTGTGAAATGCTTTAAAAATATTGGCAAAATAGTGCAATTTATGTTGTGCTATGCTAATCGTCCATTTCTAGCTTGGAGTCTTGGGAGACTTTAAAATACTCATTATGCTAATGATTTGGTGCTGGTATTCCGTCACAGCAACATGATTGGTGTGATATCCTGATATCATTAATTTCGTACTAATGTCACTTATTTCCAACTTTGTTTTCCAAAACGATTAAACGAAAAAAGTTGTTCTAAATTGTTGCTGATGTAATGAGGGTTTGTCCCCAAAAATTTGGGCACATTGAAGTCAGAAGCTGTGAGACATCAATGTATAAATCATAAGTATTGAGTTTTAAGAATCTCATTTGGGATTGTATTGCAGAGAAAGCTCGCGAGACAGACAGGGGAGATTTGTTATCAGAACTTGAAATAATGAGACAGCTCAAGCCTTATCCTCATGTCATCAAGCTTCTGGGATGCGTCACTGAATTTGGTAAACTTTGAGATGAAACCCTTAAAGAAACGCTGCTCAATGTTTTGAAATCTCTCTCGACTCTATTTACTTACTGTTGAGTCAAATAAATGAATTTATGAATGCGTTGCACTCACAATCACTTCAAAATAGACTGATTCTTCATTTACAGCTTCACTATTCCATTGAAAATCATGTTCACCACTGCTTTGGCTATTTATATATCTTTGTCCAGACACGATCCCATTATTGTTTGAAATCACCAGTGTCTCTTTTCTTCTCTCTCGTTTTCTTCTCAGAGCCGTTGTTAGTGCTGATAGAATATGTTCCATTTGGAGACCTGCTGGGATACATGAGAAAGAGGCGTGGACTGAATGACACTTATTAGAAAGACCCGGATATCAAACTAAAAACAACTTTGACGTCACAGCAGCTGATGAAGTTTGCTTGGCAAGTCGCTGATGAAATGTCTTATTTTTCATCAAAACGAGTGCGTGATGTATTCAGTTATTGAACCTTTAATTGTTGCGCCTTTATTGACTTATTGCGGACCGGATTTGCACGTGCTTGATGGAAACCTCGAACTGTAACGGTTTCCACTGCGCCATGTTGTGACCTTGTACTGTGACTCCGCTGTAACGAGGCTATCGTCATGCACGGTAACAAAATCGTCATGTGAACGTTACGTACAATGCCATCCAGGATGGTAAAAAGATTTGCTCGAAAGGATATGATCGTCCTGATTATAGGAAGTGCCTTTGTCAAATCATTTAAAGGAGATATGTACATCTCATGTCGTATCATGTCATGTCTTCGACTCCTGTCTTTTTCTCAATATATAGTAATTTACTGTCTTTTTCTTACTATCATTACACGATGTTAGAAGGGTTAAACAAAGCAGCTAATACAAAACTTGTAAATCCTTTTTTTTTCCTTTGTGTACTACCTGTTGATGTAATATACCTATACATGTACATGGAGTATAACGTCGAAATGCTTGTACGCTAGTAATTGGCAAATATTATGTAATACATTTGATTCGTTGTGTTGAGTCTGGGGTTTCCAAATGCCACTACAACCCTCTGTTTTAGATTATCCACCGAAACCTGGCAGCTCGTAATGTGTTGGTTGGTGAAAGAGAAACTTGTAAAGTGACAGACTTTGGAATGGCTAGAGATGTTCAACAGGACAACATTTACGAACGAAAATCAAAGGCAAGAGACAAGATGAAGGAACAAGTTCCAGAGACTTGTCTCTTCAAAAACCCTTCGTGAGAACTGTTCGTGGGACAAGTCTCTGCGACCGAATGGAAATAATTTGACAACAAATCAGGTTTTCAATTAACTTTTCCATAGTGTGCTTTGCTCTGAAGAAAGGGTAACGCTCGAAATGTTAGCTTCACTAACTGGCTATTGTGGTTAATTTACATTTTTTATTTTCCTGGTATATTTCATTGTTACATTTATTTTAGCAATTTCGCTTTTGGAATGGGAAAGAGATAAGAACAATACCTTTCCCCCAAAATTTTGCGATGTCCTTCTACAAGTCCCCTCATGCAAACACTACAGGGGACTATTCCCCGCAACTAGTCCCCTCGTGTAAACTCCTAAAAGAGCTAAATGTGGGGTCTTGTCACGGGACTTGTCCATTCGTGTGTGCCGAACGTTATAATTAACTGGGTAATCAGGTGTGCAACTACTAACCCAAATACTAAACCCAAGTACAGACCCTCTCCTCTGCTTTGTTAGCTAACAATGTTTGGTCTTTCTCCAGGGTGTCTCCCTGTCAAGTGGACGGCAATGGAAGCACTGCTTTATGGGACGTATTCAAAAAGCGATGTGTGAGTACATGTAGATGTAGCGTGATTCAGCGTTATACATGTAAATGATTATCATAGAATGGCTTACTCCAGGATGATATATTGCTTTAGTTGTCTTATAATAACAACCACTCTTACTCGGCCACGTTAAGACAGAAAAGATACACTGCATCAATAAATATTCGCTGATTGAACCTAGCCCGGGTTGTTTAAAAGGTGGATAACACTATCCAGGGGATACACCACTATCCAGTGGATAGCGTGGTTTGTTTTGTTAACACTTATCCACTGGATAGCGATTTATCCTGTGAATAGCGTTATCCGGCCTTAGAACAACTAGGCCCAGACTGGTATTGGTGAATTCGTCAAAGAGTTTGTGTTCCAAGGGTTGTTTGTTGTTACTATTTATATGCAATTAAGGAATTTTTTGCCTAAGATATAAGAGAAAGTTCCTCCAAATCTTGTCATACATATGTACAACTTGCAAAATCATCATCACTTAAAAGGGCGGTAGTATAATACCATTCAGGAAACAAGCCAAAGAACTTGCAATGCTATTATTTTTAAGTAACAAGGTTTATTTTCACCATATCATAACTATTATTGAAAAACGCATTTGTCTAACAGGTGGAGTTATGGAGTTCCCCTTTACGAGATTTTCTTACCAAGCTAGGTAGCGGCTTGCACCTTCGTAGTTTGTTTACTGCGCCTTTCCATAACACGCGACATCTGCTCTATCAAAGGTCACTTGCTTCGACAGTCATCTTAGCGGCCCTTTCAGGGCGCAGAAGCTAACTTCAATGTTTTCAAAAGTCATATCTGTGGGATGTGAGTGGTAGATTTCGATCCGTATTGTTAATTTTTTTTTTTTCAAAGTTCGCTAGTGGTCGTCGTAATTATGATTTACGTAAGGCAAAAAAACTATCGTTAGTTAGGGTTTGAACTTCGCGTGTTGTTGAAAGACACGGAAATATATGTAATAAAGGAGGTTACAGTCAATTTGGTGGAGTAGCTCTGTTGCGGTTTTGCACGTGGAAGCTGGAGCGTCCGAGTTCAAGTTCCTTTCCGACACCCTAGCTGGAGTTTCTTCATCATAGACCCGACTTCAACTCTTCGACCAAGTTTGTAAGATGGCTAACTGGCCTGCTTCCTCTCAAATAGCATTCATAATTTGTTACATTCTGTTTTCAGTATTCGTTTCTAATGTTTATTTTGTTATCCCCGAATGGCCTCTCATTAGGAGAGGATACTTAATAATTTTTTTTTTTTTAATAGCAATCATTCTACCTAAATTGCTGCAGAAATAGTTACAATTTTGAGATTGTGTTTATTTTGCATGGAATTCGAATCGAAGTCTTGATGTCTTCTGAAAAATGTTCCCTTCCAGGTGGCTCATCATATCCACGGATGGATGGCAGAAAAATTGTAAACTGGTTACAGCAAGGACACAGAATGTCGAAGCCACAACACGTGGATGAAAAATTGTAACCAGCTCTTCTTTTTACCTTTTATGTCAACATTATTGTTGAACATGAAATTAGTTGCAGTAGTTGCTTGAGTTCTACCATTTAATAGAATTAGCTCTTCTTTTTACCTTTTATGTCAACATTATTGTTGAACATGAAATTAGTTGCAGTAGTTGCTTGAGTTCTACCATTTAATAGAATTAGTCCTTAGGCGCCTAGCTACCGGCGAGGAGACGAGATGACATGAGATGCGAAATGAATACCAGTATCAAGAAATTATTATCCTGAATTATCTAGTTCACTAAGAAGCCTAGCTAAAACTCGAGCACCTCCGTCCCCCGCCCCGTTTCCCTCTTTGCTTCTTCCCCGTTCCTCTGAAAGAGATGCTAATCCATTTAGGTTTATTCACCGGGCAGTTTTTCCCCTTGGTCCAAAATCTCAACAATACAAAAAACCTTCAGGGCCGTAGCCATGGCTCGAACACAGACCACTAATAATCAGCATTGGGTCACCACGCCTCCTAACGGATGTAACGTGGCTTCCTAATTTATTCCATTTTAGATATGGAATAATGACGAAATGCTGGCAAAACTGAACTGAGCTGAGGAATGAACTCAAAGAAATGGAAAACCAACACAAGGTAAGCTGCTGGGGGATTGATTTTCAATTGTCGAAATCAATTTCAGTTATAAAACAGCACTGGAAAGGTTTATTAGGAGTTATAGTGAACCAGCCCAGACGGCTGCCGTTTGGAATGATAGTAAAACCAAAACTGCAATAATCACATCAGTATACATGTAGTTGATTACAACACGCTCAAGAAACCAAGTGAAAGGATTGATCAGAACTCGCAGTAAGACCTGGTAATAGTTCATTTTCAAGGATAATTTTTCCGGTTTTTGGAATATACTGAAATCCAACGGGGATGCGAGACAATTTCGGGTAGAAACTACAAAATTGCCTAAAAGTACCTCTCAATCAAGTTGGATTATATTATACATGATGCAAATAAGAAACAATTACCGTGACGAGCTATTGGATACTTGCACGGTAAAAGTTTCAAGATCCCCTGCAAGCCTGTTTTGATTATCGGCCTTAGTGCCCGACACGTCTGTTGTTATTGGCTAGAGCTTAGCAAATGAGAAAAAACTCGGATACTTTCTCTCCATACACGTAAATTAGGGGTCTTAAGGTAACACGGACAAACGTATCAAATGCCGATGACTCTTGTCATATTTTCTTCTCCGCAGAGGTTGATCAACATGAAAATGTATGACAAGCAGGTGTACGCAAACGTTGAAGATTTGGTCGTGTAGGAGAACTGACGGTCCTTCTCATAATAATAGTGTAGGAGACAATACTGACTGACTGTATAGACATTGTAACAATTACTCCCATAACTCATCAGAATTAGTGCTGAAATGATATATTTTGGCTTTGGCACAAATTTGCACTGGTCACGCAACGCTTTCGAGAGGTATACCGTGGAATATTGCAGGAGCCAAATTCTCGGTAAACGCATGGGCCCTAATTAAGAAAATTAAGAAAATACAAGTCACAAGTGGGAGAAAGTGTTGCATGACTATTTTATACGATGCCACAAAAAATACAGTGGAAAATCAATGCAGCGCACAGTGGAAAGGCTGAGTGTATTACCGACGAGGATACAACGGCTTTCCTGTTTTCTGCTGATTGGTATAAATATAATTATTAAAAACTAAATCATTGGATAATGCAATTCGAGAGGTTTCATTGGCTTAGCCCTCGTGGGTTATGAGCCATTACACAATGCTCTACAAATATGGTAAGCATACGGGTAATTTTTGCGTGCGATTTTGTTATTTTTTTTTTTAGTCTAATTTTCTATATTCTGAGGGCGTTTTTGAAAACAAAATCATTCCACTAGTGCTTGTTGGATAAGAGGAAGGGTTATTGAATTGTGTGATATCGAAATAGTTTTGATATTAATTTGTTTTAATTTTGTTACACAAGTCGCGAATACGAAGCACATTTTTCCGTGGTTCGATGGCTTCTCCAAGGTTGAAAATTAAAACATCGCGTTAGTTGACAAATATAAATCCAAATGAAGTAAAAGTTGTATTTTGTTAAATAGTTTCCAGAGGGCTTTCTTGCGACAAAGTTTGAGGGAATTCGATTTTTCCATTTTGCACACCTATCCGTAGTATTTTTAGGAAGTCATTCTCAAGAGGTGGGCACCCAGGATTTCGTGGCTAGGAACCTTTGGGCTCCTTGTAATTTTTTTTTAGACCGCAGCCTTGGTTGTTATAATTAACGCAACCAGCTGGATGAGGAAATTTCAACAAAATAGATTAACACGAAATCCGAGAGGAAATCAAGCAATTTCAACTTTCAGTGGACAAAAACCTTGTACCAGAAAAATTCTGAGAATATTACAGTCCTTTTTGCATTTTCTAAAAGCTAAAGATATAAATATTTGCCTGGAATAACACCATAAACAATTTCCCATGGGAAGTCGAGGCGATAAATTTCAAAGTTCAGAGAAATTGTCCGAGCACAGGTGAAATTTCGTCATCAGCTTCATTTCACCAGTATTTCCAAGTGTTTCATATGAACTTCAATACTTGTTTTTGACATTTGGTGTTGGTAGAAATGATTTCTTTTAAGAAGAAAGTTAAAACAGTCGCACAGAAATTTGCAATACAAGTTAAATAATGACTTGTTGGTACAAAATTTTTGTCCATTAGTTACTCGAACTTCTGGTGGATTCCCTCTTAAATTGCTTCTAAGGTTGGTTACTTCAAAGTTTTGATATTTTGTTCAGCCGATTCTCTATTTCATTGTTTTCTAATCACTTGTTGTTGCTGTGATTTGTCTATATAAGGCCTGGTCCAAACGCCGCTCCACTCATGCGGCGAACCAAACTTGATTAAGTTCGACTTTAGAGCGACTTTGGAGCGACGACTGGTTCAGACGGCGTACTTGCGTCGAACTTAATTCGAGAAGCCGGTGGTAACAATTTTCGACGAGGAAATATACGTTCTGAATGCAAGAACTCTGTTCAAATAGGAAAGCTGTGACTAACATTTGGCTGTTATAGCAATATTTAGGGAAGCAAATTCAAACTCAAGGTTCAGTATTTGTATTTAGACAGGTTTTCTCCCGGTTAATTCGACTTGTTAAGGGAAATCTCGTAAGCTGGGCTATTATCACGAAGAAAAAGCAAAAAATGAATTTGCGCTAAAGAAACTCGCTTATACAGTCCCATTTCTCATAAATCTAAGGCATATTTTGTTGACTTTAGTTTTAGCGACGATTTCGAGCTTCGTGCACGACTGCTCACGCCACTCAATTTTGACCCAATCACGAGTCCCGTTATATGAAAAATACATTACAGTAATTTATACATTAGGTTCGACATATGGGGAGAACGCCGTATGAATCAGCTGCCGTTCCAACGTCGCATAGTGCGACACACCCTGCCGAATTTAATGTTGTTTGCCGCACCAAACCTAACCTGCCGAACCAAACTGATTCAAACGCCGCTCTTCTGCCGTACTTAACTCATCAGTTAGGTTCGGCGCATGAATGGAGCGGCGTTTGGAACGGGCCTTAGTGTCCTATGTATTTTATATCTTATCTCAGGCAGTTTATTTAAAATAAGGGATCTAGAATTCTCTACTAAGTGGCCTAATTACTCAGATATCTTTTCTTTATACATGTAAATTCTTGTAATTCGTTATTTTATTTTGAACATCTGTGTAATTGAATTTGGGTTAATTATTTAAATACAAATAATTTTCAGCAGGTAAGACCAACATATTTACTGAAAAGCAGAAAATGGCATTCAAATTTTCTCTCTGATATACACTATGAATTGTGTTTCCAAACAATAAGACTTCGTTTTACATTTAAATGCGACAGCAAATCATTCCTAGAGGGCAGTTTCATTTTTTGAAGTATCTATTAAATCCACAGGCGGCCCAGGCTCACGATGCAAGGAGTTATTACTTATTACTTATTTATTTATTTTTTATCTTTATTCTCTTTTTGACTGGTTAATGCGAACGTTCAGCGAAACGTGACACTCGTAGCTTAGGAGTGGAAAACCAATAATCCATAATTTGCTTAAAAGGCTTCAGATCGAGCAGAGATGCGAGATGATAATATAAAAGACAACAATGCATTGAGGGAAGTCAATTTTATTGCCAAAATAACACAATTTCAGCTATAATGTCGATTATCGTTTTTCCCCAAACAAAAATTCAAACACCTCCATATGCTGTAAGGCGAGAGTTACGTTCCGTCTATTCAAACTCGGTCGTTATATAATAGTATATGTCGGCCGTATATGTCACGTTTCGCTGAACGTTCGCATATAAGTAAAAAAAAAAATGAATTAAAAAAAATAATAAGTCCTCGCGTCATGAGCTTGGCCGTCTGTGGTCAATCGAACCGGGATGGACAACTCACCTGTCAGGGGGCTGGGAACATTTTCTAGATACCCATAATTCTCTGGTTTATATTTACAATAGCTGACTAAGCTTCCCGATCAGTTCGGATAAGTGAACCATGGCGGAAGTTACTGCAAATAATTTCTGGTTCTTGATAGTTGCTCTCATTTTTCTTCCTTTTACAGGTAAGAATCGTGTTGCAACCTCTGTTAGTTCGGATTGTAAATCTTAAGGCACAGTCTATAGATTTCCAGCTAACAAATTTCTTAAACAGGGCTCTCTACCCTGGCATGTTGGCGGTAATTTGATATGTGGCCTGTCCTGGTTAACTCGCAATGCAGTACATACTGCCAGGTTATGTTTTCATAGCTCGCAGCTTTAAACAATTCAAGACTTGCAATTAAGATCAAGACGACTGAAATTAAATCATTAAAGCTTTGCTACTGATCTTTTATAATCATCATCAAGCTAGCGTCAGGACGTCCGCGTGACTTGCAGTTTCCACGCTTACATGTATTTCACTTTTACCGACGATTTCCGAGTTTTATTCAGGGTACTTGTAGAGCAATTTACGTGGTACGACACATTGTTGATAAGGTCCTGTATTCAATTGTATCTTGTTTGACTGATTTTATTTTGGTTTCAGCTCACTGAAGGCGTTCGAGCTGAAGCGTTATGCATGAACAGTTGTCTAAGTTTGAGTTCTTCGGGAATATATACATTTCTTGTCATTATATATGTATGTCATTCCATGCTTAATTAATACGATTTTTGTTTTTTTTTAATTTTTTTCCTGAGGAAATCCTACATAGCAAATTTGTTCTTTCAGTTGTTCCTACTGTACATAAAAACCTTCGGCTTGGAGTAGGAAGTTAATCAAAGAGATTTGTCTGATAAGTTACAATGTAGAGCATGGCAAGGATTGACCAAGATTGCACTGTTCGTTCTCTTTTTCGAGTGCTCGAGCTTTTAATTATTATTATTATTATTATTATTATTATTATTATTTTATTTTTTTCACTAATTCATTCCTAAGCCTAATAACACTAAGCAGAAAAGAATGACACGTTTTTTGGCATTGGCTGTTATCACTAATACTTCACTGTTCTTACTGATTTCCGAACATTAGCAGTTACAGTATCTGATACACCCTGTAACGCTTACCGAATTTTTGGAAAAGTGTTAGCCTCGAAAACTAACATTAGAAAGAGGGCGATTAGTCATGATTGTGACTACCAATTACTAGTGCCTACAAATGTTTACACCACAATAAAGTACAGTGGCAAAAGACTGAGGTCAAGAAAACACCAACCGCAGTATTCATAATTCCTTCGTTTAGTCTTGCTTCAGAAGAACGGGAAAAGAAACATTGATGACAATGGTACTGCTTTGGCACGTAAATGTTGTAGGATATGGTGGATACTGATGCAGTTTGCACTAATGTAACCCGAGGCCAGAGAGAAATCTTTTGCTGAAAATTGTTGCTTGAAAATTTTCTGTGACGCTATCTAACAAAAATTAATGATTTTCCAACGACATTTATTTAGCCGGCGTGGCGAAGGTCCAAGGGCCTAGACAAGAGTCCCTCTTCAAAATGGTGCTTTTAAAAGCTTTCAAACCTTGTAGATATGGGCTTCAGCAGTCTGATAATGTTCAATGCAGTTTTTAAAAACGTCCAGCAACGTTCTTTTAAACGTATGTGATAGCTACATAGTGTTCTGTCGTGCCCTTGGGTTACAAGCTGCATGAAGTTGACCATCAATTTGAGATTAAGAACACATTTCAGTAATTTTAAAAGCAACCTTTGACCGTGTGGAGTAAGAAAATATTTCAGTAAGTAATGCAAATTAACGCGCACGCGTTCGCAATTTTCTCATCCACATAATAAATGAGTAATCCTTAACTGTACTCGCATTCATACCATTACCTGTTCTTCTTTATGAAATAAAATTTTGCTCAATTCCTCTCCTTTTCTCAGTTCAGTTTAATCCGAACAAACCCCTCTCCTCAAGTCGTTTTTCGAATTCGACTGAAAGAGCTTACCTCAAATACATGTATGTTGCCACATAAACCCTTTCTCAATTGTTAGATCGTTCAGCGAACTAAACGCGTAATGACATGAAACTGGCCACAAATTAGTAAAGGATCCTCATACTATGGAGGGACTAATGAGATGGAGCAATGATGTCAGTAATGAAGCGCTGGTAGATGAGCTTGAACAAGCGATTGTTTGCAGTTTAGAAAATCAAACACAAAAAATGCACATTATTAAGTAATATTGCGATATCGTATTTCAGCTACTTCAGTAACATGGACAGCACCCCCTCCAGCCTGGACTCAGACAAACCCCGCTGACTTTAAAACAGTTGTTATGCCTGTGTTAAATGGAAGTACCCAGGTGCCTCTGAGATGGAGTTACACTCTAACACCTGGTTCAAATCTGCAATCAACAACATTTTTTATCGAGGACGGAGGCTTCGTTAGTATTGGAAAGATCTATAATCCTAGTGGTATTACTACAGTATTTGATACAAAGGATCACAGAACACGTTTTGACATTAGTAGAAGTGAAGTGGCCACCTTGATAATAAACAGAGTCACTGAGAGAGAAGAGGCGCTTTACGAATGTGAGCTTGAAACGGTGAACAACGGGTGGAGATACAGAATACGTGTCATTGTTATAGGTGAGAATTGTAATGTGCAGTACTACAAGGAAGAATTCACTTTTAATTTTTCAGTGCGGGCCTGAGCCTTGAATATTCATGTCAGGAGGGAATTCTACTTGTAGCAATAGTTTGCAGGTTAACAATATGATGGAGGGTTTTTTTTTTTTTTTTCATTTACGCTTCTTTCCCATGTGTAAACTTTACTTACAAGGTAGAAATGATCGCCACAGCAAAATAACTGCTCAAACACTAAGTTCCCGAATACGAACCTGTAGTGTTTTATCCACTCGTTCTAAGAGATCTTACTCAGATGTAAAAACTCTAGCAGTGAGTCATGGATGTAAGAGAAAAGCTAAAGGGCCTTTTCAGAGGAAGAATACCCCGCATCCACCCCTTTTCTTAGCGCTTCTGTATCTGTCCCTATTTTCAGTTCCTGCCAAGCTAACTAATGTCAGCCGTGATCAGACTGTACTTGAAGGATCAAACATGACTTTGATTTGCGAAGCAACGGGCAGACCATCACCAAACATCACCTGGAACAGAGTGCTGGAGGATGGTAGTAATGGTGAAGTACTGCAGCAGGGTCCAGCTTGGGATTTTCTAAACATCAACAGAACTACCTCTGGGACATACCGCTGTACAGCTTACAACGGATTTGGAATTGTAACTAGCCAAGCATTTAAAGTGAATGTTGTATGTACGTATTTTACGTGCGTAAAACATTGTTTAACAGTGAACCGGAAAAGTGCACCCTGTTTTAGCAACCAACCAAACACAGTTCATATATTTAATATAACCGATATATCTGTGTCTAGCATTCACAGCATCAAGACTAATTCAGTTAAGCTTCTCTACAATTTTGGATAAAATCTTTTGCTAAAAACAGAGCTTACAAACGTTACACGTACGTGTAAGAGGTCCCTGAACTAAAACAGACTGTAAAAAAGTCCCCCTGCAATCTTCCAACTCTGTTTCTATATATTGTAGTTTTGAAATTTGACCACAAGCAGCATTTAATGGAGAGGATGGAAAAACGAAATTATCACAAAATAGCATGAAATATATCAACACTTTTGTTTAGAATTGCGAGTCCTATTTTCTTCTTGTTGAATAAAAAGACGAGTAATTTCTCAGTCTCTACCTTTCGAACCGTCGCTATTGACAAACTTGACATGTACTGGCAGTGAATTTTTATAGGCTTTTTTAGGAGGTTCTTTACTTGGGAGATTTATGGTTGAATGAAGTTAAACTTGATACAAAATGTGATGACAGCTTTAACGTTTCAATTAATGAACAACAAGAGGGCAGGGAGTTGTTTTTGATGTGCATTAGAAAAAGAACTCATTTAAGTGCAAGAGTCCAATACAGCGCAAGCAGTCGACGCGTAATGAACACCATTCGAACAAGGCATGTTTACTGTCCCATTTACTAGAGCTTTTACTCCACAAATATTTTCAAGCGTACGCGATTGGCCTGTACACGTCACGGGACTGTATATGCCTAAGTTTAAATTGGGGAATATTCAAGTGATATTCCCCAATTTCCAAGAGATCTTGCGTGTTGCAAAAAAAATATATATTTGAACGTTAATAAACACAATAACCTCCATTTGACTTAAATAATCATGATATCCTCAGTTATTTGTCCATGGACATTAATTGTTCTTCGAAGCTCACAGTTTTCCTCGAGCTTCGCTCCTAGAAGACCGGGTGGCTTTTCGGAACAGATAATATCGGCGGGCAAATATTGGAGCACATTTTCGCGCCAAATAGAGGCTGTAATTTATTTGAAACTGGCCTTCTTAACTAAGCTAACTGCTGGTATAGCCAGGGCTTCTGATATTTCGCGCAGTCGCGGAGCCGCAAATTTCAAGTAAATTCGCGAAATCCCACGAAATTCACAAAAACAAGGAAAATACCGCAAAATTCACAGGAAATCTTACCAAATTCATGTCCGTACAACTTATTTGAAACTTATCTTGGCTGTTGGGGCTGTTTACTTGCCGTAAGCTTGCAAATGTATTGTGAAACTTCGTCACTTCAACGAGCAAACAACATCCAAAAACTACTAGGCGTTCTTATATTAATGGTACGAAAAACTGGTCAGTGGCCACGGTGTAAAAAGCTTTGCCATATATTGGCGCATTTCTTGAGCGCATTTTTGTTAAAAGAGCAAATGATGATCTCTGTTAGATAGAACATCGTGGTCAAACAAATGGCAACCCCGTACGATAGTCCAAACGAGCTGCTCGAATTTTCTTGCAAAATCGCCAGTTTTAGAAAGGCAACACTTACAAGTAGTTGGTCTTCCTGTTGCTGTATTTATAACATAGGCTAACACTCCTTATTTTGCCCCAAAAATGGCAAAGTTGCCGTCTTTTTTCTTAAAAAACGTTCTTCAAATCAGTGCAAAACCGATCACTTCCAGCGAAATTTGCCCAGAAAATTCCCGCGAAATTGGCCATTTCCCCGCGAATTTGCCTCTGAAAACTCCGCGATATTTGAATTTTTTCCGAGGTCTATCAGTGTAACCATAGTTATACTTAGGTTTTTTCATTTCCTTGGCCTTTTTTATTAATATTTTAGATCCTGCCAAGATTGTTAAACTTGCAAGTGAACATGAAGTCGCAGCTCAACAAAGTGTATCACTTGACTGTCAAGCAGAAGGGAATCCCAAGCCGACTTACACTTGGACTTTGTGTGATTCACAGCAAAGTGTGTGTTATGAGAGCGTGCTAAATTTTCAAACCAGTAACAAAAGCGTCTATACAATCACCTGCAGAGTGGCAAATAACCTGGGCAGTGACACAAGAAATACCTTTCTTTGTAAGTTAATAAGAACACAAGTTATTGTATACAAATAATGTCTTTCCAGTTGTAATGATCATTAGTATCACCCAACTAGTGGACTAATGCAAATCCTGCATTTTAATTGGCTACGCTACTAGAAGTCTATTAGTAATAGTCCTCGGATAGCGAAATTGGCGCAATCGAGCGTGACGCTTTTCCCAAATAAAGATTTCTTCAACTTGCATTTGCTAACTTTATTATTGTCTTTTCTGTCCGACTAGTTGGGTGATACTAAAACAATTAGACCCTTCGCCCTCAAGGGCCACGGTTTAATAGCCCATTCGTCTTCGCCTCATGGGCTATTGACCCGTAGCCCGCAAGGGCTACGGGTCTAATTGTTAATTAGCTTTTATTTGTTACATGTCTATCACAGACAGATGTAATATTTTATGTCCAACATTGTATTCAATGTCATTTTCTTAGTAAACCTTTCCTAGCCCTTTACATTACATCAGTAGCCACAGGAAAGAGTATGGCCAGTTGCAAGTATGGTTCTACTAGATGATCAACTGGTACTGTCATCCACTAGCTCTCTTGGGTCTTTATTTGTTACATGTACTTTGCGTAGCGTAGTGATTGTTCGCTTCTTATAATAGTTAACGTGGACTTGAGAATTTCTTGGTCTCGCAATGACACACGAGAACAATCAGTATTTAAATTGATGGTACGTTTAAAATGTGCAGCGTGGTTTTAATTTACAACCAAGCTAAAGATTGCATTTAGTGCAAGGTTTGGGAGAAAAATATCCAACTTCTTGTTATAGCAGATATTAATATGACAATTACGGAGCTTTAGCCTTTAGCCTCTGTAATGCATAGCAACACAGAGCTTGAATTAATGGTGCATCGGCAAACACAACTAAAATTTCTTGAATTGACTTGATGGTCTAAAATTTTTTGCATGTATTTGTTTGTATATGAGGTACAGTCTCTCCCGCTTACTGACTCTATTTCTAGTCATAGCGAGTGATGCAATTAACGTGACCCTGGTTATCACGGGGGAAAACTGTACTGATGGGGAATACAATCAACTATGGGAGAAACTCAGCAAAAAGGTAACTAATTTGTTGATGTAAGTCACGTGTATGTCCAAGCCTTATTACGGTGTCAACCTTAGGAAAAAGCAAAGTGAGTGTGCAGGTGAATTGGCAGACAGGTTAGGCAGCAGTTGGACCGGAAGAACGAGAGTTTGACACACAAATTAACATTATCAGTCGAACAAATTGATAAACACATTGACCGAGGGACAGTTCCTAATCACATTTTAGAATAGTTGAAATGCTGTGTAGTGAACATAACACTGTTAATTGAATAAACAAAGTAACGACGTTTTCGATGCTGTGCTTTTTTGCGGCAAGTTATATTTCAGATTAAATTATCTGTCTTGGCAGCACTTTTAGCAGTTTATAGGGGAAAGTGTTATTTAATTATCTGTCTTTGGTGATTAATATTGAACATATTCATTGAATTAGCCCAGTTAAATATGTAAAAGAAACATTAACAATAGTTCATTTAAAATGTTAATCTCAGATAGACGTGATCTTTGCTGGTAAACTGGGTTATGAAAGTGTGCAACTGAAAAATATCAGGTATGCAAAGAGTTTCAGATTGATTATTTGAAGTTCAAATATCTCCGTAACTTTGTATTTTGTACTAAAGTTTTGGGGGAAAAAAAATCTCGGACTTTTACCCGGCACGTCTCGAAGAACTTGGGTAAACGACGGTCTGCGTGCCCTACGTTATGATAACGTGCGGTCAGCGAATGGAGATCGTAGACAATCATAACTCTCCGTAACGCTATGTTTCTGCTGGTAAACTCGCAGTTATTTTCATTAATAACTCGAGCAAATTTCGAAGTATTTTCGGCCTCGCTTAGTGAGATTCCTCCGAGAGCTTCCGAAAAGGCACCAAATATCTTACTTAGACACCCTGTGACACAGTGGTGACTGGCTAAAGGCAGTAACCACAAAAATCGAACAGGTATCGAACTTATTTGTTTATCCACTGAGACGTCAAACAGAAACGAATACACCTGTTCAATGTCAAAAGAAAATCGCTCCACTTCATTTGTTTAAATGCTTCGTTTTGTGTGATATTTGACCATCTGAAAATTTATGAAGGGAAAGAATTTCCTACTCGTTTTGGTTACCGGCTTAGTTTTTACTTGAGTTTTCACTTTTTCTTGCAAGGTGTGGAAGCGTGATTGTTGATCTGGCCCTGAAGTTCAGTTCCACTGTAAGAGAAAGGGAGGTACTCTTTATGCTTCAAGATGCTGCTAACAGTGGAGGGTTTGGAGATTTTAATGTGAGTGCCATAACAGGCACACGATACGACCCAGGGATAACATCCACCATGGCCACAACACCCACCAGCTCATCTGACAGTATGTTGCCATAACATATCATTTACATTTTTTTCTGTTAATGTTCTGTTTTTCAGATGCTTAGCGAATTATTAAGTAGCCGCATGACTATGCTTGTATTTTGTTGTTAACATTACTTGACAATTCAGCCAGCGAGTCGGACATATATAAAAATCTTCGAAACTGAGATCAGATAATAATGGAGCTCTCATACTTAAGGAGGTTTGTGCATTTTGCACTCTGAAGATATCTGAGTGACCTTAGAGAACACTGAAAAATAAGACTGATTTAAAGTTTCGAGCACCAGGAAATTAATACATTTAACTGCACGTGGTTTTGGGTTTGCCAAGTTCACACCAAAGGGAAATTAATACCGTGCTAGACACTATCATTTTTATAAATCTTTGGCACAGTGATTTATTTAATTTTAATTTTAATATAACTTATGTAGTAGTATCAGTACTGAAAGGCCCCCTTGGGGAGTGCTAATAAAATATGTACTGTACTGTACTGTACTGTACCAGACCCTGCTGTTGTCAGTTTCGCTTAAAGTGTACCTAACCCCCAAATTTTTTTTTTCGCTAAAACGAATCTAGGCTTTATTTGAAGCATTTGGGCGAAGAAATTTTTGAATTTGGTTGAATGCTCGATTTTTTATGCCCTTTCAAAGTCGCGCTTGAAGTGTTTCACGACCGCGTTTTAGGGAGTCTGGGGCGGCGGTTCCTGATGACGTCTACCCAGGAACCAAACACAATGGCGCCTCAGTCAGCTCTCTGTATTTGCTGGAGAAAATGGAAAACAAAACTAATCGTTCCGGTGTATTTTGGGACTAAAACGTCCGAGCTTTGTCTTAGAATCATTTTGTTTCGCCACTGGAGTCAGAGTTAAGTTTCGATTTGGAAGACACCAAAATAAACTTCGATCGAGCACCTTCGACAACTGTGAACGCACTGCTTAGAGCTTTGAGAGCAATTTACAATATTTCAAGCGACGAAGGGGAAGACTTCTTTGCGGACGAGCTGCTTGTATATTAGGAATGGAAAGCTAGATACGAAGTGGAGGAGCAGGCAAACATAAGATTCCCACGCGTGTTTATAGCCCGTTTACATTTGTCCTTAGCGAGAATGTATTTTGTCAAGGTATGATTGTTCTGTTAAATCCAGTTTGTGTTTTACTTTCTGTTGAATGCTTCATGTTTATAAGAGCGACGTACGTGTTGCAGTTTTCGAGACTTGATGACCTCCAAAACATTGGCTTCGATCGATTGAAAATCGTACTGTTTGGACCTGTATTTTTGAAGCTGCGAGAACAAGGTGGAAGGAAACATTTCATACAGTTACCGATTTCACATTGTCACACGTTTTAAGTCCTAACTCCAAATAACCAATGTAAATTGTTCTCAAAGTTTGCAGTGAAATTCGTCGGACAAGCGAAAAGGATGTGTTCCCTAAGCGGTCCGCAGATAATGTTACGTGGTCATATTTTCGACGCTATTGCACAGAATCTCTGTCGCACTGCTAATTTCCAAACCTTCGAAAAACTCTGTGAGTCTAACAATTTTGTTATGATGTAATTCTAAAGGATTAATTTTCTACTTTTATCTAAATCGAAAGAGAAATAAGTGCTGGTTAGCGGCGTACAGTTGTGACCTGTTTACATATCAGTTTTACGCTTCTTGATCATGATCGGATCACACAACTTTGCCGGTTATGTTATAAATACTGCGGGATTGTAAGATGTAGGTTGTCGGTAGTATTTCTAAAAATTTCTGGTTAGCTTTAAGCAGAAAATTTATGAAAATAGCGTTCGAAAGTCTGCGGAACAAATTCCAGTGAGAATTCTTTAATGGTTCTCACAGATTCAGTTCGCTTGTTGCGGTTCGACAAAATCAACCATCATTTACGTCTTTATTGTACCATTAGCCGATCATCGTCAGTAAATTGTACAGAATATCTTTCTTCAAATCTGGAATATTACTGCAACAGCCGATAGCACCTCTGGAAGGCGTTTCTGCGCACTTTTCGAATGTGTATTGCACAATCCTGAAGGAAATGAGAGGACGTGAGATATCCAACCTTCCTGGGTAGACGTCACAAGAGCCGCTGGACCCATTCTTCTCAAACTCGGTCGTGAAACAAAATGGCGGTGTTTTGGAGCTATTTTCGAGATTTCGTCGGGGCACAGAAAATCGAATTTTTAACAGAATCCAAAAATTTTTTCGCAGAGCTATTTCAAATAACAAGTAGATTCGTTTTAGCGAAAAAAAAGTTTTGGGGTTAGATGCACTTTAAAAGAACCACTAACAGACAAACAGAGGTAAGGATTGATGGACAGTAGAACAGAAAATAAAAAGGCAGGTTTCGGCAGCCAGCCATCCAGCCAGTTAGATAGATAGACAATGAGACATATCTGCAATGTTTAACACAAGCACGTGGAATACGTTTGCTTTGAAAGAGATCTGACTTCCTTTCTTATTATACTATAGTAACAGTTCAAGCCTGCGGGGATTCTGCTTGTAGCTACACCGTATTTGGTGTTGTGATCGGTATCTTTGTTGTCATACTCATTGCTCTTGTTGTCTACATTTTATGGCTTCACAAGGAAGGTAAGCAATATTCTCAATATTCTAAATGCGTCTTAACAGTGACTTCCACACCACTTCCCTTTTTTGAAAAAACGTTACCTGCTTCCGCTGAACCTTCCACTTTAAGCTTCTATTGTATTGGATGTAAATATGAAGTAACTGCCAAACCCGTTGCATAACTGAACCAGACAACTGAGACACTAAGCGTTAATATCAGGTATGGGAAGCTTTGTGTTTTTTTCTTGATTATCAGATTTTTATGAATTTATTTGCATGCAAATAAAAGTTTTTATGTCACCTCCTCATTTATACATTTAATTTGTATCGGGTGACATGTATAGGTCATTCATTGATTCATATTAAATATTACAATTATTTTAATTAATTCATAAGGATATATTCTTTTCCGCTGTAAGTTTCCATTCTGTTTGTATCTTTGTGTGTGTGTGTGTGTGTGTGTGTGTGTGTGTGTGTGTGCGCGTGTGTAAGTATGTTACCGACCGATAACTGTATAAATAATCTATGTAACTTAATGTCTGCCCATTCTTTTTAGCCCTTATGGTTATTTTGGGCAGGCAGTACTCTATACTAATTTAATGTTTATTGTAATTATTTTATCAATTGTGAGTAGAAATAAATGGTTGTTGTTGTAAAGGTGGGTAGATTGCTGCGTTCGTATTACCGTCATTTGATACCTTAGACAATACCTTGGAGTTGTGCAAGAATCACGAGACAGTCAGGCAATTTCATTACAATAGAAAGTAGGATCGTGTAATTGTCACACCCTATTCAGTAAAAGTACATAGCCTCGTTTTCCTGGAACACAAGAGGGTAAAAGAGCGATGCTTGCTGTGACTCGCCCTGTAACGCTAAATCTTGAAGTCGTTCAAGCAATCAATCAAGGCAAGCAAGGAAACAAAGTTAAGTACTTTCTCCTTTTGTATACCGTATATATCTACAACAGATATATTTCTCTCGTGTTTTTGCTATGGATAGCAAGAGCAAAGTTATTATTTTGGGACACTCGTTTGTGAGACGTTTTCAATTTTTCCTTTATGAAGGCCGGCCTTGATTCTAGAACTTTTCCCGGACTTGATTTGTCCTCGGTAGAAATTCACTTTTTAGGGATTGGGGGACGAACTGTCGCTAAAATTCTGGCATTTGACCTGGACCTCGTTAGGGCTTTGCAGCCTGATATTGTTGTCTTAGAGATTGGGTCTAATGACCTATGTGAGGCTGGGCATTGCCCCGAAACCGTGGGTTCCTCTATCGAGAGTTTAGTTTGTAAACTTCACGAGGAGTGCAATGTATCCTTTATAGTGTTATGTCAGGTCATTCGCAGAGCGACACTCCCTTCCCATTGTCCACGGTATAATTCTTCTGTAGACACATTGAATAAATACCTGGACGTGGTTCTTGAACCTTTATCGTTCGCTGAATTCTGGCGACACAAAGGCCTGCGCGAGCCTAAGATCACTGTCTTGAGGAGGGACGGAATTCACCTTAATGACCAGGGCAACTACGTTCTCTACCGTAGTTATAGAGGTGCCATTTTGTTTGCGTTACAGCGTATTACACTTGGGAAAGCCTTGCCTAAATGACCGCTTCAAACAGGTCGGATCTATCAGGCATTTACGCTTGCGCTTTTAGTAAGCGCTTTGATTTTTAACAGTTTCATTTTGTCGGGGCCGTTTTTTATATTATCTCCGGCAGTATAGCATGTTCCTGGCGGCATCTCAATTTTTTGGGTTTGCTAAACATGTTGCCGATTTACTGATTTTTGTTTGGTTCCTGTACATACTTGAATATTTTACTCAGTAAATGTCCTGTAGATTTCTCAGCCTTTGCCATAATGTTCTTGTATCCTGGTCGCAGTTACTTCGCATATTCACCCGTAAGAAATCTAGTAAATCGTAAGACCCACCGGTTGTATTTGCTGTTATAGATTTCTACAACCCAGCAATAATGTTGACTCGTGGAAAACGCCGTGCGGCCCCAGGCACCGTTGGTACGTCTGCTGGTTCCAGCAGCAGACGTACTGTGTCTAAGCGCGCCCGAACAGGCCAAGGGATTAACAGCCTGAACGGTTCTCATCCTAGCCAGCTACAGCGTCAGCCATTAGCACCTCCACAAAATGTACTCAGTGTTGATATTGGGACCCCGGCTACATCCAGTTCTAGCGTCCCAAATATCCCTTCAGGTTCTTCCATCCCCACCTTGACATCGGCGATTTCAGCGGCAGTGATCAAGGGTCTTACTGATGCCGGTATCTTCACCAGTACCAACGTCAACGTCGCGCAGAATACATCTCAGACTGTTGCGGCTGTACAGGAGTCATTTGCTGATGTGGTAGACAATTTAACTGGTGAGGGCCATGATATTTTGAATCCTAATCACCTTGACACTCTCGATAGTAACAACCGGCCACAACAGGTGCATAAATTGATTTGCGTTCCCTTAGCGAGTCGGGTGCCTGAAAAAATTCAAGCCAAAATTTGGGCCAATGAGTATGTCGAGCTCGGTGGTCTGTGTTCTTCTATCCCGGGTGACCCAAAATACAATTTTACTGTCAAAACACCAGCCACGTCAAACCAGCCGGTTGTTACTCTCGAGCCTGTCCAGAATACTAAGCGTATCACCGCAATAGATCACTGGACCTCTGCCTTCCAAAAAATTTGTTGCAATATATACGGGTCGCTTTCCTGAGAGCGTCCCGGCTTTAATGAAATATAGTGCGACGGATTTAGCTGCTAAAAATGCCCACTGGAAATACTACGACGAAAATTTCCGGTATTTAAGGTAGAAATCACTTTTTCCATGGAACGATATCCACTGGGAATTGTGGTTGCAGGCGCACCACATGAACCGGAATTCATCACAGACTGCCATGTCAGGTAGCTCTAGTGCTAGGCCTTTTAAACAGCCCTTTCCGAGAGGCTTCTGCTGGAAATTTCACCAAGGGGACAAGTGTTTTGGGTGTAATTTCAAACACGAATGTTTTAAATGCGGTGCCGCACACCCAGCATCTAAATGTCGTTCTTCAAAACCTCCAGCTGCTACCTCACGCACATTCCCAACCAACACCTCTACCAACACCAATACGGGTAAATGAATTAAGTGTTTACTTGGCTAATTATCCTTTAACTTCGAAAGAATATATTATTAATGGATTTCTAAGTGGTTTTTCACTTGATTATGTTGGACCTAGAGAAACGGCCACTTGCGTTAATCTGTTGTCAGCACTTCAAAATCCCGACGCTGTAAATGAAAAGCTCAATAAGGAAATGAATTTAGGTCGTATAGTAGGGCCATTTAACACACGGCCTCTTCCGTCTTTACGCATCTCGCCTTTAGGTCTGATTCCTAAGTAATCACCTGGAGAATATCGCTTAATTCATCACCTGTCTTTTCCATTGGGTAAATCTGTTAACTCTCACATTCCTAAAATCGCGTCTAGCGTTCGTTACGCATCAATAGACGATGCTGTCAGATTAATACGGCGCACAGGCAGGGGCTGCGCGCTAGCCAAAACAGACATAAAAAACGCTTTTCGCTTAATCCCGGTTTCACCAACCGATTATGATCTGCTAGGAATGTTTTGGGAGAATCAATTCTATTATGATCGATGCCTCCCTATGGGGTGTGCAAGCTCCTGTAAGATTTTTGAAACATTCAGTTCAGCTTTAGAGTGGATTGCCCGACATAAATTAGGAATTCCGGGCATTTTGCATGTCTTAGATGATTTCCTTATTATTGAGCCCGACCATTCGACTTGCTCCAGTAGCCTCTCTAAATTTCTTAAGACTTGTGATGAGCTAGGAGTTCCAATGGCACCTGAAAAAACCGTAGGTCCGCATACTGTTTTATCTTTCGCGGGTATTGAGCTTAATACATATCAAATGGAAGTTCGTCTTCCATACGACAAGTTAGAGAAATGTAGGAACATGTTGCAAGACTTTTTAAAGCGTAGAAAGGTTTCTCTTCGAGAAATGCAATCTCTTATTGGTTTATTGAACTTCACCTGCTCAGTAGTTCTACCAGGTCGGACTTTTCTTAGTCGTATGATTAACGTCACAGTGGATGTACGTCGCCCAACTCACTTAATTCGTTTAAAACGTGACGTGAAAGGAGATCTAAACATGTGGTTATAGTTTCTCAACCACTTTAATGGCAAATCATTCTTTTTAGATTTCATTTGGGTTTCCTCAATAACGTTACATTTTTACACGGATTCTTCCGGATCTTTAGGTTATGGTGCCGTTTTTGGACATAAGTGGTTTAACGGCGAATGGCCCATCAAATGGAAATCTAAGAATATCATAGTACTTGAAATGTTTCCGATTGTACTTAGCGTCCGAATCTGGGCGGATCACTTAGCCAATAGATGTGTCATGTTTCATACTGACAATCAGGCGCTAGCGGAGGTTATAAATAAGAAAACAACAAAGGACAGGGAGCTCTTGGTTCTTGTCCGCGCCCTGGTTTTGTCCTGCTTGAGGCATAATATTCCATTCAGAGCAATCCACCTGCCCGGGATTTTAAATACGAAAGCTGACGCCTTATCGCGGTTGCAGGTGGACAAATTCAAGTCCCTCGACCAGGATGCGGACCAAGAACCGACAATCGTGCCTCCCCATCTGTTACCAGAGAACTGGGAGATATAACTAAGAAACTTTTAGCTGCCAGTTTAAACAGCGCCTCGGCTAGAGTTTACAGACGGCCTTGGACTTTGTTCGCTACTTGGGCTGCTCATTATCTAGGTACCTCGGTTATTTCACTGCCAGTGCAACCAGCTGTTTTAGCTCTCTTTATATCACATTTGTTTTCTCTTCACTATGCTTCCTCATCAGTGACCACTTACGTTTCCGCTATTGGTTACATACATAAGTTAGTCGGGGTAGAAGACCCAACTGCAGCGACAATAATTGTTCAAATTCTTAAGGGTTATAGGAAATTAGCTCCAGTCAGAGATGTTCGCTTACCAATCACTCTGCCAATCTTACGCCAGCTAATACAATCGTTCACACATACAGCCACGTCAGCTTATCAGAAATGCTTAATGTCAGGCATGTGCTCTTTAGCATTTTTTTGCCTTTTTGCGAATAGGAGAAATGACCACCACAACTGGACAACAGGTCAATCTTATAAATATAACGCAGTTAGATCGTCTAGTAGACAAGCATGGCCATGTCAAGGCCCTTCAGCTTTCTCTTTTTCAATATAAGCACAGCGACCCAAGTCAACCTTTTGTAATTTATATTTATCCTGAGATCAATTGTTGTCCGGTACAACTTATCATAGATTATGTCTCGCTAAGAGGACATACTCCAGGTCCCCTATTTTGCTGGCCGGATGGGAAGCGGATTTCTAGATCATTCTTTATCACACAACTTAATAATGCCTTGCAGTTTAACAACCTAGATGCTTCTTTATACAAGTCACATAGTTTTTGTATTGGTGCGGCAAGCTGGGCAGCCGCCAAAGGTTTTTCGGACTCTCAGATTCGTTTGTTACGTCGCTGGAAATCAAACGCTTTCCTTAAATATATACGAACGCCTAGTCTCGCCACTGACTTATCAACACCCTAGCTATGAATTAGTACAATGGATAACACACGCAGGTGCTGTGTTGTCGCATCCTTAATGTTTTCTGGCGTTAAGCTTCGTTTATATTTATGATGTCTCAGAGTTTGCCAACAGTCTTCGGGTGGGGGTGGCCGCTTAACAGCGTTCTTCTGGCCTTTTTCATGGCCCTCACCTTTACTAGAGCTTAAATTACTTTTAAATCGTTGGTATGTAGTTAATTATTAGTTAGTAATTTATCAATTAAAAGCGGCCACGACACATGGCCAAATTATTATCCCAGCAGGTTGCTGTCTTTATTTTAAGCGCTCTAGCAAACAGAGCTCGACCGTTAGCTTAAACCAGTCGTATAGTCAATATGATTGAAAACCATTCGATAGAAGGGGGCATAAATGCCTCTTAAATCCGTCATCTTCCTTCCTTGCAACACTGACACCTAACGTGTCCTGTAATGCCATGTTCAGAGACCCCTGCCATCAATTAAGCTCTGTTTTTTCACTTCGTAGGAAGGGGTAATGAGAAGTCTCGTCCATTTCTCCATACCTTTTCCTCCCGATTTGAATATGATGTTAATCAATAATTAATTTTTTCCCCTTTTAGGGACTGCAGCAAGGGATAGGTAAGCTTTTCAGAGCAGCGCATTCGTATTCGTTTGTTTCATTACTTAGGTCTTAATGCTGGTTCCGCTTAATAATTTCGTTATTTGAAATGTGCCACTTCAATGGAGAAATACGCCGTGGTGCCCCGGTGTTTAGTGTGTTGGACCCATGTCGAGCGGTCTGGGCCTTCTAGCCCTGCTAGGGTCATTGCGCTGTGTTCTTGGGCAAGACCAGGAGCCATAATCGGGGACGGAGACCGTAAGCGCGCGCCATTTCTAGTATTGGGGCTGCCCCTATGATATGGGACAATTTTTCTATTTTTTGAACAAATTGCGCCATCGTGTGCGACACACGCGTGTACAATGCTGCGAGGATTTTTGCGGATGTAGCGCGGGGAAATGGCGTCCGAAATTCCCGAAATGTTTGATGCTTTTGGCCCAAAAATCAATACGTACATGTCTGTCGGAAGTTTACTTCAGTATTTTCGTCGTAAGCTGCTCCAGTTTAAGTGAAGGAAGACAGTGTCGAATTTAGTTATGTGCCGCTTTATATCACTGACCAAGTTGTGTTCTTCAGCTTCTTTTACAAGGGCTCCACATTACTCCACTCTAAGTTTCACATATGTTGAAGATTGACAGCTTTTCCAAAACACAACAAAAAACTAGTTGGATATATTTGGATATAGCAGCGTTTCAGGACTTCAAAGTGTCCCTCCTCTTGCCACACGCTTGCGAAGATTTCGCCAGTCTATCTCGACCGAAGAGTTAAAAAAATAATAATAATTGCAAGTTTGAATTTCGCCTAAATTGTAAGTAACGATTGATGTTTTATCAAGGCCCAATAAGTGACAATACAGTTTATCTCTGTAGATGCTGCTCAGTTTTGTTTGTGTAAGAATCCAATAAATTGTCTGTTGTCCATGAACAAGAGCGACCGCCGATGCGTGTTTTGTACAGTCAGTAAAACATGACAAATTGGACTTCCGCACTTTCGTTTGAAAACGTGCATCGAACTCATATAATATCTCTAGTTTTGAAATATGTTTAAGGTTGATAAATGTTTGAGAACATATTAAAAGCTTAGCTGAAAGCATGTGAATACCGCAGAAATAATCAGCAAAGTTACGATGACGCTTTCTTTAGTCAACTCGAACAACGATTTCGATTTTGTTGGTTGAGTTATCAAAACTCCTTGTCTATTTTATTTTCGCAGTGTAAAATTTCACTATGTTAAAGAAACACTCATGATATTAGCAGCCTTTTGGCGTTGGTGAAAATTGTTGCAACATCTCAGCACAAAACACAACGAAAGAAATTTTTGTCAAGATTTGTTGACAATTGAAAACATCGACCTCGGACTTGAAAGTGCATGCGCTGCACTATGCAAATGAGCTACTTGTACGCCTCAGACTTGCCTTTCAAACACTTTTGCAAACTCGCCAAACAAACAGAAACAATAAGATTAAGCATTGCTTGGGGAACTCACAAATTAACTCGATACCAGAGTAAAGAGTTTTCTTACATAACTTTTCCTCACAGAACAAACGCAAAATCTTACTCGTACAATTAGCGCCAGCACATATTATTCATTCACAGCGCGAAATTGAAGTCTTGTTTTCAACCCTGAAAAACTCACCTTTTCCATTAGCTCAGAGCATAAAACTACATATAGGAGCCCTGGCTCTTATTCCCTGGCTTATTCCCTGCCATCGCTGTGAAAAATCTGCGAGAGAATATCGCCACTCTCACCACTTGATCAGGCAACGTGACAACAGCCACGCGAGAACCCCCGACATGTGCGTGGATCCGCGCGGATATATGACGTCAGGATGGCGCAATTTGTTCTAAAAATAGAAAAATTGTCCCATATCATAGGTGCGCGCGGATCCCAAGACTTACGGTCTCCGTCCCCGATTATGGCTCCTGGCAAGACTTATTACTCTCACAGTGTTTCTCTCCACCCAGGACTGTAAATAGGACAATCACATGACTTTTGGAGGGATATAGTTTATTTGTGGCCCGAGTAGCATCATTTGCGCCCGAGCGCGAAGCGCAAGGGCGCAAATGATGCTACGAGGGACACAAATAAACTATATGACCGACAAAAGTCATGCGATTATCATTATTATCAATACACAAGGCCAAATCGTACAAATTCATTTAATAAGAAAAAAATGTTTAACAGAGGTGTAGCATGAAACTATGATATGAAAAGTTGTTGCCACAATACGATCAGCTAAACAAGAGCCAAATAAAATTCCTTTCTGTTTACAATAAAAGTCAAATAATATCTAGTTTTAAAAAGATTAATGACAATGATTAGCAAAAATCAAATGACTGCCTTCTAAGCTCCCGCCATTCCTCTCTGCCGCGGCGAACAAAATGAAATTACAACGAAAACCAAATAAACTCAACTCACTTCTCCGCATCTTTCCAAACGCCGTCCGTGTTCTGCCCTTCCATGAGGTATCGATTAAATTTCTACCTGTCTCCTGACTGAATAGATGATTTGTGTTCTGGTTTCGCCTCGTTTTCTTTCGTAAATAGCTTGGCCTTCGCTTCAAACATTTTGTTGGTAGACATGAATCCGCTGTTTTGCAAAATGTCTATGTTTCGGCGTGAGTGGAGCACAGGTTAGATGGCGATGAATGGCCGCTCTAATTCCAGTCAATGCACTTGGAGTAATGCTTAGCCTTTCTCTGTTTTCACTTCAGCGAAGAACTTTCGCAGAATCTCACTCAAGTCCGTTGGACTTACTGTTTTGAGATCCACTGTAATTTTTCTTTTCTCGCACCATTTCTCGAACTTTTTTACTCCCCACTCAGTTGCTCTCTTGGTGTTTTTCGATTGAGCTTTTTGCTCAATCTCATCCAGTTGCTCGTTGTCTAAGTCCGAGTTTTGACTAGAAAAAAGCTGAAAATTTGGGAGTTCTTCCATTTTAAAATGAAATTTCCAAACGGCAAACGTTCACTACGCAAGCTGTTCGCACCTGAATGGTTTTCCCGCGTCAATAAACGTAACCTGATTGGTTAATATTCATCGGATGATGAACCGAGAACCAATCAGCTGCAGGGCCGTTAATACATTAACGGCCCGCTAGGAGTCATTTGCGGCCCGCAAAGCGCGTGTTTTCAAGAGGGCGGTTTTCAATTTGGCCGCGTATATTGATAATAATGGGTATTGACGAATAAAATGTTGGGAGAGAACCCTGCGATAGACTTGGAGCTCATTAACAGGGAGAGGCACAAAGCTTCAAGCCCGTTTGAAAGCAGTTTGCACTCTTGGAGTAATGAAGCCTTTCATTTCACGCTCATGCTAACCCATGACATGAATTCAATTGTCACTTAAAGACCTCAGGATGAGATCTGGGACGAATTCATAAGAATGTATTTTGAGGGCCATACACTACAAACTGAACTACCCTAGATGTGTATTTGAATGTCGATTTTCTTTATAAGAAAACTAATTTGTTGGTTATTTTTTAGGGTAGATGGAGCGGCATCTAATGAGGAAAGAGGCAAAATCCATGTAGGTCCCTATATAACAAAAAATACAAACAGCCAATATAAAGTATTACATGAGCCGTCTTTTACTTGAATGTAGTTAACCCTTTGATAAGGCGGGCGGGAGGGGGTGGGAAAGGGAGATGTTGAGGCCATCAACCTGCCACTCACTAGTATTAAAACTATCGCAGTGGAACTTGCAAGTTTTTATAGCAGGTCCAAACCATACAGAGATGACGTCATATGACGTAGACACGGAGCGATCCTATAAAAGGCAAGGGCACGCCACCTTTGAAGCACTTTGTTGGCTTTTTTGTGCAATGGTGGAAAGCCGAAATAACGGTCGCATAACATAGAAGTCGTGGAGGAATAGTGTTTTTCTCGTTAAAACAACGGAGTCATTTACGTAGAATAATAGAAGGTAAATAATAAAAATAAAGCGAAAATAAAACTTATATTAACACTTGAGATGCCTTTGGAAGAACAAAAACGATGAATTATCTTCGTCACTTCACGGAACATTCAAATTTCGGCGCTAACTAAAATAACAAAGCTGATGCCTGCGGTCAACAAGCTATCTGTATCCATTTATCTCAGCAT
The DNA here is from genome assembly GCF_964199315.1 of Orbicella franksi. NCBI lineage: Eukaryota > Metazoa > Cnidaria > Anthozoa > Scleractinia > Merulinidae > Orbicella > Orbicella franksi. Next base: position 24,671,355 of record NC_138151.1, read on the forward strand.
GCCGAGAACGAAACAAATCTCGTAAGAGGTGATTTTGGTTAGCCTGTGAACACAGACGGATTTTGGTGGGATGTTTAAAATTATTCAGATTTATGAGAGTTATGATGGTGCAAACAAAATGCAAATTGAACAACGCTGAGTTATTCCTCAAACTGTAGAGCAAAGAAATTGGAAACAGAAAATACTACGAAGAAACAAGAAAACTTGAAAAATGGCGAAGTGAGATTTCGCCTGAATATTGACGTTAGAAAGGAAAAGGAAGGCTCATGGCTGAATGCAATAAAAACAAAAGTTGCGTTCGTAAAAGGTCGGCTGAATTTTAGCCGCAAGAGTACAACAGCAGCCAATGTTCACCTTTTGGAACTTTTTTTTAGATAACTAGCTGAAGAATAGCCATATTACCGTAGATACAATATATACCCTTCGTATTCTGCTTGTACCTAAGTGCCTTTTTTACGAGTTTTGGTTTCCAAACTCATTTCTCAACCGCGTTAATCCTCGAAGGGGCAAAGACACTCTGGCATCAAAAGAACTAGACACGGCATTTTATAAATTTGAGTGAACAACGCGAATTCATAAGATAGGCTTTCGCAAATGGAGGAACAAAACTATGAAGTTGAAATTAAAAAAGTCAATTTTCTTTGTAAACTCTTCTCTTTAAGCCATCGTTCATTTAGTTCAAAAGGCATTGCTTACTTGTAAAATAAAACAAAAAAATTACACCCGTCGCTCTCCAGAATTTTGTGGCAACGCGCTAAAATTAGACCTGAGTGAATAAGCCAATCAAATGGGAGCATTGGTCGTCCGTTGGGATTTGTGATTGGCAGGCGGAACACCTCAGCCTCGTAAAGTAGGATCGCTCCGTGTTTAAAATGACGCAATTATATATCTGAACAGACGCCATCTTTGGGTCATTGTGCGTGCAGTTTATTGTTACAATTAAATTAAAAAAACCGACAAAGATGGCTTAGAATATCAGGAAGGTTTAGTTAATAAATTTAAGTATGACAGAAAAATTCAAAATAGGATAATACAGATACATACATACATAGTCTATTTAAGCAGGTTACAAAATCGGCAAGGCTTAAGTACTGATTTGGACCTGCACTAACTACATGTAAAATAAATTAATTACTTACTGATATAATATGAGAATTTCTTACATAAATCAAACAAGAAAATTAGCCTCTACAGTTGTAATACGTGAATATCTAAAAATATGAAAAGTCTATTGAGCTAAAAGAAATGCTACAGGAGGCTTTCGCAAAACTTATGGCTCCTAGAAAGTTTTTGTTTTCCCTAATTAACTTCTTGAAATGGCTAAGACTAGGCGAGTTTTTAAAGGAGAATACTATTGCCATGGAAACATCAAGGTCCTTGACCAATAAAATGTGATACATTTTTTCTAAGTTGGCAAGTCCATCTAAGTCCATTACTTTAGTGCTTTTAAAGTTTTGAGCGTTCAAAGTTGGAAGGGTCCTCTGGTCTGAATTGGATTTTTTGCTGTTGACTCAGCTCAACGTACATCTCGTTTTTAAGAAAAGTAATTTTAAACGACAGCTGTTTTAATACTTTCTCGCGCATTAGACTCAAGTTAAAATGGATGACATTCGACCGGACGAAGATCCCGCCAGGATTCAAAGTTCTGGAGTTTCCCTTCAAAGCCAAAACAGGTCACAAAATCAGGCTTCTCAAATACAAAACGTATCAGAAGATTCGGGGAATAATGTTTCATCAAACACTACACAAAGCACCCATTACGCATCTCTTAATCCATCGACTCGCTCCTGGGAGGTTCCTAGACAACACGTGACTCTAGAGAATATAATTGGTAAAGGTGCGTTTGGCCAGGTTGCCAAGGGAACAGCAATAGATCTTCGAGGACGGCCCGGGAAGACACAAGTGGCTATTAAAAAGTTAAAAGGTGTGAAATGCTTTTAAAATATTGATAAAAGAGTGCAGAATATGTTACGGACTTTCCTAATCGTGCATTTCTAGCTTAGAGTCTAGACAGACTTTAAAATACGCATTATGCTAATGATTTGGTGCTAGTATTCCGTCACAGCAACATGGCTAGTGTGATATCATGATGTTATTGATTTCGTATTGATGTCAATTACTTTGAGCTTTGTTTTCCAAATCGATTAAAGTAAAAAAGTTGTTCTGGATTGTTGTTGATGCAAAGGGGTTTCTTTCCCCAGAACATTTGGTCATATTCAAGTTAGTAGCTGCTCCTCATCAATGTATAAATTATAATTATTGAGTTTTAAGAATCTCATTTGGGATTATGTTGCAGAGAATGCGCCCGAGACAGACAAGAGAGACTTGTTATCAGAACTTGAAATTATGAAACAGCTCAAGTCTCATCCTCATGTCATCAAGCTCCTAGGATGCGTCACTGAATCTGGTAAACTTTGGGATAAAACCCTTAAAGAAACGCTGCTCAGTGTTTTGAAATCTCTCTTGACTCTATTCAATACCCTTACCTTTCTTGTTGTTGAGTCAACTAATGAATTTATGAATGCATTGCACTTACAATCACTTCAAAATAGAATAATTCTTCATTACAGTTTCATTGCGCCAGTGAAAATCAATTTGACCACTGTTTTGGCTATATATATATATATATCTTTGTCCAGACACAATCCCTATTATTGTTTAACATCACCAATGTCTCTTTTCTTCTCTCTCGCTTTCTTCTCAGAGCCGTTGTTGGTGCTTATAGAATATGTTCCATTTGGAGACCTGCTGGGATACCTGCGAAAGAGCCGTGGACTGAATGACACTTATTACAAAGACCCGGATATCAAACCAAAAACAAGTCTGACGTCACGACGGCTGATGAAGTTTGCTTGGCAAATCGCTGATGGAATGTCTTATTTGTCATCCAAACGAGTATGTAATGTATTCATTTATTTGACCTTTATGTTTTGCGCCCTTATTGGTCTATTGCGGATTTGCACGTTATTGCTGGAAGCGTCTCACTCTAACGGTTTCCACTATGTCATCCTGCGACGTTGTAGCGTTGTTATGTAAGGAAACTTAAATCGGCTTGTGAATTTTTCGTAAAAGGTATTGACTAAAGTGTGAATATTTGCCCAAAAAGAACTGTAAGGACGATAGCCAGTTTTTCTTCACATGACCTGTACAGTCGAGCCCCCATTAAGCGACCACCTATTGAACGGCCGCCTCTATTAGGCGGCCAGTAATCATAGTCCCGCTGAGGGTTTTTCTATTGCTTTTACCTCTATTAAACAGCCAGCCCCCTCTAAGCGGCCATTTCCCCGAGGGTGGCCGTTTAATGGGAGTTGAACTGAAGTTACACTGAAGTTACCGTCTTCCCATAGCGGGAATGTTTTTTGGGTGAAAAAAGTTCCATTTTGTATCCAATTTTGTACTGTCACTGATCAGTAGTTCGTGCGGATGAGATCGATTTCTTTCTCTTTTTTTTACATCATTTGATGTTAGAAGATTAACGAAGGCAGTTCGCTCAAAACCTTATAACGTTTTCTTTTTTTTTATCGGAATATAACTTGTCGATTAAATAAACACGTACATGGATTTTAATTCACGTCAAAATGTTTGAATGCTAGTGACTCGCGATATTTGATTTATTTGTTTTGTCTCCCACGTATCGAAATATAACCAGTACCCTTCTGTTTCAGATTATCCACCGAGACCTGGCAGCTCGTAACGTGTTGGTTGGTGAAAAAGAAACATGTAAAGTGACAGACTTTGGAATGGCCAGAGATGTTCAAGAGGACAACGTTTACGAACGAAAATCAAAGGCAAGAGACAAGATGAAGAGTCCCAGAGACTTGTCTCTTCAAAACCCTTCATGTGAACTGTTCAGGAGACAAGTCTCTGACACAAAATGAAAATGATCCAACCGCAGATCAGTATTTATTTTAATAGTTTTTCAAAGTCCGCTTTGCTCTGATGATGGTTTAACGCTCGAAATGTCAGCTTCATTAAGTATCTACGGTGGTTAATTTTACATTTTTTTTTATTGCCCTGGTATATATATCTCAGGTTTGCTCTTGGAGAGCAAAAGAGTGAAAAACAATACCTTTCTCCCAAGATTTTGAGCTAGGTGTTCCTTTGCAATCAGCGTCCTCATGTACACACTACAAGGGACCAGTCCCTGCCACATGTTCCCTCGTGTAAACTCTTTACGAGACTAATCACAGGGACTATTCCGGTGGCTTGCAAAATTTTAATATATAGATTTAGGCCAGCCTAAAAGCGTAGCTCCTGAGCCGGGTTATTCACAGCCAAATTAAGCTAACCCAGGAAAAGGTAGAATTTTAATTTGAGTTTTGTAACTTTGCGTTGAGGTTTTCTGCATATTGTTTGGCCTTCTGTTTTGAGTTTTAATGATCACTATATATACCAAACAAAGCAGCAAAAAACATTTGTATGGAAGAAAAAGTTATAATTCGGCTAACTTTTAATCCTGGGTTAGTGTTACCCGGCTTCCGGACAATCCTGCCTTGTTTTCAACAAGTTAACTTGGGATGAGCCCGCGATCCAATCAAAAACTTGCACTTGGTCAGCGGTCAACTTTGAAAAACACTCGACCTCGATGAACCTGCGATATGGTCACGTGATACTGGCACCCTGCGGATACCCTCTTTTGACAGGTGTCAATTGATCATAACTCAGATGTCCGATATCAAAGAAGTACACGGTAAACCAAGGCTGCATATCTCTGTCAACCTATTATTTGGAATATGGCCGCCATGTTGCGCGACTTCCTCGTCGTCGCCAGGGCGGAAAAAGGCCAGGCAATGAAACGGGCAGTCCGCTCTTGGTCCAACGTGTGATGCGGAGAAGGACTGGCACGAGCGCTCCTTCCGCGCTTCCGGTGAGATTAATGGCTGCCAAAAATTTCCTCTCGACGAACCGGAAATCAACTTTTCCTTCTTTATTTTTGAGCCACCAGTGGTGTATTTTCGAAAGCCTTTTTGATGCTTTAGACCCAAAAGTCAATACGTTTATGTCTGTTGCAATGATGCTTAAGTAGTTTCGTCGTGGGCTGCTCAAATTTGAGTGAAGTGAGACAGTGTCGAATGCAGGTATGCCCTGCTTATCATGACCAAGCCGTGATCCGCTTCTTCTTTTACGAGTACTCCACATTACTCCACTCTAAAATTTACATATGTAGAAGATAGATAGCTTTAAAACAACGTATTAAAAAACCAGCTGGACATATTTGGATATAGCAGCGTTTCAGAACTTCAAAGTTTCCCTACCCTGGCCACACGCTTGCTTGGATTTTGCCATAGAGACCGAAAAGTAATAAAATTTTGCGAGTTTGAGTTTCGCCTGAGTTGAAAGCAACACGCCATGTTTCATCAAGGCACAAAACCTTCCGTCTGTAAATACTGCTCAGTTTTGTTTGGGTGAAAATCCAATAAATCGCTGGTTGTCGATGAAAAAGACAGAAAAAGAGCGCCCGCCGATGCGTGTTTTGTAGCTATAAACATGACAAATTGGACTTCAATTCCACTCTTTCGTGCAAAAACGTACATCGAACTCAAACAATATCTCTGGCTTTAAATATGTTTAAGACTGATGAATGTTTGAGAACACATGAAAAGTTTAGCTTAAAATATGGGAAGACGACAGAAACAATCAGCACAGTTAAGGTAGCGCTTTCATCCACCAACCCGAATAACGATTCAATTTCGATTTTATTGTTTGAGTTCTCAAAACTCCATGTCCCTTTCATTTTCGCATTATAAAATTTCACTATTTTGAAGAAACACACGTGACGTTAGCAGCCTTATAGCGTTGGCGATAATTGTTGCAGCATCTCAGCACAAAAGATGACGAAAATAATCTTTGTCAAGATTTTATATTGACAGTTGAAAACACCAACTCGGACTTCAAAGTGCACGCGCTGCACTATGCAAATTTGCTAGTTGTACGCGTCAGATCTATTTTCCATTCAAAAGCTTCTGCAAACTCGTAAAACGAGCAGAAACAATAAGAACCTATCGAAACAGATTTTGGTTATGATTAAACATTGTTCTGAGAAATAACTCGATACCAGAGTAGAGAGTTTTCTTGCATAAACTTTATTCCTAGTCAAAAGCTTACGCGTACAACTAGCGCGAGCAGATCTTACTAATTCACAGCGCGAAATTTGAAGTCCTGTTTTCAACCCTGAAAAACTCACCTTTTCCCATTGTCTCAGAACAAAAAATGCACCAAAAGAAGTTGCCAATTCATATAGAAGGGAGTCTCGTGGAATTTCTTTAGAAATCTAAGTTCGAGTGCAAGTAAGCGGAATCTGCTCGTCTTAGTAGACCCCGGTCTACTGCATCACACCTTTTTGCTCGGACCCGCTCGTTTCACCACCCCACGTATAAGCGCCCTGTCTGTCGCCGTCGCCGTCGCCGTCGTGCGTACGCGCCCACGAGCAATACCGCTAGCCATGATAACCATGAGAAAATCAACTCATGGGTTTCCTTTTCTTTCCTATATGAGTATGGGGCTCCGCTTGGCGGCCCTTCGGACCGTCGGAGCTCCGCTATAATTATACCGAATAATAGGGTAACTACAAACTCATATATCAAACCACACCTTCTCGTCTGCTTTGTCAACTAAAAAGATCTGTTCTTTCTCCAGGGGCGTCTCCCTGTTAAGTGGACTGCGATGGAAGCACTGCTTTATGGGACATATTCAACAAAAAGCGATGTGTGAGTGCATATACCGTGATTCAACGTTAAACATGTAAATGTTTTTCATACAATGGCTTACTCCAGGATGACCATATTACTTTACTTGACTTATAATAACAACTTCTCCTGCTCATCCATGATAAGACAGAAAAGATACACTGCATCAGTTAATGTCAACCGATTGGACATGTCTCCGGTTGTCTGAAAGGTGGATAACACTATCCAGCGGATAAATCACTATTCAGCGGATAGCGTGCTTTGTTTTGTTAACACTTATCCGCTGGATGGCGACTTATCCTGTGGATAGCGTTATCCGGCCTTAGAACAACTAGGGCCAGACTGGTAGTGGTGAATTCGTCAAAGACTTCAGCATTTTTTTGCCTAAGGCAAGAGAAAGTTCTTCCAAATCTTGTCCTACATATGCAAAACTCGCAAAATCATACCACTATTTGTAACGTCATCCCTTAAAAGGGTAGTAGTATAATAGCATCCAGGAAACAAGCCGAAGAACTTCCAATGCTATTATTTTTAAGTAACAAGGTTTATTTTCACCATGTCATAACTATTATTTAAACACTTATTTCTCTAACAGGTGGAGTTATGGAGTTCTCCTTTACGAGATTTTCACGATAGGTAAGCTAGGTAACGGCTTGCACCTTCGTAGTTTCCTTACTGCGCCTTTCCATAACACGCGACATCTGCTCAATCAACGGTCACGTGCTTCGCTATCAACAATCATCTTAGCGGCCCTTTCAGGACACAGAAGCTAACTTCAATGTTTTCAAAAGTCACATCTGTGGGTTGGGAGTGGTAGATTTCGATCCATATTTTGTTTCTTTTTTTTTTCCAAAGTTCGTCAGTGGTCGTCGTAATTATGATTTACGGCAGCCAAAAACACTATCGTTAGTTAGGGTTTGAAGTTCGCGTGTTGTTGAAAGGCGCGGAAATATATGTAATAAAGGGGGTTACAGTCAGTTTGGC